>NC_079189.1:381435410-381766413 GCF_029499605.1 Hyla sarda | reverse complement strand
TCCCCCTGTGCCATTACATGAACTCCCCCCTTCTCCCCCTGTGTCATTTCATTAACCATCCCCCCCTCCTCTCTTTGACAATTCATTAACATGGCATATGCCCTTGAAGAACCTACTGTTGGTGGTGGGACATGAATGGTGAAGCTGATGCACTGCACCACCAACATGGAGTGAGGACAGCTTTGAGGAGGTGGGAAAAGGCTCATGTGGGACAGGGATTTTAAAAATGAAATGGAAAACTGGTTAAATGAATTACTCAGCCTTAACCTGCACTAAAGATTGATATGCTGACTTGCCAGAATTAGGTCATATTTAGGTGGTGCAAAGGAACACATTTTAATAGGTCTAAAAAATTGTATCATTGTATTTAAACACTTCGATGGTACTGATAACTTGGCGACTGGCAAGGCCTAAGTGCTGGGATTTGAAACTAGAGTATGGGAAACTAAGGTATAAAAGGGTTTACAGAAGCAAGATGGGTGGTACTCACCAACCTGAGGAGAAGGTTCATCCTGGGAAGGATTTTGTTGTATGGGAGAAGGGGAAGGTCCTAGTTCAGCCAGGAAAGATCAGCGAGGGTGCAACTTCCATGCACTCAACCCCCTCCCCACCATTTTGCATTTAGGATTCACTATTCATAAACGTTGTTTTATTATTGTTGGTCACAGCAGGGGGTGTAGGACAAAAGGGTTTTGAAGGTGGTATTAATTATATGAATGAGAGTCTGAGGATACACAAGTCCTGGGTGTAAATACATGTCAGCTTCCTACGGCTGAAGTCCTAGTTGACAAGTATTACTAATATAGTGTAAATAATATCTTCAGGTTGAAGCTGGTGGCTCAGGGTATAGGTGGTCGATTTGGATGTGCCTTTAGATGATGCTTATCTTACTTTGTTGTTCTACTTTTTTATGAAATATGTTTTATTGTAATTGTTTAATAATGGGCTGCTGTGGCCAGTTCATCCAAAGTTTATCCATAATCCCTTAGTCATGATACGTAGCATATTAGCTTTGAATTCAAGATTTAAACATGAGATAAGGGCCATTATTGACCAATGTTTACTCATATGGGATTATTCAAGCACCCACCAAGATAAATATATGATAGTTCCAAGGGTAATATTGTAAGATGTTTGCAAACTTTGTTTAGGGGAGTTAGCCAAATGTTCACAAATCTTACACACCTAATGCTAATCTTTAAAGAGGAGTCCTTGCACATGTCTGTTCTAGTAAATACTTAGTTTTCTAATATAATCAAAATTCTGTATCACCGTTTCATTAAACTCTGTGTCATGCTTTTCCCCTTTAAAGTGTACCTCTCATGAAACAAACTTTTTCTTTATTAAAGACTAGCTGAGTACCCGGCGTTGCCCGGTTTTTCCTTCCTAATCCTTGTTTGGAAGGAAAATAAACAAAGGAGGAAGCTTTTGACTTCATATCCAGTCCTCATATATTGTTGTCATATCCCAACCACATATGCCAACCTCCTATCCCGTCATCATATCTCGACCTCATATCCCGTCCTTATATCCCGGCCTCCTATCCCGTCCTCCTATCCCGACCTCCTATCCCGACCTCCTATCCCGACCTTCTATCCCAACCTCCGATCTTGACCTCCTATCTCGACCTCCTATCTTGACCTCCTATCCCGACCTCCTATACTGACCTCCTATCCCGACCTCCTATCCCGACCTCCTATCCCGACCTCCTATCCCGTCCTCCTATCCCGTCCTCCTATCCCAACCTCCTATCCCGTCCTCCTATCCCGTCCTCCTATCTCAACCCCCTATCCCGTCCTACTATCTCCACCTCCTATCCCGACCTCCTATCCCATCCTCCTATCCCGTCCTCCTATCCCGTCCTCATATCCCGACCTCCTATCCCGACCTCCTATCCCGTCCTCCTATCCCGTCCTCATATCCCGACCTCCTATCCCGTCCTCCTATCTTGACCTCCTATCTCAACCTCCCATCCCGTCCTCATATACCGACCTGTAATATGTGTACCAGGTATTGAAATATCTCCAGCCGTACGGAAGTTATGTGAGAACATACATTTCCCATTGATTTGCATGGGACTTTAAATAAAAACCCTGACCCTCACAAAAGGGTTAAATTAACTATCCTATATTTTAAGTGGATGTATAAGTAACATGTGACCAAGTATTATCGAAATATCTCCAGCCTTTTGGAAGTTATGCAGTAACATATATTTTCCCATAGACTCGTATAGGACTTTAAACATAAACCCCGCCCCTGGCACATGGGGGTGAGTAAGGGTTAAATCACCTATCCTATGTTTGTTATTGACATATAAGTAACATGTGTGCCAAGTTTCATGTTAATATCTTTAGCCGTTTGGACGTGATGCTGGAACATAAACACATACATACACACATACATACACACACGCACACACACGTTGAGCTTTATATATATATATATATATATATATATATATATATATAGATAGATAGATAGATAAAGCCCTACTGAATAACTTTTTGATTGCTTTTATTACATTTTTTTTCCTCCTTTCATGTTTTTTTTTTACTTTAAAAACTTTGCCACTAGGGGTCTCCCTAGCAATCCTGTCAGCAAGCATTTCGGACTCAGTGAGCCAGTCTGAAATGTACTCTGTGCAGCTCCCAGCCTGCCAGTCAGACAGGCAGGAGGGAGGGGGAGCACTCAGCTCATACACAAGCAGGGAGGAAACAGAGAGGATACATTCCCTCTTCTCTTTTTGTCTGTTCATCTCCCCTCTGTCCACTTTCCACATGGCTAATTATATACGCACTGCTATCTCGCTCTCTCCCGGACCCGCCGTTGCTATGACAACCTCCTGTTCACTGTGCAGTTGAATTGAGCTACTGGAGAGCATAGAAAAGAGGTATTTTTAGGTTTTTTTAAAGCAAAATAAATGCAGGGATAGAGTTAGCCAGGGTCAGGGACAGATGGGAGGGGGATTAGGGAAAGTTTAACCTCTTAAGGGCGTAAGGCGTACCTGTACGCCCTATGCCCGGTCCCGGTGTTTAAAACGGGGTCACACCTTGACCCCGCATCACACAGGGTCGGTCCTGGCTGCTATTCATAGCCGGGACCCTGTTCTAAAAGCGCGCAGCACAGATTGTTGTGCCGTGCGCTATTAACCCTTCAGACGCGGCAATCAAAATTGACCGCCGCATCTGAAAGTGAAAGTAAACGCTTCCCGGCAGCTCAGTCAGGCTGATCAGGACATTGTGATAAAATCGCGATGTCCCGATCAGCTAGGACGTGAGCGGAGGTCCCCTTACCTGTCTCTGCCATGTCCGATCTGGGTTTGATTGCTCCAAGCCTGAGCTACAGGCTTGAGCAATCGAGCCCCTATCTCGCTGATCCATGCAAAGCTATGGCTTTGCAGGGATCAGCATAAGAGATCAGTGTGTGCAGTGCAAAAAAAAAAGTAAAAAAAAGTTAACAAAGGTCATTTAACCCCTTCCCTAATAAAAGTTTGAATCACCCCCCTTTTCCCATTAAAAAAACCTGTAAAAATAAACATATGTGGTATCGCCGCGTGTGTAAATGTCCGAACTATAAAAATATATCATTAATTAAATCGCACGGTCAAAGGAGTACGCACAAACAAATTCCAAAATAGCGTATTTTTGGTCACTTTTTCCATCATGAAAAGATGAATAAAAAGCGATCAAAAAGTCCGATCAATACAAAAATGGTACCAATGAAAACTTCAGAACACGGTGCAAAAAATGAGTCCTCATACCGGCCCATACGCGGAAAAATAAAAAAGCTATAGGGGTTAAAAGATGAGAATTTTTTACATATACATTTTCCTGCATGTAGTTATGATTTTTTTCCGAAGTACGACAATATCCAACATATATAAGTAGGGTATCATTTTAACCGCATGGACCTACAGAATAAAGATAAGTTGTTATTTGTATCGAAAAAATCACTGCATAGAAACAAAAGCCTCCAAAAGTTACAAAACATTTTTTCTTCAATTTTGTCGCATAAATGACTGTCGGGTAAAATGACCAATGTCACTGCAAAGTAGAATTGGTGGCGCAAAAAATAAGCCATCATATGGAATTTTATGTGCAAAATTTTAAGCGTTATGATTTTTAGAAGGTGATGAGGAAAAAATGAAAATGCAAAAACGAAAAAACCCTGCGTCCTTAAGGGGTTAAAATTCAATTAGCAGTTAATATTCTCCATCAAACAATCTGATTCCATCATAACTGATTGGAAAATGTCAGAACATGTCATATTCTCTAGCATGTTGGCTGATAGAGGCCATAATGCCCTGTTTCAGTAGCTGGACAAGAAAATTAGTCAATTTTGAAAGCCAAATACACATGGAGGCTTGATGGAGCTTGGTGTAAGAGCTCCATCAAGAATTGAAAGATTACCTGTTGCTGTGGATATTATATGCCAGGGCTGAATCTCCAAACACCAGAAATGGTGTCTCCATAGGGAGAGCACTTACCCCTCTTGCCTAGGCGACAGGCCTCTTACCAGCCAAGCCAGAACACCCTGCTCTGTACTGATTAGGGGCAATACCCTGAAACAGCACTGTCTGCAGATGGGTCCTCTGACCTTCTGGGGAGATTTCTGGCTTGGCATTAAATCCTAATCAGTTTCTGAGACTTTGCAACTGGGGCTAAAGCTGATGTCTAGGGAATGCTACCTGTGAAGGTGGTGTAACAAGCTGCTTTGCATATTCCTATATATTTATTTTTTCCCAGTATGTACACTATTATACCCAACTATGATTGACATTTGGTCCCTCCCCTTTGTGACTCCACCTTCACATAGCCACACCCATTACCAAAATGGGCCGCTTAGTCCAAAATGCCTGGGCTATTTTCAGTCTCAGTCCGACCTATCCCTATATGTGTCTCTTTTCTGAGGTGAATTAAAACTAGTCAGCTTCCAGTTTGTCCCAAAAAGTCTCTACTCGCTCTAAATCTGGAATGCCCAACTGCGGGGTGCTGGTCTCTGAAGATATGAAGTATGGCAGCCACTTGGTCCTAGACCTGGCCAGAAGCCCTCAAAGATCCTGGGGTTAAGCTATAGTTTTTCAACTCTTTTGTTCTCAGGGAGAAAAGCTGATGCCAGAACGGTCTTCCAGCAGCTTACCCTTTCTCTCCATGCCATGCCAAACATTCATGTGTATGGGGACACTGAGAAAGATAGCTGTCAGCCGAACTAATATTCTACCCACTGCTATTAAAAGTGTGACCAACTTTAGTCCGAGAGTGTGATGCATGAACAAAGAGAAGTTGACAGACTAAAGGCAAGAAGTATTAGATAGATGTGTTTCTGTGTGAGGCAGCACATGCAGGAAAGGGGCTCCTGTGAGAAAAACAGGAATCTAGGAATCAATTTAGTGAAAGAGCTGGATTTGGTTTAAACATTTAACAGACTGCACCACCTTGTGTGGAGGATAGCGCTCTCCTTCCCTATTCTCCCCTTGTGTGTCTTTGTCTTGCAATAAAGCTTATTTGACGTTTGATAATGTTTTATAATGTATGCAGGAGTGTTAGTGTAGAATGTGGTATGATGTTTAGCATAGGGAACCTGTGCTGTATATTGTGATTTCATGCTATGTATGTTGAATGCATTATTTATTGTATAAGTGATTGAGGTTTATTGCTTATAAAGTTATTTTTATTCAAAAAAATTAGGGTACTTTTTGCAGGTTAACTCAGCTTCTGACTTGCATCTTACCAGATAGGCCGTGTTTACACTCTGGACAGAAAACCTTTGACTGCAGCTTCCAAGCGCATGCTGACTAAATCAGTCTGTGCTAGGACGGCACAGACATTGCTGTCCCCATAAATGGCAATGTCTGTGGAGCAAATTCTGCCAGAACATTGAGCAGGTTCAGGTTCTGGCAGAATTTTTTTACTTGAATTTTCTGTTGGAAATTCTGACCAGAAAATTTCACAGTGTGAATGGGTTCGTGGAAAACCCATTCACCAGCATATTAAGCTTAGCATCTCCTACCAGTCTACAGGCTTATAGGACCTGTTGACATTTAGACTACTATAATGGTCACAAGGCAGGTAATCGAACACAATATGCACATGTTCAGGTCATAAAGTCCACACAGATGTCTCTATGGCTTCCCATAGATCAATGATTCCCAACCAGGGTGCACTGGCACACTGGGGTGGCGTTCGGCAGTTACCCGGGTGCCACGGCCTCCGGTGGGAAAAATGAAAAAAAAATTTAAAATTAAATTTCCCACCTTGGCGGGAGCACTTTCGACAGAGAGGAACTAGCGTACAGACGCCAGACGGGAAGCATCCACATCACTGGAGCGACGATTTTGGACGCTTTGCAGGGATAAATGTAGGGTAAATGTAGGCGGGGCGGGGGGGAGGTGAGTGGAAGCAGGGGGTCGGGAGGTGAATGGAAGCAGGGGGTTGGGAGGTAAATGGAAGCAGGGAGTTGGGAGGTGAATGGAAGCAGGAGGTTGGGAGGTGAACTGAAGTAGGGGGTGGGTGAATGGAAGCAGTGGCAGGAGGGGGTGAATGGAAGCAATACCGGGGTGTGTGTGTGAATGAAGGCAATAGCGCTGGGAGGCAGGGAGCATTGTGGGTGGCTGGAAGCAGTGTGGGAGGCATTGTGGGTGGCTGACAAAACTGTAGTAAATTAGTTGAACTCACGATACCAAAACAGGAATAATCTGTATACATTGTACAGCCACAGGACAACCTCTATACAAGAGCAGTGTGTAATTGGTTACTGGGACACTGCAGATTCCTGCTAAAACTTCAGAAAACCCACCTACAGCTGCTACTCAAGCACATTGTCACTTTAAAAATTCCAGTCCACCAATTGCTCCTTGGGAGACACATTCAGGACTAGCTAATCTTTCAGACCACAGCAGGTTTCTCAGCCACCTCCAGGGGTCTTACCACCCACTTTTTAACCACTGTCCTTATTTATTCCCACGATAGCCCTCTTGTAATGCCCCAACAGGTATGGACCTGATGTGTTTCCTACCCTTTTGATTTTAGGCCAAACTCAGAAGCAGAATCTAAGTATCCTTTGTGTTTCAACGCTTTATCCAGCTCCAGGATGTGGAAGACAAATTCAACAAATGGATACCAGGTGACTGCTCCAAGAATGTAGGCAATGGCTGGCCATGCCGGCCAGTCAGCCACTCACTGGGGACACAGGGGAGAAGTCAGTGCAACAGGTCTGCAGCTTGGTGGCAATAGCAGAGACACAGTCCAGAGTTGATTAAACAGTACTAGAAGCAGCTCCAGTAGATGGTTCTGGTCAGAAGCAGGAAATTCAATCCAGCATATCTTAAGCAACCAGAAGGTGAAAAAGTAGCAGAACTGGAGATGTTTAAACCTGTGTCTGCATTCCACCAGCTATTCATCAATGTCAACAGTCTGGGTCATGCACAAGAGAGTCAATAAGGTACACAAGGGTCAGGCAGAGGCAACATCAGGTAAACAGGCACAGTCTGGAACAGGATAGTGAAATCAGAAACACACACACACCTTCCCTATAGCAAAACCACAATAATGTTCAGGAAAAGTGACTGGACTTAAATAAGTAATTGCCAGACAGGAATAGGTGCAGGAGACTTTAGAGAAGAGTGCATTTGCCTTTAAGTTGCAGTCAGTGCACATGCCTAGCCCCTTGAGGAAAGACCAGGAACTGCAGCCATGGTGAAAACAGTAAAATGGTGGCCAGAGGAGGAAGCTAGGAGCCAACAATGGGGAGTCAGAGCAGAGAACTGAGCCTGGTGGCAGGGAGTGACTGAATACGCTACATGCTGGTGGGTACCTACCTTTACTGTTACATCTCTCTTTCCCACATTGTGCCACAGCATTTCAGCCCCATCTACTCACACCTACATCAGTGTGATGTTCTTCTTGGGCCCATACTGACTCTTTTTACTACAACCTGATAGCTATGGAAAATAAAATGTCCACAGCATGACAGTGCTTCTGCATGTGACGGTCTGCTTAAGGTGTTAACACATATAGTACGAAATTACACAGTATACACAGAACTGTGGTGTCCCGGTACAGGACCTTGTCCTGTCCCTGTCTAAAGTCCACTCAGTTAGAGTCCCTCCATTCCACAGGGCTCTCCTGCAGGGCTTGCCCCTAAGTCACCTCATATAAATGTATTTCTGTATAGTGTACAAATGTATAGGACCTACCTAGGTCCCGTGATATATTATAATGGTTGTACAGATATTTAAGACCTTCCTGGGCCATGTGATAATGTCATGTGATGTACCCAGAGTTCTCTGGGTTCAGGACCTACAGGCCTGGTAGCCACTAAATTCTCTCTCTTCCCTGCAGTACACTGAAGCAAGCACAAATCAGCGTATTTCAATTCATCTCAACTAGGCCAAAGCCTAAAGAACCAGCAGCCACTAAAACCGTGAGTTATAAAGCTCTGTCTACCAATTCCTTGTGACTACGATTCAACTCAACTCATACAATTAGTAGCACAGTGGCCCGTTTAAAGCTAATGACTACTAGTCCCAGCAAAGCCTGTGAGGAACATGATTTGTCACAACAAATCAAGGGTTAATACCACCAGACCCTGTTACACCATTACCTCACCCAACTCACCAAATAGCGTTATAGCATACTATATACATATATACATGACAAATATAATCAAGTGCAATAAAAATGTCCAATAGGATTTTCCTTAAAGGGTGCATTCCATAAGTATTTGTATAATGGTGGGAATAATGTTTACCCCTACTTACAAATAATAATAATAAATATTACTAGCCTGATAAACATTCACCAGGCCAGATAGAGTTACACCTTTAACAAACATGTTTAGTAACCAGTAGGAAACTTGCCAAGCAAGTCTTTTACTTCAATTGTTTTTCTCTTTATCATTCAAACACCTAACAAAGACTAGATAATGGGTAGGATTTATCATTAGAGCAGATTTTTGCGCAATTTAATACTTGTGCAAATGTGTGTTTTTCCTAGTTGCTGTGCAAAATGTCTTATCTTGTGCACTCCACTTTACAAATTTGCGCAAATGAAAGGAAGCCCCTATGTATTGCAAAAGGTGTGAAAAGTGCACACACTTGAGTACATTTGCTAAGCAATTTGTGTTTTTTCGTAAAACTACCACTGCAGTTTTTGAGCCAATGTCAGATGTGGATCCAGTAGGAAGGAGAAGTATACGTCCTTCTTTTATTTACTGTTCTTGCGAATACACTTCTGGCTTTGGCTCAAAAACTGCAGTGGAAGTTTTCCAAAAAACACCAGAAAAAACCTGTGTGGAAACCTAGCCTCATGGAGTAAAATATGTGAATCTAAAATATTGCAGATCTAGTGGCAGAATGATGTATATTACAGAACAAATATAATGGGGGAAGTCAGACCTTACCATGATGCTGTGAGAGACATGTATGGTTTCTCCACTCAGGGATGGTGGAAGGAGGCAGCAGCACAGGGGGTAACTTTAAAGGGGACCCCGTCTCAGCTGGTGATTGGCTAAGCGGGGGCTACAGAGTTAAGAGGAGAAGACATGACTAGTGAGTTCAGTGGGGAGAGAAGAGGCCCAGTTCACAAGATAATGAAGTGTTCCAGTGGTCAGACCCCCACAATCAGACACTCATTCCCTATTCGGTGGATAGAGGATACATTTTGCAAGAATGGAGAACCCCTTTAAGCATGCTTTACTTATTAAGAGGCAACAAGCTTAGCAGGGGCAGACTGACAACACTCAGAACTCCCAGACCAAAAAAAGCAAGGGCCCCCTGCAAGGCTCTGCCCCTGGTCACACTTCTGCCACGCCCCTATTCACCCCAAATCCATCCACCACCCCTACACATAAAATAAACTTTGTAATGACATCAGTCATTTTAGCCAAAAATCTACGGCGAAACGAAAAAAAAAAATTGTGCGACAAAATTGAAGAAAAAATGCCTTTTTGTAACTTTTGGTGCTTCCGTTTCTGAGCAGTACATTTTTCTGTAAAAATTACACCTTATCTTTATTTTGTAGGTCCATATGATTAAAATGATAACCTACTTATATAGGTTTGATTTTGTCGTACTTCTGGAAAAAATCATAACTACATGCAGGAAAATACATACGTTTAAAATTGTCATCTTCTGACCCCTATAATTTTTTTTATAGGGGTCAGAAGATGAGGGCTAATTTTTTGCGCCGTGATCATGATATAAAAAGTGACCAAAAATACTCTATTTTGGAATTTGGAGTTCTTTTGCGCGTACACCATTGACCGTGAGGTTTAATTAACGATATATTTTTATAATTCAGACACGGCGATACCACATATGTTTATTTTTATTTACACAGTTTTTTTTTTAATTGGGAAAAGGGGGGTGATTCAAACTTTTATTAGGGAAGGGGTTCAATGATCTTTATTCATTTTTTTTTTTTACTTTTTTTTTGCAATGTTATAGCTCCCATAGGGGGCTATAACACTGCACACACTGATCTTTTACATTGATCAATGGTTTTGCGTGGCCCCGCGTTATAGAAAGGGAGTGGGCTGAGGGCGTATAGGTACACCCTCCATCCCCAAGGAGTTAAAGGGGTACTCTGTTGAAAACATCTTATCCCCTATCCAAAAATAATTTGCTCTCCTGGTTATGTCCCACACAGTGATCTCAGCAGCAGGGGCCCGTGCCTTTCATCCTCCTCAGTGCAGGCGCAGATGAGTGATGTCATCGGCGCCTGCACTGAGCAGTGGGGGCAAAGGTCACATCTCCTCTCTATGTAGGCCACAGAAGCGGCTCACACATAGAGGAGGCTTTCTGCTGTATGTGTGTGAGCCGGGCATACAGCAGAAAGCAGCGTTGTTTGCCTGGGGATCAGAGACGAGTGTCCAGGATCCTCAGTAAAGGTGGCAGGCTCTGTGCCCGGCCAGGCCCTTGGACTACGTCAGAACGAACCGGCCGGTCAGTCTGCCCCTGAAGCTTAATGGTAACTGGCAATCTCACATGGAGCTTGTTGACAAATGCCTCTTGTGGGTCAACAAGCTTCTAAGAAGGGTGGAGAATTATATGTGCCTTCTTCCAACTGCTAGTTTGCAGTTATACTGCTCACATGTTGTTCTGCTCTGAAGAAAGTAACTTGTGTTGCAAAACTGAGATTATTGTGAAAACTTTAGTTTACATTGCATTTCCATTGTGTTTAATTGGCTGTGGCTTCTGTGTAGTTTAGGGCAAAAACACATTATGAGAGCGCATGGCAGTTTCCAATACTGCAGTAAAACTGAGATGATGTGTGGTGTCCCGGTACCGTAATGCATACCGTACCTTGGTTAGGTCCCCAAAGTCAGAGTTCCTAGTAACTGTGGGGTTCCGCTTCTTTAGTCATCCCCTAGTCACCCCCTCAAATAGTTAATATATTGCTAAAATAAATGTAAATACTGTATAGAAAGTGTATACTTACCTTGCATAGCATAGCAGGGCCTGCGGGTCATGTGACTGTGGTTTAGTCTCTATGGTAGGTAAAAGGACCTTTGGAGGTTCTGGGTCATGTGATACCCACAATGCCTTTGTAAAGCTGATTGACAGATGGTGTGGACCAATCCTAAAATGGCCAGCCCCTGCCCATATAAGGGAGCTGCAGCCAATAGACTCTCTCTTGGGTTGCTGACACTTCATGAGGACAGACCTCCGCAACTTACAATGACTGCTACTAGGCCACAGCCTGCTGGCCTTGACCTGAAATGAAACAGTGAATTCTTACAACTTCCCCGCTTATGCTAGCGAGTCCTCTGGACCTAAACATACCCCTAAATCCAGCAGATCTGTGCATACTAAATCCTACTAAGCTAAAGAACTTACAAAATTCCAAACCATATGTCAATCTCAGCTAAGATGTACATAGACTTTGTTATAAAGACTGTTCCTGTATTCGCATGTTATAGAAAATCTTCAGTAAAGTTTCCGAAAGTTTTCAGCAAATCTCTGGTTGTGGACAATACTTTATTCTACATCTCCCTATCGCTTTTGGGAAGGGTGGCAATAGGCTAAGCATCACAGTATTAACCCTCACCCTGGCGTCATGACTGAGAAGACTTAATTATAACCGTGATATGCCTCACAGCAACACCTCAACTGCCATACACCCCCCCCCCCAAGGCAACAAAGATGCATTTAAAAAACGCAACGCAACCTGATTAGCCTAAGCATGGTGCCTCATGCATCTGCTGTTAGTAAGATAATGGGGGGCTAACATGAAGAGCTCTGTAGGTAGCGTATTTCTACATCGGTGAGCAAGTGACTATTTGTATTTGTGTTCCCATGCTGGTATAAAACAGGCAGGGTTCCAATCTGTATGGTATGTAACATTGGTGGCTAGCAAGTGAAGCAGTGCTCTGGAAGCCTGAGAAAAGTGTGGTCTGTGAGAGAAAATGCCTTCTGGAGCAGCAATGATGAGACTGAGCAGTGAGTTTGGTGCTTGTTATTTGTATATATGTAACTAGCTGAATACCCGGCGTTGCCCGGTTTTTCCTTCCGAATCCTTGTTGGGGAGGAAAAGAAACAAAGGAGGAAGCTTTTGACTTCATATCCTGTCCTCATATATTGTTGTCATATCCCAACCCCATATCCCGACCTCCTATCCCATCATCATCTCTCGACCTCATGTCCCGTCCTCATATCCCGACCTCCTATCTCGTCCTCATATCCCGTCCTCCTATCTCGACCTCCTATCCTGACGTCCTATCCCGACCTCCTATCCTGACCTCCTATCCCGACCTCCTATCCCGTCCTCCTATCTCGACCTCCTATCCTGTCCTCCTATCTCGACCTCCTATCCCATCCTCCTATATCGTCCTCCTATCCCGTCCTCATATCCCGTCCTCCTATATTGTCCTCCTATCCCGTCCTCCTACCCCGTCCTCATATCCTGTCCTCACATCCCGTCCTCACATCCTGTCCTCCTATCCTGTCCTCCTATCCCAACCTCCTATCCCGACCTCCTATCCCAACCTCCTATCCCGACCTCCTATCCCGTCCTTCTATCCCGGTCCTACTATCCCCGTCCTCCTATC
Organism: Hyla sarda; assembly: GCF_029499605.1. Taxonomy (NCBI): domain Eukaryota; kingdom Metazoa; phylum Chordata; class Amphibia; order Anura; family Hylidae; genus Hyla; species Hyla sarda. Next base: position 381,753,366 of record NC_079189.1, on the reverse strand, counting down.
CTGTCCTCCTATCTCAACCTCCTATCCCGACCTCCTATCGCGACCCATAATATGTGTACCAGGTATTGAAATATCTCCAGCTGTACGGAAGTTATGTGGGAACATTCATTTCCCATTGATTTGCATGGGACTTTAAACAAAAACCCTGACCCTCACAAATGGGGGTAGTTAAGGGTTAAATTAACTATCCTATATTTTAAGTGGACATATAAGTAACATGTGACCAAGTATTATGGAAATATCTCCAGCCGTTTGGAAGTTATGCAGTAACATATATTTCCCATTGACTTGTATGGGACTTTAAACATAAACCCTGCCCCTGGCAAATGGGGGTGAGTAAGGGTTAAATCACCTATCCTATGTTTGTTGTTGACATATAAGTAACATGTGTGCCAAGTTTCATGTTAATATTTTTAGCCGTTTGGAAGTTTTTGTGGAACATACACACATACACACATTGGGGGAGATTTATCAAAGGATTTAGACTGGTTTTTCCTGTCTAAATTTGTCGCACAGAAAGTCACAGTCTAAATATGTGCGACTTTTCTGCGACTTTTGCTGTAGAGGATTTTTAGAACATGATGCATGCAAGTCTATTTTAGACGGAAATGCATTGGAAAATGCACTGGTGCAGAATTTATCAAGTGCGACTTTTGTGCGACAACTCGCATCTGCCCAAAATACGCTGAAATGTCAGACCATGTTGGAGCAGGTCTAAATGCAGTTTAAGCTGTAGACCCTGAAGTCTGAGCACAGAATTTATCAAGGGCTGTGAGACCTTTGATAAATTAGGAGCACAATAGACAAGAGACTACCACATACGCTGGTCTATAGGCATACCCAGGATAGACTAGATTAGTAAATGTCCCCCAGTGTGTTTTATATATATATAGATGTATATCTTTAGTTCCATTGTAAATAATAGTGCTGTCATTAATTTAGAATCCTGATCCATGTTTTCCTTTGCTGCTGCTGTTGACTATTAGGCCTTGTTATGTACGGTATTTTCTCTCCTCTATTTTAGTAAACAGTTGAACAGACTCAGTCGAAGCTCGTGTATGTTTATTTAGATAAGGATATATGGGAGATTTATCAAAGCCTGTGTAAAGGAAAAGTTGACCAGTTGCTCATAGAAACTAATCAGATTACTTTTCCATGTTTCATAGGCCCTTTTAAAAATGAAAGAAGCAATTTCTTTGGTTGCTATGGGCAACGGGTCAACTTTTACTCTGCACAGATTTTGATCAATCTCCCCCATAGATATTTTGGAGAGCGTTCAGAGAAGAGCTACTAAACTAGTACATGGGATGCAGGATAAAATGTACCAGGAAAGGTTAATGGACCTTAAAGGATAAGTATCATAAAGAAAAACAAATCCCCTATACTTCGGATAGGGGATAAGTTTTAGATTGCGAGGGACAAAGGTTTCTGCAGTATTATCAGGAAGTATTACTTTACTAAGAGAGAAGTGGATGCATGGAATAGCTTGAACCAAATTAATGTAATCAGTGTGATCAAAAGTAATATAATCAGCACCTGATGCTAGTAGCTGGGCCCTTAAGGGGTATTACATGTTTTTAGATGTTGTTGGGCCCAAAATGAAAATTAAAAAAGCAAAAAAAAAAAAAAACACATACTCACTTGATTGGGTTCCCCTGTGAAGTCTTCTGGCTTCCTGCTTGTCACTCTTCTTCCTACTTTCAGAAACACTCTTCTCAGCAGTCACAGCTCGCTCAGCCAATAACTGGCTTAAGTAGGATGGCGACAAGTAGGGAACCAAAAAAGTTGACGGGGGAAACTCTGGAGGACCTATGTAGCATTTAATCAAAATTAAGTATGCCTTTAAATCCTTTAAAAAGGCTAAGGCATCACCTAAAACCTGGCATAAAAAACAAGCATGGGCCATAGTACAGCAAAAACTAACCTTTCTGCCCTGCAATTATCCACATCAGGGCTTCACTCAATTTTTCTACACAGATGTCACCAGCCAATCTATGTTGATGCTTGGACCTCACCAATAAACATGAATTAGCGTGCAGCACCCTTATTACTCTAAACATCACCAGCCAAATACCATTATTTAGTGCTCATAATAGGAGATGGAAGACGGCACTCCAGGTCTGGTGTCCAAAATACAGTGGTTTTTATTGGTCCAAACACATACAGATGATGCGAAGTTTCGACCTTACAATAAGGTCTTTTTCAAGCAAGATGCTTGATGCTTAATAAAGACCTTATTGTAAGGTCGAAACGTTGCATCATCTGTATGTGTTTGGACCAATAAAAACCACTGTATTTTGGACACCAGACCTGGAGTGCCGTCTTCCATCTCCTACTTTGTTGTATCTTCCTGCCTTGGTCAAGCTCTGAGGACTGGCACCCACCTACCTTAAAAGGTTTATCACTGTGCGCTATCTATACCTTTATATTTGGACTAATAGTTGGCTTACTTTATACCAGAGTAATGCGCCAAAATGTTGGTCCATTTTTGGCACATTTAGGCCACGCAGCCTTTTGTCGGATCTGGCAGAAAAGTGTCTAAAAAGTGTATAGAGCTTCTAACAAATGTGCATATGTAATGTAATATTTTTATTTTAAGCATAAATTGCACCATCATTCTGCTTCATTTGTAATAGTATATCTAGACCAGTGACTAGTACGAGACCAATTTTGTGTATGATCACACTATGGAATTTCTTCCTGGAGATATTCTGGGTCAGAGATTGCATGTTAGTGGCCTCTGTTGAAATAGTTCGGTGCTAGGACTGTACAGACTTGCATCATCACCATTGACAGCAATGCAGTCCACGCATAATTCCACCAAAATAATTAACATCTTCATTCTTAAAGGAGTAGTCCAGTGGTGACTCAGTGGTGAGCAACTTATCCCCTATCCTAAGGATAGGGGATAAGTTGCAGATCGCGGGGGGTCCGACCGCTGGGGCCCCCTGCGATCTCCTGTACGGAGCCCCGACAGCCCGCGGGAAGGGGGCGTGTCGACCTCCGCACGAGGCGGAGGCCGACACGCCCCATCAATACAACTCTATGGCAGAGCCGAAGCGCTGCCTTCGGCAATCTCCGGCTCTGCCATAGAGATGTATTGAGGGGGCGTGTCGGCCGCCGCTTCGTGCTATCTGGGCCGAGAGCCAGGGCCCCGTACAGAGAGATTGCAGGGGGCCCCAGCAGTCGGACCCCCCGCAATCTCAAACTTATCCCCTATCCTTAAGATAGGAGATAAGTTTTTCACCACTGGACTACCCCTTTAAAGCAGGTGAATTTCAGTGGCAGGTTTTTGGTAGAGTGAATGGGTTAACAGAAAATCGATTCCCACCAATGCTAGTTAAGTGCAGCAGCAAGAAGTGTGAACATACCCATAGGTTAACATCTTATCCTGCACCATAACTTACTAGTAGAATCCAGGGCTGTGTGTTTAACATAGTTGTAACACAGCTTTACTTCCAACTATTAAAATATATTCCTGTGCATGTTTATCCTGTTGTTGCTGTGGGTAACATTTATCCCTGGTGAAGTGGAAATGCCACTTACCTTGTTATGGGTGCCTTATACTACTGTGCCAGCACTATGTTCACTGTGTTATTATGCCATATCTGTCCTGTATACAATGAGCTGTGACACCACAGGTGTTACGCCGAGCGCTCCGGGTCCCTGCTCCTCCCCGGAGCGCTCACGGCGTCTCTCTCCCTGCAGCGCCCCGGGCAGACCCGCTGACCGGGAGCGCTGCACTGACATTGCCGGCGGGGATGCGCCCGCTCGCGAATCGCATCCCAAGTCACTTACCCGTCCCGGTCCCCGGCTGTCATGTGCTGGCGCGCGCGGCTCCGCTCTCTAGGGCGCGCGCGCACCAGCTCTCTGAGACTTAAAGGGCCAGTGCACCAGTGATTGGTGCCTGGCCCAATTAGCTTTATTAGCTTCCACCTGCTCCCTGGCTATATCTACCTCACTTCCCCTGCACTCCCTCGCTGGATCTTGTTGCCTTGTGCCAGTGAAAGCGTTTAGTGTTGTCCAAGCCTGTGTTACCTGATCTCCTGCTATCCATTTTGACTACGAACCTTGCCGCCTGCCCCGACCTTCTGCTACGTCTGACCTTGCCTCTGCCTAGTCCTTCTGTCCCACGCCTTCTCAGCAGTCAGCGTGGTTGAGCCGTTGCTAGTGGATACGACCTGGTTGCTACTGCCGCAGCAAGACCATCCCGCTTTGCGGCGGGCTCTGGTGAACACCAGTAGCCTCTTGGAACCGGTCCACCTGCACGGTCCACGCCAATCCCTCGCTGACACAGTGGATCCACAACCGGTAAGCCGAATCGTGACAACAGGTAACGCAATGACTCAAATACCCTCATAAGTGAGTTTACGCAATTTTTCCCCATGGTTATTAAGCATCAAGCATCTTGCTTGAAAAAGACCTTATTGTAAGGTCAAAACTTCGCAACATCTGTATGTGTTTGGACCAAAAAAAACCACTGAATTTTGGACACCAGACCTGGCGTAAAGTCTTCCATCTCTTACTTTATTGTAAGCCAACTATTAGTTGGTTAAACTTAGACTAGACAGTCTTCAGCTATGCCAGAATTATCAGTGACCCTGATAGACTTTGATAAATCTGGCGTATTGTGGCAGTGTGATTAATATTATAGTGTTATTTTATTTCTTTAAACTACTCTACCCAATACATACTCAAATAAGTAAAAAGTGATCATCTGCCCACGTTGATGTCAGTCTGGACTTTTAGCCTCTGGATGCCTCTGAATTTAACATGGGGCATCCTTAACTTTGTGTTGGCAGTGGGAGATCAGTAGCCCAAAGTTATTTAACCCTTTGGGAAAAACCTTAACCTTCTAATTGCTGCTAAAGTTTTCCTTATTACTAAACCAGAGAAACACAAAAAGACGTTCTGTGAATCTGCTGAAAAACTGAATAACAACGACCAGCCAGAAATAGGAAACTGGATGAATATGAAACCAACTTTAGCGTAGTTATTGTAGTGTACATAACCATTCAGTAATCGATTGGTGTGCCCCTGCCTGTTTTCACTTTTCAGTAGACTTTCACCATATGTGCTGAGTACAGGAGGGGGAGGTATGTATACACAATACACACTTATTTCCTCACACACCCTGGAGGTTGAGCTCTACCTCCTCTACAGCAACTAAATAACTCACACGCTGTCCAAAACACAGTAGTGATTGGAGAAAAGCAGGATTGTAGTGTCTGCCCCTCACACACCCTCAGCCTGCTCTTCTGACTGGCAGTTCCTGGAGAGGAGGAGAGCTCTGCCTGGCTTATAAAAGTGGCACTGTGAGGGGATTCTGCTGCACTGTCCATCCAGCAGCCGAATACACATAACCTCAATCTCACACACATCTGTGTCTTCACTGGAAGTGCCAACATGACAGACCAGTCACCCTTTGACACCGATGTGATCACTATGACCCGATTCGTGATGGAAGAGGGCATCAAAGCCAAAGGCACTGGAGAGATGACCCAGCTCCTAAATTCACTGTGCACTGCCATCAAAGCCATCTCATCTGCTGTGCGCAAAGCTGGGCTTGCCAACCTGTGAGTAGTCTCAGATATGCATACATGAATTTAATTTTAACCCCTTAAGGACGCAGGGTTTTTCAGTTCTTGCATTTTTGTTTTTTCCTCCTTACCTTTTAAAAATCATAACCCTTTCAATTTTACACCTAAAAATAATCCATATTATGGCTTATTTTTTGTGCCACCAATTCTACTTTGCAGTGACATTAGTCATTTTACCCAAAAATCCACGGCGAAATGGAAAAAAAAATAATTGTGCGACACAATCGAAGAAAAAATTCCATTTTGTAACTTTTGGGGGCTTCTGTTTCTGCGCAGTGCATATTTTAGTAAAAATGACACCTTATCATTATTCTGTAGGTCCATACGATTAAAATGATACCCTACTTATATAGGTTTGATTTTGTCGTACTTCTGAAAAAAATCATAACTACATGCAGGAAAATTTATACGTTTAAAAATGTCCTCTTCTGACCCCTATAACTTTTTTACTTTTCCATGTACTGGGCGGTATGAGGGGTAATTTTTTGCGCCATGATCGGAAGTTTTTATCGGTACCATTTTTGTTTTGATCGGACTTTTTGATCACTTTTTATTCATTTTTTAATGGTATAAAAAGTGACTAAAAAAATGCTTTTTTTGGACTTTGGATTTTTTTTACGTGTACGCCGTTGACCGTGCGGTTTAATTAATGATATATTTTTATAGTTCGAACATTTACGCACGTGGCAATACCAAATAATTTTATTTTTATTTACACTGTTTTATTTTTTTTTACGGGAAAAGGGGGGTGATTCAAACTTTTATTAGGAAAGGGGTTAAATGATCTTTATTAACACTTTTTTTCAAATTTTTTTGCAGTGTTATAGGTCCCATAGGGACCTATAACACTGCACACACTGATCTTTTACACAGATCACTGGCATGTATTAACACGCCTGTGATCAGTGTTCTCGGCGCTTGACTGCTCCTGCCTGGATCTCAGGCACGGAGCAGTCATTCTCTGATCAGACATCAAGGAGGCAGGTAAGGGACCTCCCGGTGTCCTGTAAGCTGTTCGGGACGCCGCGATTTCACCGCGGTGGTCCCGAACAGCCCGACTGAGCAGCCGGGATACTTTCACTTTCGCTTCAGACGCGGCGGTCAGCTTTGATTGCCGCGTCTGAAGGGTTAATACAGGGCATCACCGCGATCAGTGATGTCCTGTATTAGCCGCGGGTCCCGGCCGCATATCGGTGACCCCGCGGCATATCGCGGGAGCTGGCGGAGAACGTAAATATGCGTCCTTCGTCGTTAAGGGGTTAAACTTGCTTTTGTACATTGGAACTAAGTATTACTGGTAAATAATCTACCAATTCAGTCATTAGAAACATTTTCAGACCCTTTCACTTCTTCACATTCTGTTATGTTTTCTGCACTCAATACACCATAATGACAAAGAGAAAACAGAAATCTTTGCTAATTTATTGAAATGGAAAAACTTAAATATTGCATTATAGAAATATAGAATGTGTCGGCAGATAAGAACCATTCGACGCGTCTAGTCTGTCTAATATTCTGAATCCTATCAATAGTCCTTCTCCTGATCTTATATGAAGCATAGTTTTATGCCTATCCCTATCTTATATGAAGGATAGCCTTATGCCTATCCCATGCATGCTAAAACTCCTTCACTGCATTTGTAACTACCACTTCTATAGGAAGGCTATTCCATGCATCCACTACTCTCTCAGTAAAGTAATACTTCCTCATATTATGGCATAAACCTTTGCCCCTCTAATTTAAAACTATGACATAAGACCCTTTACTCAGTACTTAGTTGAGGCACCTTTGGCAGATATTACAGCCTCCAGTTTTTTTGGGGATGATGCCACATGGTTTGCACACTGGCTTTGGGGATTTTCTGCTTTTCTACTTTGCACATCCTCTTAAGCTCTGTCAGGTTAGATGGGGACCGTCGGTGGAAACCCTTTTCAGGTCTCTCCAGAGATGTTTGATTGGGTGCAAGTTAGTGCTCTGGCTGGGCTACTCAAGGGCATTCACAGAGTGGTCCCGAAGGCACTACTGTGTTGTCTTGGCTGTGTGTTAAGGGTCAATGGGGACATTTTAAAAACTTGTCTAGAGTAAACTGGAGCAGATTGCTTCTTTAATTTGTAAAAAGGTCTCTGAAAAATAAAAAGAACAATCTGATTGGTTGCTATAGGCAACTGCTCCATTTTCCCTCTGAACAGGTTTTCATAAATCCCCCCTATATTTTTGTTGAAAGGTAAGTCTTTGACCCAATCTGAGGCCCAGAGCACTCTGGATCAGGGTTTCATTAAGAATATCTTTGTACTTTGCTCCATCCAGCTTTCCCTCAACCCTGACAAGTTTCCCCCTCCCTGCTGCTGAAGAACACCCCACAGCAAAATGCTGCCATTACCATGCTTCATTGTAGGAATGGTATTGGGCAGGTAATGAGCAGTGCTTGGTTTCCTCCAGACATGATGCTTAGAATTAAATGGGCACTGCCAGATCCAAAAACGTTTTATATATTGTTACTGATGAAAATTAAAGACCTTTTGAAATATAGTTGTTTAAAAAAAATTTAATATTTCATAAAATTTAAAAAATGGCTCTTGAAAATCCCACCATTAGGGACACTAACCAGTCTTGCATCAGCATCAGGCTTGTCATGGACAAGAGATGACTCATGGACAAGAGATGACTCATGGACAAGAGATGACTCATGGACAAGGCTGCATGAGCAGGTGCACCAATAACCTCCCACCACTACAGGGGAGTAACACGCCCCCTTCCCCTAAAAGGATTTCTAAGGCTAAGTTTCCACTTGTTTTTTTTTTTTTTCTGGCAGTATTTTGAAAACTACCACTGCAGTTTTTGAGCCAAAGTCAGAAGTGGAACCATAAGGGAGGAGAAGTATAAGTCCTTCCTTTATATGTCCTATTCCATCTGAATACATTTCTGGCTTTGGCTCAATAACTGCAGTGGCAGTATTCCAAAAACTGCAAGGAAATAAACCAAGTGGAAACTTTGCTTTACACTCTGAGCTAATGAAAAGAGGTATCTTTTTTATAATAAATATAGGGGATAGAGGCATACAAAGTAGATGTACATTGTCAGGATTAGGTACTGAGTAACATATTAATTATTTTTTATTTTTGTGGGATCTGACAGGTACGCTTTAAGGCTAAAAAGAATAAATCTTGATTTCATTACACCAGAGACTCTTTTTCCTAAGCCTTTAAGTGTCTTTTTCATAAACTTTTAGGATGCATTCACTCTACGAATTGTGCCTTCGAGGCACGAATACGTTAGAACACCCCCAAAATGGGATGCCAAAGTATATGTGCTTGGGCACCATTCCCACCATTCATTGCCAAAGTATCCAAAAAAGAAGATTGCAGCAGCACACATTGGTCAAAAAATTTAGGCTCTTAGCGCACTTTTTTGATCAAAAACATGTCCCCCATCCACCATGGGGAAGTGGCCTCATTTAGGATGGGACCCTAACACACATTCTGAGCCTAACACTCAGATACCAACTCACCTCTGCTGGGCATATGGCCTCTGACTGGGTGACATGCTGGATCCATATACAATTTAAAACACCACCTGGGAGAAAGGGGGAGGGGTGCACAGCTAAAGAGGGTGCCATTCACCCTGTGTAGTAAATACAAGCAAAAAGAAAAATAGCCAGCACTAAACTTTTAGGATGCATTTACTCTACGAATTGTGCCTTCGAGGCACGAATACGTTAGAACACCCCCAAAATGGGAGGCCAAAGTATCTGTGCTTGGGCAGCATTCATTGCAATGATTTGAATGTAGTGAACTAGTGACTACATTCAGGTACTTTCTGAGCATATACTAGCTTTTGCTCACACTAAAAAAGCACAGCATGCCGCAGTTTTCAGTACTAGCAAAAACTGTTATATGCTCAGAAACCCGAACACTCTCACTAGCTGACTACATTTAGGTCATTGCAATGATTGGCATCGTCTCCTCACTGAGCATGGTTATGTTAGCACACCAATTACATTGCAGTTACATCACAAATCTCCCCTACTAAATTGAATGTGTAGCTGATGGAGTACTCTAAAGGAAACCTGTCAGGTCCCCTAATCCCCAAAAGCCCTCCCTAGTACCATGTAGATGCAGGGCACAGCAATTGGATTCTGTGCCCATAAGCTTCCTATGATGCCACATTCAGGGCTCAAGTCCTGAAAGAATGTGTGAGAATTGAGTTCCTGCACTTTTTCCCACAGAAGGAACACCGCTCCCATGTGGAAGAGTTCCCACACTTTTTTTTTCCAGGACATGACCCCTGCCCACACTATAGTAAAAGTGCTTTCTGACACTGGTTAAGTAGGCACAGGGGCAAAGCCGCAGCACCTGTAGTCACACTATCCATGCTTGCATCCAGCACTAACTCTTGATTGACACACTGATTGCCAGGCTTTGCATGAAGTGCCCGGAACTCCGTATGCCAGTCATGCATGAGTGTCTGGAAGGGCTGCGGGGGGCAATGTGACTACATGTGCTGCAGCTCCATACTCATGCCTACTTACCCGGCGGCAGGGGACACTGATTAAACTTGATTTTTCTTTTACCGTATTGCAGCATGAGAGAAAGCTTATGGGCACTGTGTACGAATACTGAGCCCTTAAAGGGGTTCTCCGGTGCTTACACATCTTTTCCCCTATCCAAAGGATAGGGGATAAGATGCCTGATCGCGGGAGTCCCGCAGCTGGGGACCCTCGGGATCTTGCAAGCGGCACCCCGTTTGTAATCAGTCCCCAGAGCGAACACGCTGATTACAGGCGACCACCAGCGCGTGACGTCACGCCTCTGCCGCTGTGTGACATCACGCTCCACCCCTCAATGCAAGCCTATGGGAGGGGTCGTGATAGCTGTGGTCGCCGGTAACACACTCCGGGGACTCATTACAAACGGTGCCGCGTGCATGATCCCAGGGGTCCCCAGCGGCGGGACTCCCGCGATCAGGCATCTTATCCCCTATCCTTTGGATAGGGGAAAAGATGTGTAAGCACTGGAGAACCCCTTTAATATACAAGGTACTGGAGAAGGCTGATAGGGGTTAGGGTACCTGACAGGTTACAGACAGTTCTGGCACATCCAGTAGAATGTGGGTGATCCTTTTGTGCATCCAGTTCTCTTTTGCTTTTTCCAGCCTTTGCCATGCTTATATCACAAAACCGGTATCATGGGACCCTGTCATTCCTTATAGATGACAGGAATGTCTGTTGTCTGGCCATTGTCTCACAAAGTGGTTTTCTGGCCAAAATGTATTGACGACCTATCCACAGGATAGGTTATCAATAATAGATTGGAGAGGCGCCACCACCTGGCACTCATGGCCAATCATCTGTTTGCCCCAGCCAAGGTGCCTGCATACACAGTAAAACATAGCAAGGAGCGGAGAGCTCCATTAATTGGGGTACCATGCTGGGTTACTGGAGCTCATCTCCCATTGAAGTGAATGAAAAGTGAGCTGCAGTAACCCAGAATGGCTATACCACAATATACTGAGGCATCTGCCTCCAGTTCTGTTTCACTGTGTATGGCAGCGATTCGGCTCTGGCAAGATGCTGGGTGTTGATGCTCCACCAATCTGATATTGATGACCTAAGGATATAGATAATCTTTACCAGAAAACTCATCTAGGAGTAACTTACTGCTCTGAAGTATGTCAGGCATAATTTGTCAGGTAGAGTGCACCTCAATGCAATATTGAGAAAAACTATGTAGGCTACTGAACAGCAACAGGTTTTACCTGGCACTGGATTATCAACATTTTCATACATCAAATGCACCCTTTTTATGTCAGTAATAGATTTGTTAGGCCATAACAGCTATGGTGTTTAACACAAATTTCAGTTTTCTGTCTTCAGCATCGCCGGCACTAGTCTTAAAGCTATATGCAGTAGCAGGCATGCACGATCGCCATTTAGAACAGACAATTTGGGAGATCTCTCTACTTGTGTGTGCAGATGTGTTCGGGGTGTTCTTGGCAGAAATCCGACTTATAAAGGAAGCGCTACCAGCCTAAGTTGGATTCCAGGGGATTCTCTGCCATGAACACCCGAACTCTTCTGCATAACCAAGTTCCACACCGCTGCACAACAAATTCGGTACCGACAGACAGCAACTCCCAAATACTATATGACTCTAAGAACTATATACAGATTTGTGCCTGATAGCACAACACATGTAGGTGAGCACCTTTAATTTCTTTAAATCTTTAAATACGTTCAGCAAGGATAACGCCACTATATTGCGCCAACTCTGTTCCACTTTTTTCCTATATACTTCTATCTTTCTACTTGTGAGAGGGACCAAGTGCACCAAACTATCTCATTTGCGTATGTCCACAATTTCGGGAATAATGGAAGAATGGAGGCACAGCTCTCACTCTGTAGGACTGTGTAAAACTTAGTTGCTGCAGAGAAATTGAACATATACTGCCAGCTTTTCCCACAGATTTTTGGTGATGAGCTTCTTGTCAAGGAACTTAACATTATCCAAATTTGAAAGCCTCTTTAAACTTTTAATGTCATTTAAGAAAATCTTTTGATCGGTTGAGTCTAAATGCTGAGAAACTACCAATCACTTGAAGAAATGGGGAAAGGCTCTTAGCTGAGAGTCGGGAGAAGTGCTTAGCTTAGCCCTTCTCTTCCATCTCATCCCTGCAGTAAAGGACTTCCAAAGACTTTCTATTGAATCAGTTTCCTCCAATGAAAACTTTTAACATGTCAAAAGTTATTTTTTTTTTTAAATAACATTAACACTTTAATGAAGTTACTCCAAAAAACTAGCATAACTGATCCTCCCACCCCAGAGACAGACAAACACATAAAGTTCGGGCATATCCTAAAGAACTTAATCTAGTACCGCCATCTTTCCATTGCTTCACCTAACAATTATTAACAATTATATTAAAAAGATTCTAATGCACAACAGGTGTCACGGGAGCCCATCCTTACCAATGGATATAATAGAAATTATGTTGAAATAATGTGTCATACATTGGTGAGAATTATTATGTGTCAGGTATAATCTTAGAGGGATATTCCAGGAATTCTTTTTATTTGACTATGCTACAAGGGCTGTAAAGTTAGTGTAGTTCATAATATAGTGTCTGTACCTGTGTGTGATGGTTTTCTCACAATTCTTATGTGATTTTCACCCCACTATTTATTTTTAACAGCATACAAAATGACTGTTGTCTCAGATTTTTCCCTGTTTGCAATGCAGCCGAGACCTGACTCACTAATCAGCTGATTACAGGGAGCCTGTCTGCTTCAATGGGTGGAGCGATAGCTTGGTGGGAGAGAGATCAATCTGCAATTAATGCAACAGCTGTAGGCACCCTGATTGAAAACCACAGGTCTTTTGAATGGCTACTCAAAAAGAAACACTGATTGACAGTCAATTTCATATGTTGTGCAAATGGAACAGACAACAGGTAGAAATTATAGCAAGATACCCCCAATACAGGAGTGGTCCAGCAGGTGGTGACCACAGTCCACTTCTCAGTTCCTATGCTTCCTGGCTGATGTTTTGGTCACATTTGAATGCTTGTGGTGCTTTCACTAGTGGTAACATGAGACGGAGTCTACAAGCCACACAAGTGGCTCAGGTAGTGCAGCTCATCCAGCATGGCACATCAATGCGAGCTGTGGCAAGAAGGCTTGCTGTGTCTGTCAGCATAGTTTCCAGAGCATGGAGGAGCTACCAGGAGACAGGCCAGTAGATCAGGAGACGTAGAAGAGGCCGTAGGAGGGCAACAACCCAGCTGCAGGACCGCTACCTCTGCCTTTGTGCAAAGCAGGTTCACATTGAGCACATGGGATAGACGTGACAAAGTCTGGAGACGTTGTGGAGAACGTTCTGCTGCCTGCAACATCCTCCAGCATGACCGGTTTGGCGGTGGGTCAGTAATGGTTTGGGGTGGAATTTCTTTGGGGGACCGCACAGCCCTCCATGTGCTTGCCAGAAGTAGCCTGACTGCCATTAGGTACCGAGATGAGATCCTCAGACCTCTTGTGAGACCATATGTTGGTGTGGTTGGCCCTGGGTTCCTCCTAATGCAAGACAATGCTTGACCTCATGTGGCTGGAGTGTGTCAGCAGTTCCTGCAAGAGGAAGGCATTGATGCTATGGAGTGGCCTGCCAGTTCCCCAGACCTGAATCCGCCACATCTGGGACATCATGTCTCACTCCATCCACCAACGCCACGTTGCACCACAGACTGTTCAGGAGTTGGCGGATGTTTTAGTCCAGGTCTGGGAGGACATCCCTCAGGAGACCATCCGCCACCTCATCAGGAGTATGCCCAGGCATTATAGGGAGGTCATACGGGCACGGAGGCCACACACATACTGAGCCTCATTTTGACTTGTTTTAACCCCTTAAGGACGCAGGACGTAAATGTACGTCCTGGTGAGGTGGTACTTAACGCACCAGGACGTACATTTACGTCCTAAGCATAACCGCGGGCATCGGAACGATGCCCGTGTCATGCGCGGCTGATCCCGGCTGCTGATCGCAGCCAGGGACCCGCCGGCAATGGCCGACGCCCGCGATCTCGCGGGCGTCCGCCATTAACCCCTCAGGTGCCGGGATCAATACAGATCCCGGCATCTGCGGCAGTTCGCGATTTAAATGAAAGATCGGATCGCCCGCAGCGCTGCTGCGGGGATCCGATCATTCATAACGCCGCACGGAGGTCCCCTCTCCTTCCTCCGTGCGGCTCCCGGCATCTCCTGCTCTTTTCTGAGATCGAGCAGACCAGAGCAGGAGATGACCGATAATACTGATCTGTTCTATGTCCTATACATAGAACAGATCAGTATTAGCAATCATGGTATTGCTATGAATAGTCCCCTATGGGGACTATTCAAGTGTAAAAAAAAATGTAAAAAAATGTAAAAGTAAAAGTAAAAAAAAAGTGAAAAATCCCCTCCCCCAATAAAAAAGTTAAACGTCCGTTTTTTCCTATTTTACCCCCAAAAAGCATAAAAAACATTTTTTATAGACATATTTGGTATCGCCACGTGCGTAAATGTCCGAACTATTAAAATAAAATGTTAATGATCCCGTACGGTGAACGGCGTGAACGAAAAAAAAAAAAAGTCCAAAATTCCTACTTTTTTATTACATTTTATTTAAAAAAAATTATAAAAAATGTATTAAAAGTTTTTTATATGCAAATGTGGTATCAAAAAAAAGTAAAGATCATGGCGCAAAAAATGAGCCCCCATACCGCCGCTTATACGGAAAAATAAAAAAGTTATAGGTCATCAAAATAAAGGGATTATAAACGTACTAATTTGGTTAAAAAGTTTGTGATTTTTTTTAAGCACAACAATAATAGAAAAGTATATAATAATGGGTATCATTTTAATCGTATTCACCCTCAGAATAAAGAACACATGTCATTTTTACCATAAATTGTACGGCGTGAAAACGAAACCTTCCAAAATTAGCAAAATTGCGTTTTTCGTTTTAATTTCCCCACAAAAATAGTGTTTTTTGGTTGCGCCATACATTTTATGATATAATGAGTGATGTTACTACAAAGGACAACTGGTCACGCAAAAAACAAGCCCTCATACTAGTCTGTGGATGAAAATATAAAAGAGTTATGATTTTTAGAAGGCGACGAGGAAAAAATGAAAACATAAAAATTAAATTGTCTGAGTCCTTAAGGCCAAAATGGGCTGAGTCCTTAAGGGGTTAAGGACATTACATCAAAGTTGGATCAGCCTGTAGTGTGGTTTTCCACTTTGATTTTGAGTGTGACTCAATATCCAGACCTCCATGGGTTGATAAATTTGATTTCCATTGATAATTTTTGTGTGATTTTGTTGTCAGCACATTCAACTATATAAAGACAAAAGTATTTCATTTGATTCGTTCATTCAGATTTAGGATGTGTTATCTAAGTGTTCCCTTTATTTTTTTTGAGCAGTGTATAATGTATTTGACACTAAAAGATGAGACTGATGTTAGATCCCATAGCAAGTAGTGAACAACACAACCGGTATTAGGAAAGGCTGATTTACAATTGGACTTTGATCCGTCTGGCACAGGAACATTGGCTTGATTCCCTCAGTTTATGTATTATGTGCACATTCATTATTTATTTAGAATTGGGAAGAAAAAAGGTGCAGGCCAATGCAGGTTCCATCTTGTGCCTTTTGTGGCATATGTAAATCCAATGTATG
This sequence comes from Hyla sarda, assembly GCF_029499605.1. Classification (NCBI taxonomy): domain Eukaryota; kingdom Metazoa; phylum Chordata; class Amphibia; order Anura; family Hylidae; genus Hyla; species Hyla sarda. The sequence continues at coordinate 381,737,556 of NC_079189.1, read as the reverse complement.
CAGTGTACTTTACTATAGAAAGAGAGTATTCCATGTGATAGGCATGGCCAAGCACACAAGGGCTCTTAATACATTCATGCCTGCAGTTCATTTTGAATGTAATTTCGTCTTAGCTAAATGAATTCCATAAGAAAACAAGATAAAAGGTCTATATACAATGGCACCATTATATATTCTTTTAAAGGAAGTAAAAGATCCCATATGCTTCTCTGAGCCTCAACTAACCACATATCCTGTACATAAACTGTTGTAACATCAGGCTATACAATGACATGAAGAGACATGAAATACTACTATGTGCAACACATTTCTCCACACTTTTATGCAACAGGGAAAGTGCAGCTTGCATAGTGTTGTATGATCCTATCATACACAACTTAACCAAACATTACTCAACTTCACACCCCATTCCTAATTGTATGGGCAGCTTTGGGGTACATCCTATAAATGAACATTCTATGATTTTTGGCCATTGCCCAGTGTAAGGCTGTGTGTACAAGTTGCACCTAAATAGCGGCTCCTCATACACAAAATTTTACAACATTTTTGGTTATTTGTGCCAAAATGCACGTGGTATGTGCAGTTACCGCTAATTAGTCGTATCGTGTGAACACATCCTTAAGGGGGTACTCCAGTGGAATTTTTTTATTTATTTTTTTATCAACTGGTGCCAGAAAGATTTGTAAATTACTTCTATTTAAAAAAATCTTAATCCTTCCAGTACTTATCAGCTGCTGTATGTTCCAGAGGAGGTTGTATAGTTCTTTTGTGTCTTGATGGGGAAATAAAAGACCTCATTAACCAGTCTATTGGTTGACCACTAGAAGGTTAAAGGGGTACTCCAGTGGAACAAATTATTTTTTTTTCAAATCAACTGGTGCCAGAAAGTTAAGCAGAATTGTAAATTACCTCCATATAAAAATCTTAATCCTTCTAGTACTTATCAGCTGCGTTGAGTTGTTCTTTTCTGTCTGACCACAGTGCTCTCTGCTGCCACCTCTGTCCATGTCAGGAACTGTCCAGAGTAGGAGCGAGTCCCCATAGCAAACCTCTCCTGCTCTGGATTGTAGGAGCAATAGTTCATTTTAACCCCTTCCCAATAATTGATAATCGGTAAGTGTAAAATGAAAGTAAACAAACACAGATCGACTTCAACAGATCATTTATGGGATCAGTTCATCTGCTTTTGTAAAAAGAACTCAAGGTGACACAAGTTCAGCCACCCTATGTTCCTTATTTATGCAGAAATGGGGGCAGTAAACATCTAACATTTTCGGAAAACTTAATTACTTGTTATTTACCAAGTCTACATTCCTTTGCAGAAAACAGACCTCTAAAGCAAACCTGTTTACCCATTAACCTTTGGCCTCACACAGAGAAGCACAAGGAGGGATATAGATAACAGGTTTTACATGTAACCCGACCATTGATTGAAATTTACCGGCCGCACAGCAAGAGTTTAAGGCTATATTCTAAATACTTATAGGGACATTTGCTGGGTAAAAATTGACAACATATTGACATACAGATACAGTAACGGTAACTAGACAAATATATTAATAGTTTTGTCGAAAAATGGCTCTAAAAATGTTTTGGACAATCCCCGACGGATCCGGCAGCCGTAGGATTAAATGCATTAAATGTGAATGCATCCTTACCCTGTTTTCCATGCAGGAAACATCGCAGTATATTTTTATAGTTCAGATAACTTGTCCTTCACTCGTAAATCTCTGCTCATTCTGTGCTGTGGTCAAGTTGGTAATTCTAATCACTGACAGCAATCTCTTTATGCACATTTATACATAGCTGTCAATCACTGAGTAGGACCGCCCACTTGACTACTCATCTTAGAATGAGCAGAGATTATGAATAAGATTGAAATGAATAAATGATAGGTTATCCTGGATACAACCCTGTATATCAATATGTTCAGCTTCTCTTGCTCTATAAGGCTGGGTTCACACTACGGTTTGTATTTATGGTTCCCATACATGGCTGGGAGGAGGGGGGCGTGGCTTAATCGCAGCTCCCGCACTCAACCGTATTTAATGCATGTCTATGAGCCGACCGGAGTGAACCACAGCCTCCGGTCAGCTGCGTTTTCGTCCGTGTGCGGTTTCCCGACCGCAGGCAAAAACGCTGTCGACTGCGTTTTTGCCTATGGTCGGGAAACCGCATATGGCCGAAACGCAGCCGACCGGAGGCTGCTGTTCACTCCGGTCGGCTCATAGACATGCATTAAATACGGTTCCCGAATACGATTAAGCCCCGCCCCTTCCTCCCAGCCATATACGGGAACCGTAAATACAAACCGTAGTGTGAACCCAGCTTAACATGATGTGTTTTCATTGTGACAGGTTTCCTTTAACTGGCTAGTAGCTGTAGTTAAATCACAATAAAAGACATAAATATCCTGCCCATGTGGAACTCTCCTTTAACACCTGCAAACGCAGAAGAATTGTTATTGTAAAGAACATGGCATGTTTTAACAACCCTAGATGAATCTTTTATTATGCTGCACAAAGTGTAAATGTGACAGCGGGTGTGGTCTTAGACTAGCCAATCCTCTGTACTATAGTTCCTGTCCTGTCCTTGTTTGTCAGAAGGTAGATGTACCTGAAATAAAGCATTACTCTAAGAACATTGTTTTCGATTTTCTGCACAGCCCTCATATACATGGATTGCATTATGAGAATGAGTTATCTGATTTATAAATTTATACTAATAAAATACCTTTATGTATATATCATCAAAATATTCCTCAATGCTGTACAGAGAATGTCAGCATTCCCATTGGCCCCTGTCCCCAAACTAAACTCCAATATGATATGGTTTGTTTTGTTTTAAAACTCAAACAATGCAAAATTACCATTGCAGAATGTGTTAGAACCGTATACAAAATGTTAAGCACTTAGTCCTACTTTTCCATGCGCACACTAACCTTCAGATCTTCTAATGCTGTTTTTAAATAGCACTGTTGGATTGATATACCAAGCTTGTCTCAGAAAATTGTTCAATATGGGATGGTTTAGAGGGTGGGAGAAAACCAGAGTCCCCTGAGGAAACCCACGTAACCTCTGGGAGCACATGGAAACCTCTTGTAGATGTTAGTTGGGCAAATGCTTCGGTTTTCTTTGGAGAATCCTTACTACTTATTTCCATGATGGATTTTTTTCCCACAGTGCAAGCAGAATTTGCAATAAGATTCATGTCAGATTCAACCCATGTGAATAGGGCTTTAAAGGAGTACTCTGGGGAAAAATAACGCACTATGCACAGGATAGGGGATAAGTAGCTGATTGTTGGGGGGGGGGGGGGGCGTCTGACTGCTGGGGCTCCCTGCGATCACTGGGACAGGACCCCGGCGCTCTCAGCGAGCACTTTGTGGAATCTACAAGTAGACGGCACGCGCTCCATTAATTTCTATGGGAGTGCCGATGATGCTGAGAGCTGTATTCGGGCCTTTTCGGCACTCCCATAGGAATGAATGGAGCACATGCCGGCTACAGCACGCATTCCTCACTGAGCGCCGGGTCCCTTCCCGGTGATCACGGGTGGCCCCAGTGGTCGGACCCCACAATCAGCTACTTATTTCCTATCCTTTGGATAGGGGCTAAGTTTTTTTTTGCCAGAGATCTCCTTTAATGTCTACAGAATTGTGCATCTTTCTTATGATTACTGCACAGACATATAGTGTATTCTGCATTAAGATTTAGTCACAATTTCTTTTGGGGGTTCTAGTTATATGGAATTTCATTTAATTCGACAACCAATGGTTGAGAAATCCATGTACTCAAGTATGCAAAAAATTAGTCCAAAATGGATTTGCAAAGTATCTGAAGCCCATGGTAATGATCAGTCTATGTAGTGGCTTTGCTCTGGTCTCTGCCAGTGTCAGTGAATGCCCACTGAGCCTGCGTCAATGTCCTGGCCTATTTATTGGCTATGTCAGATAAACAGTCATTTTTACACTTATTTTCTTTACCTATCCTCCTAGTGTTCATAAAGCAAGTGATTCTAATAGGAGGTACATATTACAAAACTAATGTAAAGACAGTAACCAAGAAGTAGCTATGCTTTAAATATATCAGCATATAATTGTTATCATATGTGTCCCCTTTTCATTATGAATGCTTCCCTTTAGATATGGAATTGCTGGATCCACTAATGTAACAGGAGACCAAGTGAAAAAGCTGGATGTTCTTTCAAATGACCTAGTTGTTAACATGCTGAAGTCCTCATTCGGTGCCTGTGTCCTGGTATCAGAAGAAGACCCACATGCTCTTATTGTGGAGGCTGATAGGAGGGTATGTACATGTATGTGTCTATATGTATGAACTGCGGCTAGAGTTTATTGCTTAATAACATGGTAATCCTTAGTGCACAATGTTCTTGCTTCCTGCAATGACATAACAGCCCTGATGCAATTTCTCATTTACAAAGATGGCATAACATCCCTCTTCTGCAATTCAGACACATAAGTATTAAGAAAGTATTCATATATTTAATTATATTCCATGTATTAATTCTTTCTTACCATCAATATAATGCCAGTATCGGTTTACATGATATTGGGACTTGTTTGTGCAATGGTTGGGCAAGGAAAAAATTGCTTTTGCTCTTGGAGATGTTAGCTTTGTTATTCTGTAAGATACCATATAGAGTCAGGTGGCAGAGACCATGTTTTTGTCTGTGTTCTTACAAACATACAGTGTCTTGCATAAGTGTTTTTTACCTCCCTGGACATTTACCATTTCAACACAACATGCAGAGTAGTTTGAAAGGGCAAAACACATTTTATTGTGACACAAACAATAATGAGAAAATAATGAGAAATGTTTCACTGTGAGGATGGTATGCGCAGGGTGATGGGCAGTACCGTATATACTCGAGTATAAGCCGACCCGAATATAAGCCGAGGCCCCTAATTTCACCCCAAAAACCCAGGAAAAGTTATTGACTCGACTATAAGCCTAGGGTGGGAAATACATCATCCCCCCATGCCATCATCCAGACCCCGTCATCATCCCCCCCCCCTACATCATCACTGCCTGTCAATCCCTTCAGCCATCGGCTGTCCGGGCATGCTGGGAGTTGTAGTTTTGAAACCCCTGGAGGTCAGCAAGTTGAAGACCACTGCAGCCTTTGTCATCATCCAGACCCCCCCTTTAGTTTTCTACTCCCCTCCCCACGATGGGAAGCAAGGGTGAGCTGGTCCGGGCCATCTATGCTGCAGGGACCGTCCGGTGGGGAGGGTTAGTCGTTGCGGGCTGTCCATTTTCACCGGGGGGGCCCTCTTCCCCGTGCTCCGGGCCTGCCCCGGACTAGTGACGTTGCCTTGACGACGACGCACAGGGACGCGCATGAACGTCGTCGTCAAGGCAACGTCATTAGTCCGGGGCAGGCCCGGAGCGCGGAGAAGAGGGCCCCCCCTGGTTAAAATGGACAGCCCAGAATGACTAACCCTCCCCACCGGACGGTCCCTGCAGCATAGATGGCCCGGACCAGCTCACCCTAACTTCCCGCCGAGGGGAGGTGAGTAGAAAACTAAAGGGGGGGGGGGGTCTGAATGATGACGATGGCCACAGTGGTCTTCAACCTGCGGACCTCCAGAGGTTTCAAAACTATATCTCCCAGCATGCCCGGACAGCCGACGCTGTCCGGGCATGCTGGGAGTTGTAGTTTTGCAACATCTGGAGGTCCGCAGGTTGAAGACCACTGAGAAGGGATTAACAGGCGGAGAGTTCACTCGAGTATATATACGGTATTTGGTTTCCACCACACATATCGTTTTACACTGAAGCCAAAAAGTTAAATTTTGCTCTAATCTGACCAGAACACCTTCTTCCACATGTTTGCTGTGTCTCCCAAATGGCTTGTGGCTAACTCCAAATGGAATTTGTTTTGGCTCACTTTGAACAATGGCTTTCTTTTGCCACTCTTCCATAAAGGCCAGATTTATGGAGTATACAACCAATAACTGTCCTGTGGACAGATTCTCCCATCTCAGAGGGGGATATATGAAGCTCCTCCAGATTTACCATGGGCCTCTTGGTTGCTTCTTTGAATAATTTTTCCCTGCCTGGCTTGTCAGTTTGAGTGGACTTGTCTTGGTAGGTTTGTAGTTATGACATTTCTGAATATCGATTTTATCATGCTCCGTGAGATGTTAAATGCTTTGCATTTGTCCACAACATTATCACTGACCTGTTTGGTGAGCTCCTTGGTCTTCATACTGTTGTTTGTTCAATAATGCTCTCTAAAAAACTCTGAGGCCTTCACAGATAAGATATATTTGTACTAAAAATTAATTGCAGACAGAAGAACCCTATTTATTAATTATGTAACTTGCAAATGTGATTTTCGACTCTCTGAAATTGGTCTCACCAGTAAAGGGGTGATATTATAGGTCTGGGTAAAGAGCAGTTGGACTATGTTTACACACAGTTTTTGTACCATCAAACAAAATTGCTGTTTTACAGCCCAAAAACTTTCCTAAACTTTATATTTTTCCCAATTAAATTCTACACACTTAGAAAATGTTATGGCTTTAAACTGTATGGAATCAAGTGCCAGTGACTTATTTTGGGACACATTTTTGCATGAAATTTGGAGTGTATTTTGGGACCTAAACATCCCCCAAAAAAACTGCTATTTTATGGGCTATAGCTTTTGCTGTAGCCAAGAATATGGCCAAAAACACCCCAAATGCCAAAAACAGGTTAAAAAAAGGCTCACAACCAACCAAATGCCTATACCTTTATTTGAAAGATTTACAGTTGCTTACAGTTTGTATCTCTTTTATAAATGAATTCCCTTTAGCCCATATACCGTATATACTCGAGTATAAGCCGAGTTTTTCAGCACGATTTTTCGTGCTGAAAACGCCCCCCTCGGCTTACACTCGAGTGAACTCTCTGCCTGTCAATCCCTTAATCGGTGGTCTTCAACCTGCGGACCTCCAGATGGCTGTCCGGGTATGGTGGGAGTTGTAGTTTTGCAACATCTGGAGGTCCGCAGGTTGAAGACCACTGATGAAGGAATTGACAGGTGGTGATGATGAAGGGGGGGGGGGGATGATGATGAAGGCTGCAGTGGTCTTCAACCTGCGGACCTCCAGAGGTTTCAAAACTACAACTCCCAGCATGCCTGGACAGCCGATGGCTGTCTGGGTATGGTGGGAGTTGTAGTTGTACCACATCTGGAGGTCCGCAGGTTGAAGACCACTGATGAAGGGATTGACAGGTGGTGATGATGAAGGGGGGGATGATGACAGGGGTCTGGATGATTACATGGGGGGGATGATGTATTTCCCACCCTAGGCTTATAGTGGAGTCAATAACTTTTCCTGGGTTTTTGGGGTAAAATTAGGGGCCTCGGCTTATATTCGGGTCGGCTTATACTCGAGTATATACGGAACTCTTTCACATCAGTATTTCTAAGCCAGAACCAGGAGTAAGATATCAACAGTAGAAAAAAATGTATAAGGGTAAATGTGCACCCCTCCCTGTTTTGGTTCCATACTTGTTTTGGCTTATAATACTATTGCTAAATACTGACTGCTTTATAAAAAAAAAGCCTTAGGTTTGAATACATCTGCTAAAACAATATATATATATATATATATATATATATATATATATATATCTCCTAACATACAGAAAAGAAATTATGAGTGACTTTTTTACAAAAAACTTATGCAAACATAATGCATATTGACATATTTGGCCCTCTTAGATTATAATAATAACTGCCAGTTTCGGTGAGTTTTTAAGCCATGAAATTTCAATGAAAAGAGTATAAAACAAAAATGTATAATGTGCACGGGACCCTGTAGGCCACACCAGTTCAACAATCACAAAATGTATTTAATTTAACTACTGTACTTAACCAACATACAGTGGGGTAAACTAACATTTTTTTCCTTTTTTAAGGGTAAATATGTTGTCTGTTTTGACCCATTGGATGGTTCCTCTAACATTGACTGTCTTGCATCCATTGGTACAATCTTTGCCATATACAAAAAGGTAAGATCTGCTTTTTAACCACATTTCTAAATAAACCTTGGACTTAATAATGACATATGGTATATGTATCAAAAGGCGTCCACTTTCAATAGGGAAGTCATAAAGTATATCAGCAGAAAGACTTGGATGAATGGAAAAATGTTATGTCTATCATTTTCTCTAAATAATAGATATAATATATTTGAAGTAGAGAAATATAAGAGAGAACGTCCAGTGCAGCTTCATCAATTAAAAGCTTGTTTTATTTCAATCCAAGAGACACAGACACTAGTGGAGACAAAAGACACATCTCAATCGACTATGTCAACCTTAATCATACTGACTAAGTATAAAGAGGGTTGACATGGTGGACTGAATCATTATTAGTGCTTGTCTACATCAGTCCAGGTGCTGCTGATTGAGCTGAATATATTTTGGATCTTTTAAATATATTTAAAGGGGTACTCCAGTGGAAAATGTTTTTTTTTTATTTATTTAAATCAACTGGTGCCAGAAAGTTAAACAGTTTTGTAAATGACTTCTATTAAAAAATCTTAATCCTTCCAGTACTTATTAGCTGTTGAATACTACAGAGGAAATTATTTTCTTTTTGGAACACAGTGCTCTCTGCTGAATCACGAGCACAGTGCTCTCTGCTGACATCTTTGTCCATTTTAGGAACTGTCCAGAACAGCATATGTTGGCTATGGGGATTTTCCCCTACTCTGAACAGTTCTTAAAATGGATAGAGATGTCAGCAGAGAGCACTGTGTTCCTAAAAGAAAACAATTTCCTCTGTAGTATTCAGCAGCTAATAAATACTGGAAGGACTACGATTTTTTAATAGAAGTAATTTACAAATCTGTTTAACTTTCTGGCACCAGTTGATAAAAAAAAAAAAAAAAGTTTTCCACCGGAGTACCCCTTTAACCCCTTAAGGACGCAGGACGTAAATGTACGTCCTGGTGCGGTGGTACTTAACGCACCAGGAAGTACATTTACGTCCTGTGCATAACCGCGGGCATCGGAGCGATGCCCGTGTCATGCGCGGCTGATCCCGGCTGCTGATCGCAGCCAGGGACCCGCCGGCAATGGCCGACGCCCGCGATCTCGCGGGCGTCCGCCATTAACCGCTCAGGTCCCTATGGGGACTATTCAAGTGTAAAAAAAAATTTAAAAAAATGTAAAAGTAAAAGTAAAAAAAAAAGTGAAAATCCCCTCCCCCCAATAAAAAAGTAAAACGTCCGTTTTTTCCTATTTTACCCCCAAAAAGCGTAAATTTTTTTTATAGACATATTTGGTATCGCCGCGTGCGTAAATGTCCGAACTATTAAAATAAAATGTTAATGATCCCGTACGGTGAACGGCGTGAACGGAAAAAAAAAAGTCCAAAATTCCTACTTTTTTAATACATTTTATTAAAAAAAATTATTAAAAATGTATTAAAAGTTTTTTGTATGCAAATTTGGTATAAAAAAAAGTACAGATCATGGCGCAAAAAATGAGCCCCCATACCGCCGCTTATACGGAAAAATAAAAAAGTTAGAGGTCATAAAAATAAAGGGATTATAAACGTACTAATTTGGTTACAAAGTTTGTGATTTTTTTTAAGCGCAACAATAATAGAAAAGTATGTAATAATGGGTATCATTTTAATAGTATTGACCCTCAGAATAAAGAACACACGTCATTTTTACCATAAATTGTACGGCGTGAAAACAAAACCTTCCAAAATTAGCAAAATTGCGTTTTTCGTTTTAATTTCCCCACAAAAATAGTGTTTTTTGGTTGCACCATACATTTTATGATATAATGAGTTATGTCATTACAAAGGACAACTGGTCGCGCAAAAAACAAGCCCTCATACTAGTCTGTGGATGAAAATATAAGAGTTATGATTTTTAGAAGGCGAGGAGGAAAAAATGAAAACGTAAAAATTAAATTGTCTGAGTCCTTAAGGCCAAAATGGGCTGAGTCCTTAAGGGGTTAAGTATGTTTAAAGCAAAACTCCCATTTTTTCTTTGGAACAAATAGTTTCAGATAAGGGTAGATGTACCGTCATAATTATGTTCGTAGACCTCTAAAGTAGTACATTGTCATAACCAGAAGGTGGCACTGTGTGATATTTTATTATTTTTATGCAACTGGTAAGCTACAGTAGTTTGTCTACTAAAAGGAGAACTACCATTTATAAAAAGTTATCCCCTATCCTAATGATAGGGAATAAGTGTCAGATTGCGGGGATCGGACAGCTGGGACCCTCCGCGATTTCCCGCACTTCGCCCACTCTCTGCATGAAAAGAGCGGTGTTGACCATAGCAGGAAGCTGTGGCCAACATGCCCCCTCCATGCAGCTCTATGGCAGAGTCAGACATTGCAGAGTGCAGCACTCCGGCTCTGACATTGAGCTGCATGGAAGGGGCATGTAATCCGTAGTTTCGTGCTGTGGTCGACACGCCCCATTCAGGAGGAGAGCCGGGGCACCATTCAGGAGATCGCGGGGGGTCTCAGCGGTTGGACCCCAGCGATCTGACACTTATCTTCTCTCCTTAGGATAGGGGATAAGTTTTTATAAACGGGAGTTCTCCTTTAAAGTGGCAAGTGTAATCCTATGAAAGAAAAAATCCCATCAAAAGTCCTGAAATAAATAACTCTAGTAAATTTTTATTTTTGTCATTTTGTTATTGTGCAGACAACAGATGGAGAACCCACTGAGAAAGATGCCTTGCAGCCAGGACGTAATCTCATTGCAGCAGGATATGCTTTATATGGGAGCGCCACAATGCTTGTCTTAGCCAGTGAATGTGGTGTCAATTGCTTCATGCTGGACCCTGTAAGTAACAACTTAATTATTTCAAATTGAGCAATAGTTGCTGGTATAACATGGCATCACAGACCATTGAACTGAGAATCAGGGTTGTTGTGTATTCTACTGTTATATTTATATCAAATGCAGATCTTAAAAAGTACCTGTTATATATATACAAAAAATGTTATATGTTACTCAGTACCTAATCCTGACCATGTACACATTGTTATGTGTCTAGCACCTATATTTCTCTCACAAGTACCTTCTATCTGTTGCTCACTTGCTTTGACATTCTGTGCTTTGGATGGGGCATGTCCTTACTCTGCTTGATTAATCTTACTCCCTGAGTCTCCTGTGCTATGCTGGGTCTCTTCATCCAATCACTGCAGGCTGCTCTGTAACCCCCTCCTCTCTGTTTTCATGCTGCAGTCTGATAGCACAGGAGTGAGCACAGAGGTGTGCTTGTACCGCCCTCACATACTGAGCTTTGTCCCTGCTGTGCTTCAGTTTAGACAAAGATAATTTACTTTAAAACAACTGACAGATGTTCACAATTTAGAATGTAAGGCCTTCACACGTGTTTTTTCTGGGCCGAATACAGTGGAAGAATTCTGCTTGGATATTCTGTTGCAGCAGAGTGCCATTGTTTTCATTAGCTAAAGTTTAATCATTAAAAGTTCAAAATCCCCACTATTGTGCTGCTGATAGGACATAAGAAAATACGTGTTTTAGACACCTGTTGCCTCTCACTAGACAGTTTTATAAAGTGCTAAGAAGAGTGGTCTGTCTTAGACAGAAGAGGCATGGCTTAAAAATTGCCAAAAGTTTGCCACAATTCAGACTATATAATGTCAACCAAGACATTGCACAAGGAAGAAAAGGCTTTTACCCTGGTTAGACACTGTTTTAACTGTCTACCCATACGACTTGATCTAATAATGTTCTCTAATATAGCCATTTTATATGCTGGTTGGTTATTGTGGAAGAGCCCACATATGCCTATAGTTTCTTCTTCCTCTCATAAACACTTTTTATTTATGAGGAGGTGATATAATATCCCTTTATAGATATTTCTAATCCCAGTTGTTGTAGAAGGATGTTGGTTGTGAATTTCAGCCAGCAGATACTGTTATCTAGGTGCACCAAGTTTCTCCACACCTCAGTGTACAGCACTGTCCATTGCACTGTCCAACCCAACATATTGCAAGCGACGCGCTTCGTTGCAAATGTATGGAGTACCTTTCCTGCAAACCAGGGAGTGGAGTGGACAGCCATGTGCTTCTCCTAGCTATATCCAAAGATGGTGGGGGTCTCAGAATGTGTCAGACCATTTAGTCTACCCAGTAATCTGAGTCCCTGGCCTTATCTTATGCTTAAAAGGGGTACTCCGGTGGAAAACTTTTTTTATTTTAATCAACTGGTGCCAGAAAGTTAAACAGATTTGTAATTTACTTCTATAAAAAAAATCTTAATCCTTCCAGTACTTATTAGCTGCTGAATACTACAGAGGAAATTCTTTTCTTTTTTGAACACAGAGCTCTCTGCTGACATCACGAGCATAGTGCTCTCTGCTGACATCTCTGTCCATTTTAGGAACCGTCCAGAGTAGGAGAAAATCCCCATAGCAAACATATGCTGCTCTGGACAGTTCCTAAAATGGACAGAGATGTCAGCAGAGAGCACTGTGCTCGTGATGTCAGCAGAGAGCACTGTGTTCCAAAAAGAAAATAATTTCCTATGTAGTATTCAGCAGCTAATAAGTACTGGAAGGATTCAGATTTTTTTAATAGAAGTAATTTACAAATCTGTTTAACTTTCCGGAGCCAGTTGATTTAAAAAAAAAATATGTTTTCCACCAGAGTACCCCTTTAAACCTCTTCACTGTATTTGCAACTACCCCTTCTAAAGAAAGGCTATTCCATGCACCCACTACTCTCAGTAAAATACTTCCTGATATTATCAAGACTTTTGTCTTAGTGTGACATGTCAAAAGTTTAACACCTTAAAGTGCAAGAAAGGTATAAAGAAGATAACAGCTTGTGGCCATAATTGTCCCCAAAAGACACAATCTCAGAATGGCAAAAAGAATCAGTAAAGTAGTGTCGGTGCTGTGCTCTAAACTAGTTATCACTTCTAAATTCTCTCTGGATAAACTGCTGGTTAATGGCAAAGAGTTATGTACTGTGTGCCCAGAGAAAAAAAATGATATAAACAACAAAACAACCCCTCCTTTACAAAAATGCATTTATTAGCCATATCTTGCTTATTAACATGTGAAAAAATAATGGAAGTTTCCCTTTAAGATTTCCCTTTAATAAAAATGTATATTTGTTTTAGTCAATTGGAGAATTCCTCTTGGTCAACAAAAATGTGAAAATTAAGCCAAGAGGCAATATCTACAGTCTTAATGAAGGCTATGCTAAATACTTTGATGCAGCGGTAACAGAGTATCTCCAGAAGAAGAAGTTTCCAGAAGTAAGTATACGTTCTCTACGCATATTTATCCAGAATTGCACACTTGGTACAAATATGTAGCCACCATCTTCTACATTGAAATTAATCCGGTTTTACATAAAAAAAAAATTATAATTGTAAATTTAAAGGGGTACTCCGCCCCAAGACATCTTATCCCCTATCCATTGGATAGGGGATAAGATGTCTAGGGGTCGAGTACCCCTTTAAATACTTTATAAATGACTGATGTCCTTTAAAGGAGTACTCCGATGCTAGGTTTTTTTTATGGTAAACTAACCCTAAAGCAAAGTTATATAACATTGTAAATGACTTACCTTATCCATATCGCTCTTTTCCTGGTCTTCTCCCGCATTTCTCCTTCTAACGGAAGCTGGCTCCTTTTTCTGCAATCTATGACGCTCGACCGCTGTTTCTTCTGCACCGCCGCCATCTTAGCCCGGTGACTCATCGCTCCCATGAGTCACTGCGGGCTGTGCCGGCCTCCCCGTCCGGAGTCGGCTACTCCCCCAAAGTTAATTTATTCTGCGCATGCGCAGTACTACGCAAATAGCGTAGGGCTAACGCTAGACTCCTATCGCTGCCTATGTTAGCCCTACGCTATTTGCCTGCGCAGTACTACGTTAGCCACGCGCAAACCCCGCTAGCGGTGATGGTAGCGATGGGAGGCATTTTTGTGACACCGCTAGTGCAGTGTTTCCCAACCAGGGTGCCTCCAGCTGTTGCGAAACTACAACTCCCAGCATGCCCGGACAGCCTTCGGCTGTCCGGGCATGCTGGGAGTTGTAGTTTTGCAACAGCTGGAGGCACCCTAGTTGGGAAACACTGCGCTAGTGGGCACATGGAAGGAGGGAAGGAACTTTATTATAATTTATTATAATTTCCTGGGGGGGAGAGGAGGGGGAGAGAGCAGCAGCTAACAGGAAGCTGGCGCAGATGAGGTAAACCTTTTTTTTTTTCAGTACCAGCGCTCCGGAGTACTCCTTTAAGTTATACAGATGCCGTCATATACAAACATGTGTACTTTACACATTTTAATGACATACTTGCATTCTCTATAAAATAAACATTTAAAGGCATCTTTTCTCAGAACTCTACATTGTTCTTTCCTGTTGTTTTGCCTCCTGGAATGGTATGAATAAATAGACAACTAATAAGGGTCCATGCTAACTATGAATGTTTCCCTCAGAATTAATTCTGAGCAGAGTCTGCTTCCAGACAAATTCCATTGATCTCACTGGGGTTTTGCTCCTCGGTGCAGACTATGGAAGTTCTGCAATTCCGTCATGGATCCAGATGCAGACGAAAGAATAATCATTCTTTAGGTGGAATTCTGCCCAGAAATCCCATTGCCACTAGGACTTTGAATTGCAGGGTGATGTCCGCAGTAAATTCCGTGCTAAATACCTCGCTGACAGAATTCAGCAAGAAAATTGCTTGCTAAATTTCAATAGTGTGCATGTGAACTTACTATTTTCCTTGTCAATGAGGCGTTACTGCACACTCTGATACTGTCAATTGGTGTTTATAGTGTCAGATTGACAGAAGGAATGGAACGTAAATACACTGCTCAAAACAATAAAGGGAACACTTAAACAATGTAACCCCAAGTCAATGACACTTCTGTGAAATCACACTGTCTACTCAGGAAGCAACACTGATTGACAATCAATTTCACATGCTGTTGTGTAAATGGAACAGACAACAGGTGGAAATTATAGGCAATTAGCAAGACACCCCCAATAAAGGAGTGGTTCTGCAGGTGATGACCACAGACCACTTATCAGTTCCTATGCTTCCTGGCTGATGTTTTGGTCACTTTTGAATGCTGGTGGTGCTTTCACTCTAGTGGTAGCATGAGACAGAGTCAACAACTCACACAAGGGGCTCAGGTAGTGCAGCTCATCTAGGATGGCACATCAATGCGAGCTGTGGCAAGAAGGTTTGCTGTGTATGTCAGCGTAGTGTCCATAGCATGGAGGTGCTACCAGGAAAAGGCCAGTACATCAGGAGACGTGGAGGAGGCCGTAGGAGGGCAACAACCCAGCACGACCGCTACCTCCGCCTTTGTGCAAGGAGGAGCAGGAGGAGCACTGCCAGAGCCCTGCAAAATGACCTCCAGCAGGCCACAAATGTACATGTGTCCACTCAAACAGTCAAAAACAGACTCCATGAGAGTGGTATGAGGGCCCGACGTCCACAGGTGGGGGGTTGTGCTTACAGCCCAACACCATGCAGAACGTTTGGCATTTGCCAGGGAACACCAAGAATGGCAAATTCGTCACTGGCATCCTGTGCTCTTCACAGATGAAAGCAAGTTCACACTGAGCACATGTGACAGACGTGACAGAGTCTGGAGACACCGTGGAGAATGTTCTGCTGCCTGAAACATCCTCCAGCATGACCGGTTTGGCGGTGGGTCAGTAATGGTGCGGGGTGGCATCTCTTTGGGGGGGGGCCACACAGCCCTCCATGTGCTTGCCAGAGGTAGCCTGACTGCCATTGGGTACCGAGATGAGATCCTCAGACCCCTTGTGAGACCACATGCTGGTGCGGTTGGCCCTGGGTTCCTCCTAATGCAAGACAATGCTAGACCTCATGTGGCTGGAGTGTGTCAGCAGTTCCTGCAAGAGGAAGGCATTGATGCTATGGACTAGCAGCCCGTTCCCCAGACCTGAATCCGATTGAGAACATCTGGGACATCATGTCTCGCTCCATCCACCAATGCCACGTTGCACCACAGACTGTCCAGGAGTTGGCGGATGCTTTAGTCCCTCAGGAGACCGCCACCTCATCAGGAGCATGCCCAGGGAGGGAGGTCATTCGGGCACGCGGAGGCCACACACACTACTGAGCCTCACTTTGATTTTGAGTGTGACTCCATATCCAGACCTCCATGGGTTGATAAATCTGATTTCCATTGATAATTTTTGTGTGATTTTGTTGTCAGCACAGTCATCTATGTAAAGAGGAAAGTATTTCAAACGATTAGTTCATTCATTCAGATTTAGAATTAGTTACCTTAGTGTTCCCTTTATTCCTTTGAGCAGTGTAGTAAATTTCCATGAGGAAGAACTGATGGACCATGCAGAGTTCTAAGAAAAGATGCTCTAGATTTTTTATGCAAGTATTTTCTAAAATCGAAAAGAAAAACGAAAGCTCCATTTACTCGTACAGTATCCTGTGCATATTTGATGTGCAAGATTTGAAGTGCAGATTTCAATGTAAATGAAATAACTGAACTCAGCTTTAAATCTGCAGCTTCAAATCCTGCACATCAAATAAGCACAGGGTACTGTACGTGTGAATCCACACATGCCGTATTTTCCTGTGTATACAGTATCCTGTGCATATTTGATGCAGCAGATTTGAAGGTGCAGATTTTATGCTACATATTTTAATGTAAACTAATTGACTGAACACAGCATAAAATCTGCATGTGAATACACCCTAAGGGAAAGGTCACATGTGCCGTATTTTGCTGCGAACTTTGCGGCATATTTTCTGCAACTGATTTTTCTATTTCAATGGTTAAGAAAATATGTAGCAGTAAATACACAGCAAACCATGGCATGTGTGACCTACCTTAAAACTAGCTTTATAGATATGTACTTGTATATCCTTGACATCATGTTTATTGCACAGTAGTTTGTGTAAATTAAATAAAAAGCAACATTTACATAAGTGTAGTTTTTTTTTGTTTTGAAAGTTCCAAATACTGAGCTAATGTTTTTCAGTGCATCTATTCAGACAATATTTTTTACATCTATATTTCCAATATGCAGCCTATACTATTGTCTGTATTGGTGCAGCATTTCCCCACAGATCTTTTTTGAGTCATGTGCATAAGCATGTTGGTTCTGTGGCTTGGCTGGGACATAGACCTACTAAAAAGTGATAGGATAGGTTCACATTGTGCTTTTGCATCCTGTTGAATGGTACTTTTTGTTGATTAAATTTAAACAGTACTTATCATTTAAAAAAACGTTTAATATGTTCTAGAGACATATCAAAAGTTTTGATCAGTCGGGGTTTGGGTGTTCAGACCCAAACCGATCATGAGAACTACCAGGGAGAAAAGCAAGCTTAGCTTGTCATGTGACCTAGACGGTCTTACAATGTAAGTCTATGGAGTTGTCCAGGTCTTATAGACATTGAGCAGGGGAAGGAGCACACCTCTCTCCCTGCTTTTTTTTTTGTCATTGGTCAGGTTCTCAACAGTCAGACCCTGACTGATAGAAACTCAAGACAGCTGATTGTCCCCAAGATATGTAAAAAAATTTTTTTAATTGATAGGACACAAAAATGATGCAGGTTCCTTTTTTCTGTCCTGTTTCGGAACAGGACCTAGGATCCAGATGTCCTTTTTTAAAGGTACCTTCTTGAAAATAAACAGCAGCTTTCAACAGGGTGCAAAATGTGGTATGAACAGGGCCTTAAAGAAAAAAAAGAATCCATATTTGTCACGATGCCGGCTGGCAGGAGGTGGATCCTCTGTGCCAGAGAGGGATAGGCGTGGACCGTGCTAGTGGACCGGTTCTAAGTCACTACTGGTATTCACCAGAGCCCGCCGCAAAGCGGGATGGTCTTGCTGCGGCGGTAGTGACCAGGTCGTATCCACTAGCAACGGCTCAACCTCTCTGACTGCTGAAGATAGGCGCGGTACAAGGGAGTAGACAGAAGCAAGGTCAGACGTAGCAGAAGGTCGGGGCAGGCAGCAAGGATCGTAGTCAGGGGCAACGGCAGGAGGTCTGGAACACAGGCTAGGAACACACAAGGGAACGCTTTCACTAGGCACAAGGGCAACAAGATCCGGCCAGGGAGTGCAGGGGAAGTGAGGTATACATAGGGACACAGGTGAAGACACTAATTGGAACCACTGCGCCAATCAGCGGCGCAGTGGCCCTTTAAATCGCAGAGACCCGGCGCGCGCGCGCCCTAGGGAGCGGGGCCGCGCGCGCCGGGACAGGACCGAGGGAGAGCGAGTCAGGTACGGGAGCCGGGGTGCGCATCGCGAGCGGGCGCCACCCGCATCGCGAATCGCATCCCGGCTGGAGGCGGTACCGCAGCGCACCCGGTCAGTGGATCTGACCGGGGCGCTGTAGTAGCGAGGATGAGGCGAGCGCTCCGGGGAGGAACGGGGACCCGGAGCGCTCGGCGTAACAGTACCCCCCCCCCTTGGGTCTCCCCTTCTTCTGAGGACCAAAAACTCAATTTTTCCGTGATGAGGTCCGATGCACATTAGGAGGGGTTCCGTGCGGTAACGCACGGCACAGTCCAATCTTTCATTGTTAACACAATTGATGTAGAGGGGTCTGGCGAGACTGGTCACAGGGACGTTGAACCTGTTGATAAGAGAGGCCAAAAAAAAATTTCCTGCAGATCCGGAATCCAAGAAGGCCATAGTAGAGAAGGAGAAGGTAGAGGCAGATATCCGCACAGGCACAGTAAGGCGTGGAGAAGCAGAGTTGACATCAAGAACTGTGTCACCTTTGTGCGGAGTCAGCGTACGTCTTTCCAGGCGGGGAGGACGGATAGGACAATCCTTCAGGAAGTGTTCGGTACCGGCATAGTACAGGCAAAGATTCTCCATGCGGCGTCGTGTCCTCTCTTGAGGTGTCAAGCGAGACCGGTCAACTTGCATAGCCTCCACGGCGGGAGGCACAGGAACGGATTGCAGAGGACCAGAGGAGAGAGGAGCCGGGGAGAAAAAACGCCTCGTGCGAACAAAGTCCATATCCAGGCGGAGCTCCAGACGCCATCCGGAAAAACGCATGTCAATGCGAGTGGCAAGATGAATGAGTTCATGTAGGTTAGCAGGAGTTTCTCGTGCGGCCAGAACATCTTTAATGTTGCTGGATAGGCCTTTTTTAAAGGTCGCGCAGAGGGCCTCACTATTCCAGGACAACTCGGAAGCAAGAGCACGGAACTGAATGGCGTACTCGCCAACGGAAGAAACACCCTGGGCCAGGTTCAGCAGGGCAGTCTCGGCAGAAGAAGCTCGGGCAGGCTCCTCGAAGACACCACGGACCTCAGCGAAGAAGGACTGGACTGTGGCTGTGGCAGGATCATTGCGGTCCCAGAGCGGTGTGGCCCAAGACAAGGCCTTTCCAGAAAGGAGACCACGGCAGAGTCTAGAGTCCCCATCAAATTTGTCCGGCAGGGACAAGCAGGGGTTAGGAGCGGACGGACGCTGCGGAGGAGTTGCAGGAGCCGGCGGAGGAGATGGTTGTTGCAGTTGCAGCTGCTGTGTCTGTGACTGCAGTTGCTGTATCTGCGGCAGCAGCTGCTGTATCTGTGACTGCAGTTGCTGTGTCACGGTGGTCAAGTATGCCAGCTGGGGATTTCGTTGGGTGATCATTAGGGACTGCTGGGCAATCACCGTGGAAATGTCGGCAAGACTTGACAGCGGCACCTCAGCGGAATCCATGGCCGGATCTACTGTCACGATGCCGGCTGGCAGGAGGTGGATCCTCTGTGCCAGAGAGGGATAGGCGTGGACCGTGCTAGTGGACCGGTTCTAAGTCACTACTGGTATTCACCAGAGCCCGCCGCAAAGCGGGATGGTCTTGCTGCGGCGGTAGTGACCAGGTCGTATCCACTAGCAACGGCTCAACCTCTCTGACTGCTGAAGATAGGCGCGGTACAAGGGAGTAGACAGAAGCAAGGTCGGACGTAGCAGAAGGTCGGGGCAGGCAGCAAGGATCGTAGTCAGGGGCAACGGCAGGAGGTCTGGAACACAGGCTAGGAACACACAAGGGAACGCTTTCACTAGGCACAAGGGCAACAAGATCCAGCCAGGGAGTGCAGGGGAAGTGAGGTATACATAGGGAGTGCACAGGTGAAGACACTAATTGGAACCACTGCGCCAATCAGCGGCGCAGTGGCCCTTTAAATCGCAGAGACCCGGCGCGCGCGCGCCCTAGGGAGCGGAGCCGCGCGCGCCGGGACAGGACCGAGGGAGAGCGAGTCAGGTACGGGAGCCGGGGTGCGCATCGCGAGCGGGCGCCACCCGCATCGCGAATCGCATCCCGGCTGGAGGCGGTACCGCAGCGCACCCGGTCAGTGGATCTGACCGGGGCGCTGTAGTAGCGAGGATGAGGCGAGCGCTCCGGGGAGGAACGGGGACCCGGAGCGCTCGGCGTAACAATATTCTTTAAGCCAACGCAGGACACATGCGCACAGCACGAGGCTCACTCTAAGGACTGTCAGTAGATCATCTGCCGAATCTAATATGCTGCGGATGTGCTACATGTGACCCTACCCTAAGGGTACATTTACACAGGCGGGTTACGCACGAGTTTTCCACTGTGGATTTGAGTTTCCCACTGCGGATTTTCCACAGGGGAATCTGTGCAGCCGAAAATCTGCTGCAGATTACATTGATCTCAATGAGGTCTACTGTGGATTTTTTGCTGCACAAATTCCACCATGGGAAACTGGAGGATAATCCCCAGGGGTACTCCCGTGGAAAACTTTTTTTTTTTAAATCAACTGGTGCCAGAAAGTTAAACAGATTTGTAAATTACTTCAATAAATTTTTTTTAATCCTTCCAGTACTTTTTAGGGGCTATATACTACAGAGGAAATGCTTATCTTTTTAGATTTCTCTGATGTCATAACCACAGTGCTCTCTGCTGACCTCTGCTGTCCATTTTAGGAACTGTCCAGAGCAGGAGAAAATCCCCATAGCAAACATATGCTGCTCTGGACAGTTCCTTAAATGGACAGCAGAGGTCAGCAGAGAGCACTGTGGTCATGACATCAGAGAAATCTAAAAAGAAAAGCATGTCCTCTGTAGTATATAGCCCCTAAAAAGTACTGGAAGGATTAAGATTTTTTAATAGAAGTAATTTACAAATCTGTTTAACTTTCTGGCACCAGGTGATTTAAAAAAAAAAAAGTTTTCCATTGGAGTACCCCTTAAAGAAATGTTTCCCATTTTCCTTGGGTGGCGATCCAGTCCTCCCTTTGATCTAATGAGATGTACAGGAGACTTTATCTCCCTTATATGATATGAAAGAGGCTTCTATACATTGTTTTTGTTATTCTTTTGTGAGATCTATCAATTGACTGAGTTTATGTTACAGGATGGCAGTTCCCCATATGGAGGAAGATATGTTGGGTCAATGGTGGCAGATGTCCATCGAACATTGGTCTATGGAGGAATCTTTTTGTACCCTGCAAACGTAAAAAGCCCAAAAGGAAAGGTAAATGATATCCTCTTTTAAGTTACTTGAATGTTTAAAAAACAACTTTTGACATGTCAAAAGCTTTGATCAGTCAGTGTCTCATTGCTGACCCCCACCTTATCCTATATATAGCCACATTAAGCGTGCGGCAGTGTGCTTCACTCCTTGGCTTGGCAGGAGATGGGCTCCATTATAGTCTAACTAGTCATCTTATAGTCATCTGAAAAAGAACAGATTTAGGTCACCTGGCTATATCTAGGGATGGGTGGGGGTCCCAGCACTGAGACCCCGGCTGATAAAAGTTTTGAAATGTCTGCATGACATGTCAAAAGATATATAGCATCAGTGTATCTTTACAACCATTGCTGTTTATGGTAAAGTTTATATTTTGCCAGCTGTTTCCCATGTTTCAGTACTATTGCTCCTTGCTGTTCTCTTTTAAGTGGGTCTAAACCAGTCTTAGAAGCCACCAGCACTTTTTCACCTTGTACTTTCCTCTCCATTATGGACATTTATCAAGGGGTTTAGTCAGGTTTTCTTTACTATAATTGTCGCAAAATTGTCGCAACTGCGACTACACGCTTTTTCGTGCGACATTTTGACTGGAAAGCGAGAAAAGCAAGTTTTCCTAAAATTTACTATGTAGTAATAATTTTAAAATGGACTACGGATAGTCAGGTATTTATTAACTGCGACAGTCGCAACTGCGCAAAAAAAAGTCGCAACAGCGTTAAAAATTGACTAAATTTACTCCAGCTCAAACATGGAGCAGAAAAAGCTACTACCAAAGTAAAAAAGGAAAAATTGCTTACGTGAAAGAAAATTATCAACAGGCTGAAAGCAGTTGATAAATACGTCGCACATAAGCAAAAAAAAAGTAAGGAAAAAATTACTAAAAAAAAGAATACATAAGCAAACATTGATAAATGTCCCTCCATGTTTCCATACTTCCTAGAGCTTGTCTTAGTAGGCATAACACATACAAAGACAAAGTATTGCCCACACATACGTGTATAATTATGCTAAAACAATACATAAAGGATGTAATGCTGCAGAAATAAAAGGGAATCCATTCCGTTTTGGTAATAAATATTATTCACTATGCCACAAACTATTTCACCACAGGAATAAAATATATTACTTGAGGAATCTGTCTTACTTGCAACTGCAGAGATCATGTAGCTTGGAGCTGAGACACTGACTGTATGAGTAGACAGGGCAGCTAGAGATAAGCTGTGTCCCACCCCTACTTCCTGCAGTCGCTCTTGGTGTCTCTATTATTAGAGGGACTAAGCCTAACAACAGGCAGTGACCTGCAAATTCAGTATAAGACCTCTTGTGGCCAAAACTGTACACATATTTTAGATAATTTAAAACCTTGACACCTTGCTAGAAATAGACAAGGGCCATTTAAGTTAATGAGATCCATCGGGCACAGGTGGTGATCCTGCACTGGACCATAGTTTACATTATTAAAGGGGTATTCCTGGCAAAAACATCTTATCCCCTATCCAAAGGATAGGGGATAAGATGTCTGATCGCGGGGGGGCCGCCGCTGGGACCCCCCGTGATCTCCCTGCAGCAGCCCGCATTCTATGCGTAGCTGCATCTGCAGTTTCGGAAACCGTCGGGCTTCCGTGACGGGGATGTGATGTCACGCCACACCCCCTCCATTAATTTCTATAGGGGATAAGATGTTTTTGCCCGGAATACCCCTTTAATGGAAGCCAAAATGCTGAGGTGAACAAAGTTGAAAATGACTCCAGTTTTCCTCTCACACAGTTTAATAAATCTAGGCCTTAATCTTAAGATTATTTGCAAAAAATAAGAGTATATCCTGGTGGCTTAGTCTTGTGGCTTAGTCATTAGTACATAGACTTTAATATAATATATACTTCTATTTTAAAACAGCTGAGGCTCTTGTATGAGTGCAACCCCATGGCATATATTATGGAAAAAGCTGGAGGCCTAGCCACCAATGGACTGGAGAACATTTTGGATATTATCCCCGAAAACATACATCAAAGGATGCCCATAGCCCTAGGTTCTCCAGAAGATGTTAAGGAATACATTGAGATTTTCAAAAAACATGCCAAGAAATGAAGAGCTGCTGGACAGAACTGCTGACAAGAGGACCAAAGAAAATATTCCATGTCTGCAATAATTCAAACATGTTCAAGACAACAACATTCTTACTTTTATACACAAAGTGCCAGTGTGATAAAGACACATGAATAAATTTTTATATTAAGCTTGTAAGTTGTATGTCTGTAATCATGTCAGTCATTCAAAGATTTAGTCAGAACTAGGCAATCATAAATGGGGACATTTATCATCGTTGCTTTGGTAAGTGAGTTCTGTAGGCATTTTTTTCTTACTTTTGGTTTTGCTTATGTATGACACATTTATAATACTATCACAGGGGGTTGGCTTACATAAGCAAAAACCAATACATCACTTTTGAATACCATTTTTTTTAGCACACATAAGCAAAAACCAATTTGAAGCTTTGAAAAAATTGTGATATATATATATATATATATATATATATATATATATATATATATGTGTGTGTTTTATTACATTTTTTTTTACCACTTTTTCCTCCTAAATATACTTACTCATTTTTTTTTTTTTTTACTTCTCATTTCAGATCCTTTTATCCTGTGGATTAGTTTAGATTCGGAAGAGTACAGTGACCATTACTAAGCCAGGGCTTAGCATTAGTCATAAAAACAGCTAGCACTAACCCCCGATTATTATCCCGGTACTCACTGCCACAGGGGTGCTGGGAAGAGCCGGTATAAACAGTCCAGGAGCACTACTGTGGCACTACTGTGCCTAGGCGATAACAGGCTGGCGTTATTTAGGCTGGGGAGGGCCAGTAAAAATGGTCCTAGACCACCCTGGTAGCATCAGCTGTTGCTGCTAGGTTGGTATTTGGCTGAGAATAAAAATAGGGAGAGCCTTATGCTTTTTTTTTTCCATAAATAATTAAATATAAAAAAAAAAAGCATAGGGTTTCCCATATTTTTCTTTTCAGCCAAATACCAACCAAGGAGCAACAGCCTAACGTTACTAAGGTGAGCGAGGACCATTGTTACTGGCCCTCCCCAGCCTAAATAACGCAAGCCTGTTACCGCCTAGGCCCAGGAGCACCATTTTTGACGCTCCGGGCCTGTACCGGCTCTTCCCAGCACCCCTGTGGTGGTGGGTACCAGGGTAATAATTGAGGGTTAGCGCTAGCTGTTTTTGGGGCTAATGCTAAGCCCGGCTTAGTAATGGACTCCGTCTATTAGACAACTTCCAATAGCGGTCGAGCCCGGCCTCTAACAACGTCCGGGACCCCTGGCTAATAGCGCGTGGCATTGATCGTCAGTGCCGCGCGCTATTAACCCTTAAGATGCGGCGTTCAAAGTGAAAGTAAAGCACTGCCGGTTAGCTCAGGGAACTGTTCGGGATCGCCGCGATGAAATCGTGGCATCCCGAACAGCTGTAGAGACAGCAGGAGGGTCCCTACCTTCCTCCATGCTGTCCGATCGCCAAATGACTGCTCAGTGCCTGAGATCAAGGCATGAGCAGTCAAGTGGCAGAATAATTGATCAGTGGTTTCCCATGAGAAACCATTGATCAATGTAAAAGATCAGTGTGTGCAGTGTTATAGTCCCCTATGGGAGCTATAACACTGAAAAAAAAAGTGAAAAAAAAAGTGAATAAAGATAATTTAACCCCTTCCCTAATAAAAGTTTGAATCACCCCCCTTTTCCTAAATTGAAAAAAAAACTGTGTAAATAAAAATAAACATTTTGTGTGCGGAAATGTCAGAATTATAAAAATATATAGTTAATTAAACCGCACGGTCAATTGCGTACGCGCAAAAAAATTGTCCAAAAATAGCGTATTTTTGGTACCTTTTTATTACATTAAAAAGTGATCAAAAAGTCAGATCAATACATAAATGGTACCGCTAAAATTTGCCCTCATACCGCCCCATACGCAGAAAAATAAAAAAGTTATATGGGTCAGAAGAGGACAATTTTAAACGTATACATTTTTCTGCATGTAGTTATGATTTTTTCCAGAAGTACAACAAAATCAAACCTATATAAGTAGGGTATCATTTTAACCGTATGGACCTACAGAATAAAGAGAAGGTGTCATTTTTACTTAATAATTTACTGCGTAGAAACGGAAGCCCCCAAAAGTTACAAAATTGCATTTTTTCTTCAATTTTGTTACACAATTATAATTTTTCCGTAGATTTTTGGGTAAAATGACTGATGTCATTACAAAGGAGATTTGGTGGTGACAAAAATAAGCATCATATGGATTTTTTGGTGCAAAACTGAAAGGGTGGAAAAACGAAAGTGCAAAAACTGGAAAACCCTCTGTCCCCAAGGGGTTAAACAGAAAGAAAAACCCGCTGGTCATCGACGTAGTCCACAGGATACATGGATCTGAAATGAGGAAAAAAAAACAACAACAAAGAAAATAGGTTAATACATTTATTGTCACCCGCCTACACATCTCCCGTGCCGCACGACTAAAACTCCCAGCATGCCCTTACAGTAAGGACATGCTGGGAGTTGTAGTCATGTGGTGCGGGAGAGGGACAAGCTTGTCACCTATCCCCCGCTGCACGACTGCAACTCTCAGCATGCCCTTACTATAAGAGCATGCTGGAAGTTGTTGTGCAATGGGGGCGGGCGACGAGCTTGTCACCTGCCTCCTGCCACATGACTACAACTCCCAGTATGCTCTTATAATAAGGGCATGCTGGAAGTTGTAGTTGTGCAGCAGAGGGCAGGTGACAAGCTTGTCACCCGCCCCACAACTACAACTCCCAGCATTGGCATGCTAGGAGTTGTAGTTGTGCAAGCCAGGGAAGTGAGCAGTAATGCGCTCCGCTGCCTGGCCGGGGGTGATAAGAAAATCACTGTCATTTTATATTTCCCGTCAGGTCCCATGACACAGAACCCGGCAGGAAATTTGAAATTACAGTGAAGTCTGTGGCGCCGTGGTAAGGAGCCCGGGCTGACATAACTCTGCAGCCGCCCGGGATGTGTGCAGGAGCCGTTCCTGCCTTCTCTCAGCATGTACCGCAGTCTATAGTGTGTAGGCTAATATTGGGTTCTTGGTACTCTCTTTTACCAAGAACCTTCTCCTCTTGATTGATTAGGGAACCAGCTCTGAGAAGCATCCTGGTTATCCGATAGGAGCTGAAAAACTCTGATTTTGGCCCTGGATTTGTATGGAATAAAAGGCAGGTTAGTAGTGAGGCCTTTCATTCCCTTTCTGGCCAGTTCAGCTTTTCAGTGTGGCCAAAATCAACACAGGTGCTGAAGACAGCTGGTTAGTGGACATTACGACAAAGTGTAACGCAGCCTGCAGGCTAAGGTTGTGAGGAATCTGTACCTCTGTTGAGAGTTGGAATCCTGAAGTTTATAGCCTCATAAAAGGACATACGTCTGTAAGTAACATATTTAAAGGGGTTCTCCGGTGCTTAGACATCTTATCCCCTATCCAAAGGAAAGGGGATAAGATGCCTGATGGTGGGAGTCCCGCCGCTGGGGACCCCCGTGATCTTGCACGCGGCACCCCGTTTGTAATCAGCCCCCAGAGTGTGTTCGCTCTGGGTCTGATTACCGGTGACCACAGGGCCGACGGTGTGTGACGTCACGCCTCCGCCCCGGTGCGACGTCATGCTCCGCCCCTCAATGCAAGCCTACGGGAGGGGGCGTGACCGCTATCACGCCCCCTTCCGTAGACTTGCATTGAGGGGCAGAGTGTGACGTCACACGGGGGCGGAGGCTTGACGTCACATGATTACAAACGGGGTGCCGCGTTCATGATCACGGGGGTCCCCAGCGGCGGATGGGGATAAGATGTCGGAGTACCCCTTTAAAGGGGTTGTGCGCTGCCCTGACTTTCGAAGCTCCGCTCACAGCGTCCGGAAGTTCATTACTCCGGATGCTGTGTGTGGGCTTCCGTGTTCGCAGCCGCCGGGCGTGACGTCACGCCCACCCCCTCAACAAAAGTCTATGGGAAGGGGGCGCGACCACTGTCACGCCCCCTTCCCACGAGGGGGCGGGCGAGACGTCACGAGGGGGCGGGCGAGACGTCACGAGGGGGCGGGCGAGGGGCCGGGTGTGACGTCAAGCCTGGAGGCTACGAACACGGAAGCCCGCACATAGCGTTAGGAGTAATGAACTTCCGGACGCTGTGAGCGGAGCTCCGAAAATTAGGGCAGCGCACAACCCCTTTAAGGCTGGGTTCACACTACGTTTTCTCCCATACGGGAGCGCATACGGCAGGGGGGAGCTAAAACCTCGCGCTCCCGTATGCCTTCGTATGCGCTCCCGTATGTCATACATTTCAATGAGCCGGCCGGAGTGAAACGTTCGGTCCGGTTGGCTCATTTTTGCGCCGTATGCGCTTTTACAACCGGACCTAAAACTGTGGTCAACCACGGTTTTAGGTCCGGTTGTAAAAGCGCATACGGCGCAAAAATGAGCCGACCGGACCAAACGTTTCACTCCGGCCGGCTCATTGAAATGAATGACATACGGGAGCGCATACGAAGGCATACGGGAGCGCGAGGTTTTAGCTCCCCCCTGCCGTATGCGCTCCCGTATGGGAGAAAACGTAGTGTGAACCCAGCCTAAGACAGTTTTGTTGGGTAGCTGGTAGCTAGTGACATAACAATGGAGTTTAGGTCTAGGTTTTGTGAGGGTTCTGTACATAAAGTTACTACCATACTCCAGTTCTGGTGTGTGTGTGTGTGTGTCTTTGGTTTATTGTAACAATTCACATACAGCAGTGAGTTCTGCTTGCCGTATGCTGTATAACAGAAACGTAAAAGTCCTTCATATTAGGTTCCTTAAAGCAACATAAATTTCTGTGCTTCTCACCCAAAACTTTGCAGGATCAGTCCCAAAGTTAGTCTTTTTGGTGCAGTGTATCAGTATCCAACATACCACAGACAAGCTAATCTGCTTCAGAGCGCCTCCTCCTCCCTGTTGCTCTCTGGCAGTGCTCTCACACAGGTTCAGGATGGCAACACACACACACACACACACACACGCACGCTTCCAGCCAATCACAGCTCTCTGTGAGAAATCTGAATGTGTATATATACGGAGTGCAGGGGACCATAGGAGAGCGGCCGCTGCATCCATACATTATACAGGAGGATCACAGCGGGTGTCAGGAGTGATACTCGCTGTGATCTTTCCTACTACTACTCCCAACATGGAGCACAGACAGATCGCAGCAGGTGTCAGAAGTTACACTCGCTGCGATCTGTCTATTAATGCAGGTACTACAGCTCCCAGCATGGAGCAGAGTGTGCTCCATGTTGGGAGTAGTAGTACCTGCAGACATCACAGTGGATGTCACTACTGACACCCGCTGTGACCGTCCTGTCTATAGCAGAGATGGAGCGGCTGTATACATCTGCTCTGCTCTGTACTCCGGGCCGGCCACTCATTCATCTTTTCCTCAGAGCTATGATTGGCTGCAACCATCCGGCCAATCACAGCTCTGAGTGGAAAATATGAATAGAACATCACTCAGAGTACAGAGCAGAGATGTGAGCGCTGCTATATAATGGACGATCGCATCAGACTGACACCCGGGGCGATTTGTCTATAGTACAGGTACTACTACTCCCAGCATGGGAGTAGTAGTACTACATAAAAAATTTGAAAAAAAGAGAAAAAAAAGTTAAACACACACACACACTTTACAAAAAAATTTATTAAAATGTTGTTATAAAAAATAAACATTTAGTTAAATACATTTTTACATCCCTACTGCATCCTTTTTTTTTTTTCGTACCCAACTATTTTGTAAAAAAAAACCGCAAAAGGGGCCAAAAAGGCAAATTCCACAGAAAGGTAAAAATGCCAGAAAAAAACGCCAAAACGAAGGGAAAAACTGTGGCAGTTTTTCTGGCTTTTTTATGCCACAAAAATCGCAGGGCAAAAATCTCAGTGGAGTCCTAGCCTTAGTCCAGCATGGCTCTAATGAAGCCCTGAAATCAGGGAATTGCTATTTCTTGTCATAGATTTTCAGTAAGGCCTAGTGGATACTGTACATTCTTGTCAGTGCGGAATGTGTGTATGAGCCCTTGTACATTTTCACATGAGCCTCCATAGACCATGATCTGGTGCTGCATGGCCTCTCTTTATTGTGTTTGATATTGTATGGTAAACTTTATATGCACACTTTGTAATTTTAAGTTGTAATTGGAGGCTGCTGCCCGACCTTTAAATAAATGTCACAGAGTTTGTGTCTGTATCGCTGTGCTAAAAATATAACTTACTAACAAAAGTGACAGAAGGCCATTGGCTTAGTTATAAGATCTCATAAAGGTATGCTTGTTTCAAAATGCAAACATATCTTATCATATAATATAGGAAACTAGTATAGCTCTCTAGTGAAGTGCTTTCTAACACTATATTAAAACCACCTTAACAGATCAAATAAAAACCTATGTAAGGACTTGGTGTCCTAGTACATCTTTTTTTTGGTCAAAAGGGGAATTGAATATTGAAACTTGAAGTATTGTTCATGATCTAGATAGAGGTGAGGGATATGGCTGTCACTTCTTGACATTTCAGCCATTGACTTGACAAAGTTGTTATCTTAAAAGCCATATAAGCGTGATACAGGGATTACTCATACCAGTGGGCACCTTTACTGAATTCCGTTCTCTGCATGCAGCCCAGTCCATGCTTCCTCCCACCGCTGTGTCCATCCTTCTGCTACTACTCCCATGCTCCTGTCCATAACGTATACAGGCGCTCCCTTTTAACTTCTAAAGAGGCAGCACATGCACCCAAAACCATTCCCAGACCATCACCACATGTCACTCCCATCCCAACCTGTCTGAACATTATGGTTTCTACCATGCTTGTTCTTGCAAAAGTGTTTCTGTGTATTCTACTCCATTACTGTGTATGACCCTGACTTGTTTCCTGACCCTGTCTCTGCCAACTGTCCTGCATCCTGCTAAATACTCATGTCTGAAATCAGTTTGACTCTAACTACTAAACCTGTTCTGCCTAGCCTGACAAATTGTCTTTCCCTTGACCACAAATGTACTCTGTCAGTCCTAGACCTTGGCCTATACCAGGGTCCTCTCTGGCTGACCCCCTCAGTGTTTGCACCGATGTGTTGTAGCCCACAAGCCAGCCACCTATACAAGGGACAAATGATAAAGGTGGGTAAAGGGTGAACACTAAGAGACCACTAAGAAATTGCCGTCAGGAGAGGCCTCTGGTTAGGTGGTACAGTGGGTTCCCAACCACTGGTCATTACAAAACTGGTTTGACAGTTACACAATGAAGGCACAGTGTCTTAAGTAACAGTTCTCAAAAGACTGGACTGGTTGTCATTTGCTGATAGGTAATGTTATTCTATGGGGCTACTCATATGCACATATAAAATATGCAATTATTTTAAAAGTACGACATGTGCAACAATCATTTTGCAGATAGTAAATGCCCATTATTGTCTATGGAGAAGAATTAAAATATGGACTTATTTACAGCATAGACGATTCGTAGTTGATCCATTTGGATGAGTATATAATCAGTATTTCATCTGGTGCATCCATTTTTCCAAAGTGTAGTTTGGCTTCTTGCCTAGAAACTAGCCTATAAGTATTTATTTTTCAGACATAATATGCAAAACTGTCTAAAGGAGGGCTTCTCATACTTTTTCTATTGGAGCCTCACCCAGCAGAAAAAAAGGATTCCTGGGCCTCACTAGACAGACCAAGGAAATGCCAGTGCCTCAATATATATGGTGGATGTCCATGCAAAAATATTGTTCACTCTACATTTAATTGGGTTTCTAAAACCAAAGAAATGCAGGATGAACATTCATGTGTTCTCAGTGCTCCTCAGTGGAGGAGAGAGCAGCTCCTAGTTGTTGGCAAGGCACAGTAAAGGGGACAGTTTACACAAAAGTGACTACAGGATGGCCAATCTTTTCCCTTATTGAACAATCTCCGCTTTAGGCTAGGGTCACACATAGCACATCTGCAGCTGAAATTCTGCTTGCGGATTTTCCACTGTGGAATTCCACAAGTGCAATTTCTACAGTGGAAAATCCGCAAGCAGAACCCATTGACAACAATTAGGCTAGGTTCACACTGTGGAATTTCTGGGCAGAATTTCTGCCAGAGATCGAGCCGGTGGCACTAGGTCTGCGCGGACTACATTGCAGTCCCCATAGATGGCATTTCTGAGCAGATCTCCCAAAAGAATCCAGAAATGCATTGCAGTCTATAGGGGCAGTAATGCAGTCTGCTCGGTCCTAGCCCCTCCGGCTGGATCTTCTGCCCAGAAATTCTGCAGTCTGAACCTAGCCTTAGGCTGGATCTTTTGGGAGATCTGCTCAGAAATGCATTGCCATCTACGGGGATGGCAATGTAGTCCGCGCGGTTCTAGTGCCGCCGGCTCGATCTCCAGCAGAAATTCTGCCCAGAAATTCCACAGTGTGAACCCAGCCTAAGTAGCAGCATAATCTGCTTGCAGATTTTCCACTACAGAAATTCCGCTTCCAGAATTCCAAAGCTGAAAATTTGCAATCAGCTGCTGTGGATGTGCTATGTGTGCCCTTTCCATTAAATGGTTACTCCGGTGGAAATTAAATTTTTTTTTTTTTTTTTTTTTTTTACAGAAAGTTGTAAATTACTTCTATTTAAAAATCTTAATCCTTTCAGTACTTATCAGCTGCTTTTTGAATGTATTTTCTGTCTGACCACAGTGCTCTCTGCTGACACCTCTGTCTGTATCAGGAACTGTCCAGAACAGGAGAGGTTTGCTATGGGGATTTGCTTCTACTCTTGACAGTTCCTGACTGTGGACAGACAGAAAATAAATTCAAAAAGAAAAGAACTTACTCTGTATTATACAGCAGCTGATAAGTACTGGAAGGATTAAGATTTTAAAAAATAAGTCATTTACAAATCTGTTTAACTTTCTGGCACAAGTTGAGTTGAAATAAAATGTTTTCTGCCGGAGTACCCCTTTAAGTGGAGATTGTGTATCCTTTTGTGTGCCTCCTCTGCTGTGATTGACTAACAAAGAGGGGGTGCTCTTTCCGCTCTCCACTGAGAACACATGAACATTCATCCATGCCAAATATTCATGCGTATGGCGCAATCGGGAGAGATAGCTGAAGATGTTTGCCCACCTTTATTCTGGCTCTCCTGTTAATTCTTGTTCTTCACATCAGGTGCATGCTCCACTTCAGTCAACATATGTGGGGTGCTCTCTTCAATCCATCCAGGTCTCTCTCGCTCTCTCTGCTCACCCCTGATCTATCTTTAATGCCTTGCAGCAGCTCTGACATTTACAGCACCTCACTTTGCAGAGACGGCCCTTGGGTAATGGCAAAATATCTGAATTTTTTCTCCCATAGCAATTGACAGGACATAGCAGTTCTCTCACACATGCATTTTGGACATTCTGTCATACAATCCATAGCGGGAATTCTCTGTCACCATACCATCTTGATAAATCCTACTACTAAACAGCAAGAAAATACCAGAACTATATAATATTCACAGCATAATTACCCATAATGACCAGAGGCGGCTCTCTAATTAGGCGCCTAAGGCCTTGCGCTAAAAGGGGCCTCTTGGCCGCCTAAATCGTGTAATTAGAGAGCTGCAGGCTGCTATAATTAAAAATATGGCAGCAGCCTTTCCCGGTCAAATGTTTTATTGTTTAGCCCAGGGGCGGACTGACCGGCCGGTCCATTTGGCCGTCGTCCGAAGGCCCAGCCGGGAAAAGGACCCGCCTGTCACATTAAATAAAATAAAAAACATTTTTAATTGCCTGCGACACCCGGGCCCAGCACACACCCGGGCCCAGAGAATGGTGCTGCTGGCTTGCATCTCCCACACAGCCAAGGCAGCCTTATAAGAGAACCACAGTGGCTGTCTGGGAGAGGCGCTTTGAACTCCGGCATGGTGCTGCTGCACTTAGACCTGAGGTCACGTCACCGTGGGGATGACATGACCTCACATCTAAGTGCAGCAGCGCCACATCGGAGTTCACTGTGCCACCGATCAGTGCGCCCGCTGCCCTGCTTGTCCTCAGGTACAGAACCCTGCTTGTCATCAGTGTACAGAGCCCTGCTTGTAAATCAGTGTTCAGAGCCCTGCTTGTCCTCAGTGTACAGAGCCCTGCTTGTCCTCAGTGCACAGAGCCCTGCTTGTCCTCAGTGCACAGAGCCCTGCTTGTCCTCAGTGCACAGAGCCCTGCTTGTCCTCAGTGCATAGAGCCCTGCTTGTCCTCAGTGCACAGAGCCCTGCTTGTCCTCAGTGTACAGAACCCTGCTTGTCCTCAGTGTGCAGAGCCCTGCTTGTCCTCAGTGTGCAGAGCCCTGCTTGTCCTCAGTGTGCAGAGCCCTGCTTGTCCTCAGTGTGCAGAGCCCTGCTTGTCCTCAGTGCGCAGAAACCTGCTTGTTCTCAGTGTACAGAGCCCTGCTTGTCCTCAGTGTGCAGAGCCCTGCTTGTCCTCAGTGTACAGAGCCCTGCTTGTCCTCAGTGTACAGAGCCCTGCTTGTCCTCAGTGTACAGAGCCCTGCTTGTCCTCAGTGTACGGAGCCCTGCTTGTCCTCAGTGTACGGAGCCCTGCTTGTCCTCAGTGTACGGAGCCCTGCTTGTCCTCAGTGTACGGAGCCCTGCTTGTCCTCAGTGTACGGAGCCCTGCTTGTCCTCAGTGTACGGAGCCCTGCTTGTCCTCAGTGTACAGGGCCCTGCTTGTCCTCGGGGTACAGAGCCCTGCTTGTCCTCTGTGTACAGAGCCCGGCTTGTCCTCAGTGTACAGAGTCCACCCGAAGAAGTGCCCTTATCTCTCTGCTGGCCTTCTCAGTCGACAGCTGCATGGACCCAAAACAGGGTAGCCTGGCCAGGTGGGTGGCTTATGAATTGTACAGTTGTATGTATCTTCTACCTGCCTTTCACCACTCCCTACATGATGGCACAGTCTGACTTATAAGTTATATATGAAATATAACTTATATCTCTGAATGTACCATCATGTAGGGGGTGGTGAAAGGCAGGTAGAAGATGGAGTAGGCTTCCCAGCAGCACAGAGTATTTCTGGCAGGAACTGTAGTGAAACAGACAGTCTGACTCACTACAGTTCCCTCCAGAAATACTCTGTGCTGCTGTGCTATTTCTGTAATAAATCTAAGAGGCCTCAGCCTCACCCAAGCAGAAGGCAAAAAAGGTAAAGTGTGTGGCTTATAAATGGACTAGTTGCTATTTTTTACCGCACACTATATGATGGCAGAGTCAGAGAGGAGTTATATATCTGACTGTGCCATGATGTAGTGAGCGGTGAAAGGCAGGTACTCCTGTGAAAAGCTTTTTTTTTTCTTTTTATAAATCAACTGATGCTAGAAAGTTAAACAGACTTATTAGCGGCTGTATACGACAGAGGAAATTCTTTTCTTTTTGGATTTCACTTCTGTCACAACCACGGTGCTCTCTGCTGACACCTCTATGTCAGGAACTGTCCAAAGCAGGAGAAATTCCCCATAGCAAACATATGCTGCTCTGGACATTTCCTAAAATGGACAGAGGTGTCAGCAGAGAGCATTGTGGTCGTGACAGAAAAGAAATCCAAAAAGAAAAGAAATTCCTCTGTAGTATGCAGCCATTAATAAGCTGTGAATAGCGAGGTTATGATATATATTAAAGTTTGCCTTCAAATATGCAATTTATACAGTTAATTTTAATATCACCTGCTTACTTTGTTCTTTTCTTCTTTTTATCGCGCTTGGGGGGGCCTCAGATTTATTTTCGACTAAGGCCTCAAAAAGTCTAGCGCCGCCTCTGATAATGATAATAAAGGGCTCACATATGTATAATATGAAATCCAACACAGGATCACATGGTAAACCTCTAGTGCAGAAGAAAGCACAAGTTAAGCATACAATAAAGAGAAAGTACACATTATATAATCCTTTTCCCTCACAGTGTAATCCTACTGCGATCATGACAGCAGCACTACTACACAATAAAAGTAATGCATCATGCAAGGAAAAACAGGGATTAGGGTTAAATCAATTACATTGTAATGTATATACACAATAAATGTGGTAATGTAGCTTAACTATGAATCCCCAGTATTAACACTCCATGCAGACTATTCCTCAGCCCCCAGCCAGCCTTTGGGTTGCGGCTTTTATATTTAACTCTGCAGGGTCACATGTGCTCTGTAGCATTTCTTGAAGACCAACTGGTGAAGCATTTATAAGCGGGTGGACGGATTAAGCAGCTGCAGGGAGCGAATAACCAGCATTTTAGTTTATCGGTCTCTTCTGTGGAGAAGATACACCAATTTCCTGCAAAATGTCAGACAGAAGCCCCTTTGAAACGGATATGTTAACCCTTACTCGATTTGTCATGGAAAGGGGAAGACAAGCCAAGGGTACCGGAGAACTGACACAACTCCTCAATTCCATGCTGACTGCTATAAAAGCCATTTCTTCTGCCGTGAGGAAAGCTGGCATTGCTCATATGTGAGTCCTTTTAACTAGAAGTGTAATCCTCTGTACATGTAACTACACTTGCTACTGGTCAGCTCTTGTTAGGAAGCATGCTCGTACCACAAGAAATCCTATTTGCTAACAACTAAAAGAGCGGTTATATGTATGGCTTACTAAGTCACAAACAAACTGAAGTATATATTTATATACTGATGGCTTTAAAATCCTAGTTTTAGAAGACATATAAGGAAAGAAAGAAGAAATGTAATGAATGAACGGTTACATTTTTTTTTGCATTTTTGACCTCTGTGGTGTTTTATGACATACAGTTTCATGTAACACCATGATTTGCTGAAAGGCTTGATTTACACTTAGCAGTTTTTTTTTCAAAAATTGCCACTGCAGTATTTGAGCCAATGCCGGAAGGAATGGGAAATATAAAGGAAGGACTAATACATCTCCTTCCTGCTGATTCCACTTCTGGCTCCAAAACTGCAGTGAAAGCTTTCCCCAAAAAATGCCAAGTGGAAACAAAGCCTACCAGCAACAAAAAACCCCGGTGCCTGTTGGAGAAAACAGGCCTGCATCCTCTACGTTTGTAGTGTACGGTTGCTGGATCCGGGTGGGAGAGGCGAAAAACGTCCGCTCCCGTATCCCAGCCGGATGTGGCCCAAACCCCATTCATTTCAATGAGCTGACCGTAGTCAAATGCTGACTCCGGTTGTCTCATTTTTCCCCGTATACGGTTTTCTGACCGGACCAAAAATCATGGTATTCCAGCGTTTGACTCCGGTTGGCTCATTGAATTGAATGGGGTTCGGGACAGATCTGGCTGGAACACGGGAGGGGCTGGTTTTCGCCCCACCCAACCGGATCCAGCAACCGTACACTACAAATGTAGTGTGAACACACCCTTAGCTGGATTTACTCATATGGGAGGATTTATCAAAACCTGTGCAGCGGACTAGTTGCCCATAACAACAAGATTGCTTCTTTTGTCCTTCAGAGGCCTTTCTAAAAATGAAAGTAGCAATCTGGTTGCTATGGGCAACTAGTCAACTTTTCCTCTGCACAGTTTCAAATAAATCTTCCCAATAGTATTTTCATGGTCAGTATTTTTAGCCAAAACCATAAGTAAAACTTACACTTTTGTACCTATATGTGAACGTAACCTTACAGATTATGGACGGTACCTCAAAAAACCACCATATAGCTGCATATGCTGTTTGTACACTTTATTGCAGTGTAGATGAGTCGTAAGATAAAATGAATAACTGATGCAGCAATAAAAAAAGGGATAGATCCCACTTCTGAAACATTGGCCACCTGGCCCCATTCAACCTGAATGTGGTGGACAGACCTACCTGGGATTTGAAAAACAGCTGAGCTGCGCTATACTGTTGATGCAATTCCCTTCATTTCCATAGGAGTTATACAATTTTTGGTGAGCACAGCATATTCACAATAGCTGAAGCCTAGAGCTCAGATTCCTTCTTCCTGTGTAATGACATTTGCAAAGGTCACAGAGTAATCCCAGTAAAGTCCTGTTCACACTACATAATTTACAAGCAGAGAAGTTCTCCTCTTGTTTTTAATGGGGTTCTGCTGCACCATGCACTACTGAATTTTCACAATGGAAATTCACATTCTGGACTCCACTAAAAGAATAAACAGGTACATTGTTCTTGTGAAATCTGCTCAAAAATGCATTGCCATCAATGGAGATGGCGCATGTCTAAGCGGTCCGAGTGCTGATTCATTTAGGCAGCAACTGCAGCACACGTCTTCCTGGAATTTCTCTGGGCAGATATTCCCTAGTGTGAATGGACACTAACAATTTCCATTCACTGGAATTAGATAGCTCCTGTCTATTAGGCTAGGTTCAGACTACGGAATCTCCGGAGATTCCGAGTGTGGCCAGCGCCGACTGAATCAGTCGGCGCTAGGACCGTGAGGACACTGCAGTCTCCAATAGACTGCAATGTGTTCCGCGAGTATTACAAATTCAGCTTCACAAATTCCGAAGTGTGAATTTGTGAACGGAAACCCATTCACTGCACTATACATTTTAGCAAGCGGAATTTACGCCTGCAATTTCAAAGCGGAATTGCAGGCGGAAATTCTGTAGTCTGAACTTAGCCTTATTGCCTATGTCCTTAGGGATTTCCGTAAAGCATATTGCTAAGGCTATGTTCACATGGCAGCATTTCCTCACTGAATTTCTTTTACATCTCCATGCAAAAATCATGACACACAAGTAATTTGAAACAGAATTTCCATGTGGTGGATAAAGCTGAATTTCAGCCTTGGCCTATGTTCACATGGTGGAAATTTTTTGACGATTGTCCACCTGGAAAATACAGAAGAACATTCTGAAAACAGCATGTTCTGCTGCAGCTAGGACCAATCGGAAATGTGCCATCTCCATAAATGGCAGTGCATTTTCGAGCAGATTCCACACCAGAATCAAATTTTCTGTGACAAAACCTTTGCCATGGAAATTCCACTGTGTGCATGGTGCGGCAGAACCCCACTGAAAGCAAAAATTGAAATTTCCCAGTGGCAATTTTATGCCAGATTCCGCTCGGAAATTGCATTGTGTGAACATGGCCTTATTGCTTTAGAAAGGCAAGTAAATCTTATGGGGAGATCTATCAAAACTTGTGCAAAGGAAAAGTTGGCCAGTTGCCCATGGCAAGGAATCAGATTGCTTCTTTCATTTTTGAAATGGCTTCTTTAAAAAAAAAAAATAATTGGTTGTTATGGGTAACTGGTCAACTTATCCTCTGGACAGGTTTTAATAAATCTCCCCCATAGTGCCTGTGAGTTTAACCCCTTAAGGACCCGGGCTTTTTCCATTTTTTAATTTTCAATTTTTCCTCCTTAACTTAAAAAAATCATAACTCTTTAAAATTTTCACCTAAAATTATATATGATGGCTTATTTTTTGTGTCACTAATTCTACTTTGTAATGACATTAGTCATTTTACCCAAAAATCTACAGTGAAACGGGGAAAAAAAATCAATGTGCGACAAAATTGATGAAAAAACACTATTTTGTAAGTTTTGGGGGGCTTCTGTTTTTTACGCAGTACATTTTTCGGCAAAAATGATACCATATCTTTATTCTGTAGGTCCATACGGTTAAAATGATACCCTACTTATATAGGTTTGATTTTGTATCACTTCAGAAAAAAATCATGAATACATGCAGGAAAATTTATATGTTTAAAATGGTCATCTTCTGACCCCTATAACTTTTTTTTTTTTTTTTTTTTCTGTGTTCAGGGCACTATGAGGGCTCATTTTTTGCGCCGTCATCTGAAGTTTTTAGTGGTACCATTTTTGTTCTGATCAGACTTTTTGATCACTTTTTATTCACTTTTTTGTGGTATAAAAAGTGATCAAAAATGCGCTATTTTGGACTTTGAATTTTTTTGGCGCGTACGCCATTGAACATGCGGTTTAAAAAGCGGTATATTTTTATAATTCGGACATTTCCGCACGTGGCGATACCACATATGTTTATTTTTATTTACACTGTGTTTTTTTTATTCTTGGAAATGGCGGGTGATTCAAACTTTTATTAGGGGAAGGGAATATTGAAAGGGTTAATGATTTTTTTACACTTTTTTAATGCAATATTATAGCTCCTATAGGGGGCTATAGCATTGCATTAACTGATCTTTAACACTGATTGATTCATCTCCATAGGAATGGATCAATCAGTGTTTTCGGCGATTGAATGCTCAAGCCTGGATCTCAGGCTTGAAGCATTCAATCGGCGATCGGACTGCAGGAAGGAAGGTAAGAGACCTTCCTCCTATGCTACAGCTGTTTAAGATGCCGCGATTATACCGCGGCGATCCCGAACAGCTCCCTGAGCTAACCGGCAACTTTCACTTTCACTTTTAGCCACGTGGCTCAGCTTTGAGCGCGCGGCTAAAGGGTTAATAGCGCGCGGCACCGCGATCAGTGCCGCGCGCTAATAGAGGCGGGTCCCGGCTTCACTATGACGCCGGGCCTGCCGCGATATGATGCCGGGTCACCGTGTGACCCCGCGTTATATCGCAGGACCGGGACCCAGGACGTACTCACACGTCCTGGGTCCTTAAGAGGTTAACAACAAAGGACATAAATGTACGTCCTAGTGCCCTGGTACGTAATGCACCAGGACATACATTTATGGCATCTTGCTATCAGCAGCCAGTTCCCCGCCGGTAATTGCCGATATTAGTGATTGTACTGGCGTCCATCATTAACCTCTCAGGTGCCATGATCAATGTCTGCGACAATGCGGCACTTTGAATGGAGTATTAAAAAATTTGAAAAATCCCCTCCCCAAATGTAAATGGCCCCTTTTTCCGGTTTTGCCCAAAATGTGTTTACAAAAAAAATATATATATTTATGAACATGCAGTGGGGCAAAAATGTAGTAAGCCTCCAATTGTCCCAAGTTCTCCTAAATAAAAAGATGAGAGGCCTGTAATTTTCATTATGGGTATACCTCAACTATGAGAGACATAATGAGAAAAAAAAATCCATAAAATCACAGTTTGATTTTTAAAGAATTTATTTGCAAATTATGGGGGAAAATATGTATTTGGTCAATAACAAAAGTTAATCTCAATACTTTGTTATATACCCTTTGTTGACAATGACAGAGGTCAAACGTTTTCTGTAAGTCTACACAAGGTTTTCACACACTGTTACTGGTATTTTCGCCCATTCCTCTATGCAGATCTCCTCTAGAGCAGTGATGTTTTGGGGCTGTTGCTGAGCAACACAGACTTTTAACTCCCTTCAAAAGTTTTCTATGGGGTTGAGATCTGGAGACTGGCTAGTTAGGAAGTTCCTGGCTAGCTTCTTATAAACCCATTTCTTTATTGTCCGGGCGGTGTGTTTGGGATCATTGTCAGGCTGAAAGACCCAGCCACGTTTCATCTTCAATGCCCTTGCTGATGGAAGGAGGTTTTCAATCAAAATCTCACAATTCATCATTTCCTTTTACACGGATCAGTCATCCTGGACCTTTGCTGAAAAACAGCCCCAAAGCATGATGTTTCCACCCCTATGCTTCACAGAATTTATGGTGTTCTTTAGATGCAACTCAGCATTCTTTCTCCTCCAAACACAACAAGTAAAATTTTTGCCAAAAAGTTCTACTTTGGTTTTATCTAACCATATGACATTCTCCCAGTCCTCTTCTGGATCATCCAAATGCTCTCTAGCAAACTTCAGACGGCCCAGACATGTACTGGCTTAAGCAGGGGGACACATCTGGCACTGCATGATTTGAGTCCATGGCGGCGTAGTGTGTTACTGATGGTAGCCTTTGTTACTTTGGTCCCAGCTCTCTGCAGGTCATTCATTAGGTCCCCTGTGTGGTTCTGGGATTTTTGCTCACTTGCTAATTTTTGCTTGTGATCATTTTGACACCACGGGGTGAGATCTTGCGTGGAGTCCCAGATGGAGGGAGATTATCAGTGGTCTAGTATGTCTCCCATTTTCTAATTATTGCTCCCACAGTTGATTTCTTCACACCAAGCTGCTTGCCTATTGCAGATTGTCTTCCCAGCCTGGTGCAGGTCAACAATATTGTTTCTGGTGTCCTTCGACAGCTCTTTGGTCTAAGCCATAGGGGAGTTTGGAGTGTGACTGTTTGAGGTTGTGGACAGGTTTCTTTTATACTGATGAGAAGTTCAAACAGGTACGATTAATACAGGTAAAGAGTGGAGGACAAAGGAGACTCTTAGGCTAGGTTCAGACTATGGAATTTACCTGTACGCCCTATGCCCGGTGTTTAAAACGGGGTCACACCATGACCCCGCATCACAACGGGTCGGTCCCATCTGCTATTCATAGCCGGGACCCTGGGCTAACAGTGTGCAGCGCCAATCGTTGTGCCGCGTGCTATTAACCCTTGAGACGCGGCGATCAAAGTTGACCGCTGCGTCTGAATGTG
This sequence comes from Hyla sarda, assembly GCF_029499605.1. NCBI lineage: Eukaryota > Metazoa > Chordata > Amphibia > Anura > Hylidae > Hyla > Hyla sarda. The sequence goes on along the minus strand of NC_079189.1, from coordinate 381,695,592 downwards.
AAAGTAAACGCTTCCCGGCAGCTCAGTCGGGCTGATCGGGACATTGCGATGTTCCGATCTGCTCGGAAACGAACGGAGGTCCCCTTACCTGTCTCCGCGGCATCCGATCGGGGTCTGATTGCTCCAGGCCTCAGCTATCTTGCTGATCCATGCAAAGCTATGGCTTTGCAGGGATCAGCATAAGAGATCAGTGTGTGCAGTGTTATAGGTCCCTATGGGAGCTATAGCACTGCAAAAAAAAGTGAAAAAAAAAAATAAGTAAACCAAGGTAGTTTAACCCCTTCCCTAATAACAGTTTGAATCACCCCCCTTTTCCCATAAAAAAAAAACTGTAAATAAAAATAAACATATGTGGTATCGCCGCGTGCGAAAATGTCCGAATTATAAAAATACATTATAAAAATTATAAAAATTTTTAACATATAAATTTTCCTGCATGTAGTTATGATTTTTTTTCTGAAGTACGACAATATCCATCCTATATAAGTAGGGTATCATTTTAACCGTATGGACCTACAGAATAAAGATAAGGTGTTTTTTTTTTTTTTTTTTTTTCTGAAAAATGCACTGTGTAGAAACGTAAGCCCCCAAAAGTTACAAAATGAAATTTTTTTCTTCAATTTTGTCGCACAAGGAATTTTTTTTCCCCATTTCACCGTGGATTTTGGGGGTAAAATGACTAATGTCACTGGAAAGTAGAATTGGTGGCGCAAGAAATAAGCCATCATATGGAATTTTATGTGCAAAATTGAAAGCATTATGATTTTTAGAAGGTGATGAGGAAAAAATGAAAATGCAAAAGCAGAAAAACCCTGCGTCGTTTAGGGGTTAAGTGGTCAGCTGCTCGGAAATGGGAGGATGCTAGCTGTTTGGTGTTGATAGTTGATGACAATGCACTTTAATATTTGCTGTTCTTTTTAGGGTGGGAGTAGTGCTGCGGCCTCATGTAGAAAACTGCATGGGATGGTTTCTCAGTTTTCTAATTTTCAGATCTGTGCATGAAAAAAGAGAGGTCATGAGTTTTTCTGCAGAAGATTCTACACACCAGCCTTTGTTTGTTTTACATTCTGATGTCTCGGCTGTCAACACCTTTCCTCAGGTAGTTTATAAAATAATCTAGGTGCAAGGTCATCATGTTAGGAGGTGGCATCTAGGAGACTGTGAAGAGAATCAGGGTGTTTTCTCGTAAAGGGAACCTGTCACATTGAAAATGCTGCTGGATCTAGAGCCATCATGTTATAGAGCAGGGGGAGCTGAGCAGATTGATATACAGTTTTGTAGGAAAAGATCAGGAGAACTTGTAATATTGAATAAAATCTCATTCTGGGCTAGGTAGCCAAGTGGGCGAGAGTGATTGACAACTCTCTCTGTATGCACCTTATACACAGAATAGGACCACCCAAATGACTACCATATTATATCATGTTTTATGGCCACATTTAGGTTTTTTTTTTTTTTTTTTTTTTGAGGGATTCTTTTATTCCATAAATGGTTGTTTTTTTTAATTAATTTTTTTTTTTTTTTTGGGACTGATTTATGCCCCCAAAAGACACCAAACAGTGTGTGTGTGTGGGATATTTATATATAATTAGAACTTCCTCCGCAAGGAAACAGCACCCAACACCAGGTCCAGGTAAAGTGCAAGCTACAGGGTCTTTATTGCATCAAGAGAGACAATGCGACGTTTCGGCTAACACACACACACAGTCATGACTGTAAATGTTGGCACCCCTGAAATTTTTCAAGAAAATGAAGTATTTCTCACAGAAAAGGATTGCAGTAACACATGTTTTTCTATACACATGTTTATTCCCTTTGTGTATATTGGAACTAAATTAAAAAATGGAGGAAAAAAAGCAAATTGGACATAATGTCACACCAAACTCCAAAAATGGTCTGGACAAAATTATTGTCACCCTTAACTTAATATTTGGTTGTACACCCTTTTGAAAAAAATAACTGAAATCAGTAACTTCCTATAACCATCAATAAGCTTCTTACACCTCTCAGCCGGAATGTTGGACCACTCTTCCTTTGCAAACTTCTCCAGGTCTCTCTTATTGGAAGGGCGCCTTTTCCCAACAGCAATTTTAAGATCTCTCCACAGGTGTTTAATGGGATTTAGATCTGGACTCATTGCTGGCCACTTCAGAACTCTCCAGCACTTTGTTGCCATCCATTTCTGGGGGCTTTTTGACGTATTTTTGGGGTCATTGTCCTGCTGGAAGACCCAAGATCTCAGACACTAACCCAGCTTTCTGACACTGGGCTGTTCAGTGCGACCAAAAATCCGTTGGTAATCCTCAGATTTCATGATGCCTTGCACACATTCAAGGCACCCAGTGCCAGAGGCAGCAAAACAACCCCAAAACATCATTGAACCTCCACTATATTTCACTGTAGGTACTGTGTTCTTTTCTTTGTAGGCCTCATTCTGTTTTCGGTAAACTGTAGAATGATGTGCTTTACCAAAAACCTCTATCTTGATCTCATCTGTCCACAAGAAGTTTTCCCAGAAGGATTTTGGCTTATTCAAGTTCATTTTGGCAAAATGTAGTCTTGCTTTTTTATGTCTGTGTCAGCAGTGGGGTCCTCCCGGGTCTCCTGCCATAGCGCTTCGCTTTTATTTAAATGTTGACGGATAGTTTGCGCTCACACTGATGCTCCCTGAGCCTGCAGGACAGCTTGAATATCTTTGGAACTTGTTTGGGGCTGCTTATCAACTATCCTGCGTTGACACCTTTTCATCAATTTTTCTCTTCCATCTACCCCCTGGGAGATTAGCTACAGTGCCATGGGTTGCAAACTTCTTGATAATGTTGCGCACTGTGGACAAAGACAAATCTAGATCTCTGGAGATGGACTTGTAACCTTGAGATTGTTGATATTTTTCCACAATTTTGGTTCTCAAGTCCTCAGACAGTTCTCTTCTCCTCTTTCTGTTGTCCATGCTTAGTGTGGCACACAATGCAAAGACTAAGTGAACTTCTCTCCTTGTTATCTGCTTTCAGGTATGATTCACATGCTTGTAACAATCTGATTTTTCCACAATTTTGAAAGAGTGCCAATAATTTTGTCCAGCCCATTTTTGGAGTTTGGTGTCACATTATGTCCAATTTGCTTTTTTTCCTCCCTTTTTTGGTTTAGTTCCAATACACCCAAAGGGAATAAACATGTGTATAGCAAAACATGTGTTACTGCAATCCTTTCCTGTGAGAAATACTTCATTTTCTAGAAAAATTCAGGGGTGCCAACATTTACAGCCATGACTGTATAGCCTCACTGCAGTGAATTAGTTCATAGACTGTAACCAGCTTTTACTATCTATTAGCTGACATTTTTGATCTTCTTGCACGTTTAGGTTTGGCATTGCCGGAAGTGTGAATGTAACTGGGGATGAAGTGAAGAAACTGGATGTCCTGTCTAATGATCTTGTGATAAATATGCTGATATCCTCATATTCCACATGTGGCATGGTTTCTGAGGAAAACAAAGAAATCATTATTACACCAAAAGATAAGCAAGTAAGTTTAAGTTATCATTGTCAGACTAAGTTTCGACTTATTTTTTTTTTTTTGTTTTTACACCTCAGAAAATGCCAGCAAAAATGAAATGCTTCTGGTATTTTTTTCTGGCGAGTGGAGTGAGGTGAGTGAAGACTTGAGGCTTCTGCACCAAAATTTCCAAATGGAATTTTTCCGCTCTGAATTTCTGTAGTGTGAATAGGTCCTCAGTGTGCACTGATTATGGCATGGAGAGGTAGAGGGTTCCAGCATTTTTTATGTGAACACATCACAGATCCACAGAGGAAATTCAGCAAGGAATTTTTTTGCTGAATTTCCTCAGTGTGCAAGGGCCTTTAGGCCATGTTCACACAGTGAAAAAATTTAGGAATGTCCTCCTGGAAAACATGGGTGGACATTCCGCTGATTTTGTTGGCGCATGTTCTGGCAGGGCTAGGACTGTTTTTTAAAAAATGTGCCATCTTCATAGACGGCAATGCATTTTCGTGAAGAAGCCGCAGAAACAATAAATGCATTAATTCATTGTTTCTGCAGATGCGGTAATCTGGATGTCAGCAAAAGAAACCAGGCCCCAGTTGTCAAAGCACAATTACTTTTCTGGCACATGTCGCAGACACTTTATGGAATATGGAATATGCTGTTCAGTTTTGGTCACCTGTTCATAGAAGGGACACTGTGGAGCTGGAGAGGGTGCAGAGACGCGCAACTAAACTAATATGGGGCATGGATCATCTTAGCTATGAGGAGCGATTAAAGGAGTTACAATTGTTTAGTCTTGAGAAGAGACGTTTAAGGGGGGATATGATAAACGTATATAAGTATATAAATGGCCCATACAAAAAATATGGAGAAAAACTGTTCCAGGTTAAACCCCCCCAAAGGACGAGGGGGCACTCCCTCCGTCTGGAGAAGAAAAAGTTTAGTCTCAAGGGGCGACACGCCTTCTTTACCGTGAGGACTGTGAATTTATGGAACGGTCTACCTCAGGAACTGGTCACAGCAGGAACAATTAATAGCTTTAAAACAGGATTAGATACATTCATGGAACAAAATAAGATTAATGCTTATGAAGAAATATAAAATCCCATCCCTTCCCCAATATCGCGCCACACCCCTACCCTTCAATTCCCTGGTTGAACTTGTTGGACATATGTCTTTTTTCGACCGTACTAACTATGTAACTATGTAACTATGTAACTATGGTGCAAAACCGGAAACCATTATTGTCTCACATGGAGGCACAACATGCTTGACTGTTACTGTCACTTTAAGTGGTAGCAAACCCATTGGTCACAGTCTCTAGAAGAGTTACCCAGCTTGTTGCTTTTGCTCATAATTTGTGGACACAGAGGGACATTTCTCATTGCTGTCTTTGGAAAGTACGTTTTGAAGTTGCGTTTTTTTTTTTGCTTTAGTTCTGCTTGTGTGACACATTTATCATACGATCACAAGTGGGTTATAAATTTGTCGCACATTAGCAATAAATCATGACAGAAAACCACTCAGTATGATTCCTACTCTCTTTTCTGACATAAAAGTCTCAGTTGGGACTTTTTGTGAGACTTTTTTTTTTAAAAGAACTCTACAAAGGCATTATTGTAAGCCAGGTCTGACATGGCTATGAATTGCAACATTTTGAATGTATTTGCGACTTTGTAATGCCTACATGAAACATTCGCACATCATAAAAAACTGAAAGTTGCTTAGGTAAGGCTGGATGCTACAGATTGTAAATTGCTTCTATTAAAAAATCTTAATCCTTCCTGTACTTATTAGCTGCTGAATACTTCAGTGGAAATTCTTTTCCGTTTGAAACACAGAGCTCTCTGCTGACATCACGAGCACAGTGCTCTCTGCTGACATCTCTGTCCATTTTAGGAACTGTCCAGGGTAAAAGGAAATCCCCATAGCAAACATATGCTGTTCTGGGCAGTTCATAAAATGGACAGAGATGTCCGCAGAGAGCACTGTGCTCGTGATGTCAGCAGACAGTTCTGTGTTTCAAAAAGAAAATAATTTCCGCTGTAGTATTCAGCAGCTAATAAGTACAGGAAGGATTAAGATTTTTTAATAGAAGTAATTTACAAATCTGTTTAACTTTCTGGCACCAGTTGATTTAAAAAAAATACCCCTTTAAGCGTTTATTCACATGTAAAATATCCTACGCATATTTGTTGAAGCTGCAGATTTGTTACTGTGTTCAGTCACTTAGTTTACATTGAACTTTGCATCATAAAATCTTCAGCTTCAAATCCTGTACATGTAACTACACCCTAAAGAGAGATCCACTGGTTCTTATACAACCTACATATTCATGTGGCAAAATAATGTGGATATGCGCAGGTAGCATTCACAAAAGATCAGAAAAGTAGATTTATAAAGTAAATATATAGCGAAATCTGCATGTTTTTACATATTATTTATACACATTTGCAGTTTATATGCACCTTTATTTACATTAGTGTCTCTCTTTTCATTTAGTGTGACTAAGTATGTATTGCAAGTAGCCAGCAGATGGCGATGCAGCTTAACCTCACGAATGCTCCTAAATGACATCATGTTTTACATGTCTCTTACATGATTTTTGTGTCAACACAAATCTATATAGATGTAGCTTGAACATTTTGTTACTCTGTGTAGAGATGAGCGAACTTACAGTAAATTCGATTCGTCACGAACTTCTCGGCTCGGCAGTTGATGACTTATCCTGCGTAAAATAGTTCAGCCTTCAGGTGCTCCGGTGGGCTGGAAAATGTGGATACATTACTAGGAAAGAGTCTCCCAGGACTGTATCCACCTTTTCCAGCCCACCGGAGCACCTGAAAGCTGAACTAATTTATGCAGGAAAAGTCATCAACTGCCGAGCCGAGAAGTTCCTGACGAATCGAATTTACTGTAAGTTCGCTCATCTCTAACTCTGTGGTTATGCAGTTGTCTGTATATGTCTGTCAAAATGACAAGTGATTTAATGAAATGTTTTCTTTCAGGGTAAATATATTGTGTGTTTTGACCCTCTTGATGGTTCTTCCAATATAGACTGCTTAGCATCAATTGGAACAATATTTGCCATTTACAGAAAGGTAGGTCATTTACTAGCTTATGTGTTATTGAACTAAAACTATTGATTTTATTGCATTGTGGGAAAGAGGACAACTTGCAGCTTATTTAATGTAAGATACACTGGTAACAAATTCACATTGGGCTGGAATAATTCATAATCCTAGATCATTAAATTATAATGCCACATTTTGGGGACTTTGCTGAGGATGATTATAACAAAGTGGTGGCTGTGAGATGATGTAAAATATCATTGCTTAAATTACCTTATGTGCCTAGAGTTGCATATGTTACACTGTAATTACACCTATGTACTGTGGGAGATTAGCACTGTAGAAACAGTCTAATAGCAGCAATAGAACACTGCCTGCCTAATGGGGGGGGGGGGGGAGAGACACTGCCTGCCTAATGGGGGGGGGGGGAGAGACACTGCCTGCCTGATGTGGGGGGGGGGGGAACACTGCCTGCCTGATGTGGGGGGGGGGGGGGGAAACACTGCCTGCCTGATGTGGGGGGGGGGGGAAACACTGCCTGCCTGATGTGGGGGGGGGGGGGAAACACTGCCTGCCTGATGTGGGGGGGGGGGGAACACTGCCTGCCTGATGTGGGGGGGGGGGGAACACTGCCTGCCTGATGTGGTGGGGGGGGGGGGAACACTGCCTGCCTGATGTGGTGGGGGGGGAACACTGCCTGCCTGATGTGGGGGGGAACACTGCCTGCCTGATGTGGGGGGGGGGGGGAACACTGCCTGCCTGATGTGGGGGGGGCACTTCCTTCCTGATGTGGGGGGGGGAACACTGCCTGCCTGATGTGGGGGGGGGGGGAACACTGCCTGCCTAATGTGGGGGAACACTCCCATTGTTGCGAAAATGACATGAGTGGCACTTGCCAAGGTAAAGCCGCACATTTCTGAACTGGTCTCTGAAAGACAACAGCAGAAGTCACACTGATTTGCAGTAAATATTCATTATGTTTTTGTGTGAAAATCATGTTTTAATGGTTTTGTTCTTAATGATTTTGTTCATTTTGTGTACCTATGTATAAATGTGGTGTCCCGGCACCGGATTGCATCCGTTGCCTTGTAGTGAGGTTCCCAAAGTCAGAGTCCCTAGGTGTAGGTGGGGTCCTCATCCTTAGCTAGCCCCTTATCACCCCTTTTGTAATTAAAATTTAATGTGTGTGTATATATTTATATAGTAAGTGTACTTACCTAGTTAGTGTCGCAGGACCTGCGGGTCACGTGATGCGTTCCAAAGACTCTATGGTTTCTGTGTATAGGACCTTTTGGAGGAAGTCAGGTGTTCACCCATCAGGCTATGTAACGGTGAGTGACAGCTGACCATGGCCCAATCCAAAAAGGCCCCGCCCCTGCCCACATAAGGGTGCGGCGGCCATGTCTCGCTCTCTTGTTCCTGGGCTGTTGACAGGGAAGGATCTGCGCTGCTGTCATCAGTGAGTTTAGGCCCGAGCCTTGCAGCGACGGCTGATCTTTCCTAAACTGTGAGTGTAATCAATCCCTACGCACTCTGCAAGATCACCGAACCATATCTAACCCCTAAATCCGGACGGATCTTCGCAAATTACCCTAAATTCTGAGACTTATATAAAAAGTCAAGGTCTGCAACAACTGTCAGTCACTGAGGTGTACGGAGACTGTATTAATGAGACTGTTACTGTTCATTGGATGTACCGCAAGTCTTTAAGTAAAGTTTATCCATGTTCAAGTTCAACTACCTTGTGGACCTTCAGTCATTATATGCATGCACCTATCGTTACTGGGAAGGGCGGCGATAGGCCGGAGAATTACCTCAGCATACTAGCCCTCAGCCTGGTGTCACGAGTGATAGGGTTAACCTTAACCCCTGATATACTGAAGCAACACCCTGACTACACTACCCCTACCCCAACGGCTTACCACATAAATATATACTTAAATATATACCTCCTATGTTTTGAATTTGATAAAATCATATTTTATTTTTCCAATTAAGAGGGGTTCGGTGAATGTGCATATGAAACTGGTGGGGTTCAGTACCTCCAACAAGGTTAAGAACCACTGGTCTAGAACATAATTATGGGGACAGTCAAACTACATAAGCTGCACAGTATTTAGAGGGGTGCTTTACAGTAGCCATATGGATCAAAAGAATCTGTAGCCTGGAGATGACTTGAGCATTTGCCCAATGGGCCGAGACGTCCATCTGCCCAGATGCCAGACACAGGGGTTGGAGGGGCTGGAGGTAAAGGTAGGTGGGCAGTTAAAAGAGCAATATGTAGGAGGAGGCAAGAGTGGGCTGTGGAAGGCCGAGTTGTATGATGCAGAAGGACATAGGGTTCTGGGGAGGGACAGAGCACTATTGAGGAGGAGGACAGAGGGGTCTGGGGGCAGAGTAGTATGGGGGAGAACAACAGAAGGTCTGGGGGGCAGGAGTATAAAGAAGGAAGAGGATAGAGAGGTCGGGGGGACAGGAATATGGAGGAGGAGGAGGAGGAGCACAGATGGGTCTGGAGGGGAATAGGAGTATGGAGGAGGAAGACAGTGGAGTCTGGGGGCAGAGTAGTGTGGAGGAGGAAAGAGGGGCCTTGGGGGGTGGGGCAAGAGTAGTATGGAGAGGGAGGAAAGGGAGGTCTGTGGGGGGGGGGGGGGAAGCAGTATAAAGGAGGAAAACAGAGGGTTCTGGGGAGAAAAGGAGTATGGAGCAGGAGGAGCACAGAGGGGCCCTGGGGGAGTTAAGGGTTTGGAGGAAGTTAAGGGGTCTGGGAGGACTTAGGGCTCTGGAGGAGGAGGACAAGGGGTCTGGGGGGACCCAGGGGTGTGGGGGTGACGGGGGGATTTGAAGAAGGACTTGGGGTTCTGGAGCAGGACAGAGGAGCTGAAGGAGGACTTGAGGGTCTGAGTGATAAAGGGCTTGGGGGGGGGGGCAGAGGAGTCTGGAAAAGAACAGAGGGGTTTGGGGAAACTTAGTAGTCTTGAGAACAGAGGGTTCTGGAAGAGGAGGACAGGACTTAGGGGCCTGGGGGGGGGGGGCAAAGGAATCTTGGGGGGCTTAGGGGTCTGGAGGAGGAGGACAGAGGGTCTGAGGGGACTTGGGAGTCTGAAGAAGGTGAATAAAGATGGGTATGGAGAAGGATTCAAGGGGTCTCGGTAACAGAGGGATCTGGAAAAGGACAGTACAGGGGTGGAATCCTGCCAACCTAATAAGAATTACTGTGTGGCCGTATTTTTAGGGGGCATGATGTCTGCCAGGGTTATTATTCAGGGCCTGCATAGTCTAAAATGCCTGGGCCTATATATTTGGTCCTAGTCTGTCCCAGTCTATTGTGAATGGCCCTGTGTTATCTATATAAAGGGTGTACCTTTGATTGTAATCCTCTCTGTGATGACATGACTAAGAAGTGGCCTCTACAGAAACGGAAGTTTTATCCTATTATGAGGTACAGCGGCAAGTGTTAAAAAAACAAACAAACAAAAAAACTGCAATATTACAGGATTTGTTTATACATAGTGAACTAGAAAATAAAAACATCTTTAAAATATGTTTACATATTAAAACTTGTATAAAACTTTTCTTTTATTTTTATAAAAGTTACAATAATAGATCCGTTTCTGATTGCACATTCCCTATAGGTGTGTTTTGTTTATATTGATCTTTCTGTAAAAATCTCATATGATACCAGTGAATTGCTGTTTCATAAGGGGATTAAACATTAACTGGGGTTGTAATCCAGAAATCAGCACCTGTGTGTGCCAAATGGAGAGTCATGGGTGTGACCATGGGAGACCCGCTCAGCACTGCAGACAAAGAATTCCTGAATGACTGTTTACAGAAAGCGATTTCCAATACATAATCTCTGAGCAGCCACATTTCACCTTTAGAAATTATAAAATTGTTTAGATTAGATATATATGGGCTTATGGGTATTTTATTGCCCTGCTGTATTATTGATGTTGCATCAGTTATACACACCTTAGGCAATGGTTTGATCACCACTCTCGTTCCTGTCTGTCATCTTGATGTGTTGTACTGTCTCTAGTAACTTCATCACTAAAGGCAGGTTTACATCAGGAAGAGGCCCAGCAGGAATGAGGAGGGTAAATAGATGTGTGATTACTGTTTACAGTATAGAGCCATCTATATAGATGGCTATATACCATATACACCCTAACCAGTTAACTATGGCTGTTCAGCAGCACTAGTTAACTTTTTTACTTGCTGGGCCCTGGCAGAGTGTTCAGCCCAGCTAGAGGTTACAGAATACCAGTGATCTTTAGTTATCCCTGCTTTACTATATGTTCTTGATGAGCAAGAGGTATACTATGTACACCTCCTGCCCTGCTGGATCTGGGGACTTCTCTAGGAGAGAAACGCCAAGATGTCTTTGCAATAAATAGCATAGTCTCAATCAGCATGCTGCAATTTTGGGAAACTACCAATGAGCTCAAAATGCTGAACAGCAGGAAAAAAAACCACCAAACGCAAAATGAGTTTGGCATTTCAGAATTCCACATTGACTCTCTGCCAACAATGCTGTGCGACAGTTGTGGCATTTTTGCTTTTGTTTTTGCCACAAAAAAAAACTTGGCCTTACAGATTTAGATTTAATTGGTTCCAGAATTCCAGATTATTTCTATGAAAATCTACTCAACCAAGCTGTTATTTACCTGTATTACTGTAATGTTTGGTGTTGAATAGAAGGAAAAATGATGATAAAATGCTATTCTATAAGACTATTGGATTGGCAATGTTGTCTGTTATTTTTCAGACAACAGATACAGAACCCTGTGAACAAGATGCTCTGCAGCCTGGACGAACCATTGTGGCAGCTGGCTATGCTTTGTATGGAAGTGCAACACTTGTGGCGCTCTCGACTGGCCAGGGAGTGGACTGCTTCATGTTAGATCCTGTAAGCATGGCAAAATGTGTTCTTGGACAGAGAACATAATGGATAAGATGAGGAATAAATAAACTGCTGTTTATTTTATTTTTTAATTTTTTTTGCAGGGGCTGGGTGAATTTGTTTTGGTTGACCAAAATGTTAAAATTAAGAAGAAAGGAAAGATTTACAGTCTCAATGAGGGCTATGCAAAATACTTTGATCCTGCAATAACGGAGTACTTACAGAACAAAAAGTTTCCTCCAGTAAGAGAAAAATCCTCTTTTATTTAATAGGTGTTAGTTTTATATAGTGTGTATGTATGTATGTATGTTTTATATAGTGTGTGTGTGTGTGTGTGTGTGTGTGTGTGTGTGTGTGTGTGTGTGTGTGTATATATATATATATATATATATATATATATATATATATATATATATATATATATATATATATATATATATATATATATATATATATATATATAATGTGTCAGACTACATACACTTTTTTTTTTTTTTTTTAAATATACTGTGCGTGAGCTCTCTACCAGAAAGACCATCTCTTGTATTCAATGCTGGGTTCATACAGGTTGGTGTCCTTTTGCCTTTTAGTGTGATTAACCATACTGATAGGGTATGTTCACATTACAGAATTTCCGAGCGGAATTCCACTGCGTGAATTTAACATTGGGGAGAATAGGTTTTCCGTTGACCTATTCACACTGTGGACTTTAAATTTGGCATTCCACACCCACTGAAAGAATGAATACATTCATTCTTTCAGCAGAATTCTGCCTGGACTGTATGCTAGGAATAATTCCTCACTGAATTTTCTTTGTGCATCCGTGATCTGTTCACACTGAGAAAATCACAAGGGAAATGACGAGGAAAAGCCGAAATGCTCTACTTGAAGCAGATTCCATGCAGGATTTCCATGTGGATTCTGCCTTAAAGGGGTACTCCGGTGGAGAATATATATATATAATATATATTTCAACTGGTGCCAGAAGGTGAAACAGATTTGTAAATAACTTCTATTAAGAAATCTTAATCCTTCCAGTACTATCAGCTGCTGTATAATACAGAGGAAGTTCATTTCTTTTTTTTAAATTTGTTTTCTGTCTGTCCACAGTGCTCTCTGCTGACACCTCTGTCCATGTCAGGAACTGTCCAGATCAAGAACAATTCCCTATAGCAAACCTAACCTGCTCTGGACAGTTCCTGACATAAACAGAGGTGTCAGCACTGTAGTCAGACAGAAAGGAAATTGAAAAATAAAAAACTTCTTCTGTATTATACAGCAGCTAAGTACTGTAAGGATTAAGATTTTTTTAATAGAAGTAATTTACAAATTTGTTAAACTTTTTGGCACCAGTTGATTAAAAAAAAAATAATTGTTTTCCATCCGGAGTACCCCTACCTGGAATCATTGTGGATTAAAAGCCCCATTGATGAGGATTATTTTCTGCTTCAAGAATGGACATTTCAGGACCATAGACTTGTATTAAGGGGGTGGGGCGTGAAGTAACGGGGGTGGAGCCATGACATGACGGTGCTCTGTCCCCTTCTTCACCCCGTCATCACGCACAGAGTTTGCTCTGTAGTGATGATGGCAGGGTGGTACTGCAGAGATCGCAGGGGTCCCCAGCGGCAGGACCCCCTGCCATCAGACATCTTGTCCCCTATTTTTTGCATAGGGGATAAGATGTCTGGGGTGGAATACCCCTTTTAATAGTTGCTGCCTGTTTGTATTTATTTTCTTACAGTCCTATTTAGTACTGTTTACCATTGAACTCAAGATAGTTTTCCATTTTGTACTAGGCTGAATAATCTGGACAAGGGAAAATCCCTAGATGTGGATTACCTCTTATGTCATAGAGGGAACCCTGGGCTGTCTGCCAGGCTCACATCTACTTCACATTTCACAAAGTGAAAGTTATGGGACTATGTAAATAATTGTTAATCAGCATTTAAGCTTGAAACCGAAAGCATAAATTTAAAGTGTCCCTCCACTTTAGAAGCATTCGGAATCCTTTTATTCTAAAATTACATTAACATTAACCGGTCACATTGAAAAGGAGGTCCTATTTAAAGGCAACTTGTTGCAGAGCAGGAGATGCTGAGAAGACTGATAAATTGTGTTTTGGAAAATGTCTAGGATAACTTATCATTTAGTCGTTCCTACTTGGTTTTTTGTTTGGAATAAACGTCTGAAAAAACGGCAGTGCAATTTCCTGTATCTGGAGTTTTTTCTGGCATTCTTTCATTTGTGTGGAAATTGCACCTTGGCAGTTTTATTTGGTACCCAAAATTTGTTGGGTACCAAAAAAAAAGATGCAGTAGTGATGGAAAAAATTGTAGTTAACAAAATCTATATATTTTATAACAAAATTTGAATTAAGTTTTAATAAAGTGTGTGTGTGTGTGTGTGTGTGTGTGTGTTTCTTTTTTTTTCTCTATATTTTTTAAATTTTGTAGGTAGTACTACTAATCCCAGCATGGAACAGACTGTTCTATGATGGGAGTAGTAGTACCTGTACTAATAGACACATCTTCCTGTGTGTCAGTCGTGACACCCAATGCGATTGTCCATAATATAGCGGAGATGCGGAGCGGCTCAATATAGCACTCGCATCTCTGCACTATACTCCGAACGGCCAGTGATGTGAATAGAACATTACTCATTCATATTTTCCGCCCAGAGTGAGGGTTGGCCGGATGTTGCAGCCAATCACCGCTCTCTGAGGGACATATGAGTGAGTGGCCGGCCAGAGTATAGTGCAGAGATGCGAGCGCAGGAGAAAGCCGCTCCTGATCTCAGGGATAAAGGATGATCGCAGTGGGTGTCAGGAGTGATACCCACTGTGATCTGTTCTTACCTGCAGGTACTACTACTCCCAACATGGATCACACTCTGCTCCATGCTGGGAGCTGTAGTACCTGCATTAATAGACAGATCGCAACAGGTGTCAGAAATTACACACTCTGCGATCTGTCTATTAATGCAGGTACTACAGCTCCCAGCATGGAGCAAAGTGTGATCCATGTTGGGAGTAGTAGTACCTGCAGTTAAGGAAAGATCACAGTGGATGTCACGCCTGACACGCTGTGATCCTCTTGTATAATGTATAGATGTGGGCGGCCGCTCTTCTATGGTCCCCTGCACTGACGTGTATATACACCTATTAATATTTCCCACAGATAGCTGTGGGAAATATGAATAGGTGTATATATACGCCAGTGCAGGGGACCATAATAGAGCAACTGGCCGCATCTATACATTATACAGGAGGATCACAACGGGCAATCTGTCAATTAGTACAGGTTCTACTACTCCCATCATGGAACAGGGTGTTCCATGCTGGGAGTAGTAGTACCACCTAAAAAAAATAATAAAGAAAAATAAGTGAAAAAACATACACATTACATTTTTATTATTTTCGGCTACATTTTTAGGTCCCTGCCCACCCACATAAATTGATCCCTGTTTCAAAAATTCATAAAAATGCTGTTATAAAAAAGATAAATTTCGTTAGATCCAATTTTTTCCTTCACTAGTGTATCTTTTTTTATTTTTTTTTATTTTTTTATGGCACCCTATGAAATTTTATTAAAAAAAAAGGTATCTCCATCACTTTTTTGGATCGCTTAAGTCCAAAAAAGAATAAAAACCACCTGCAAAAATGGCAAAGTTAAAACATACATATCGTTTTTCTTGGCATTTTTTCACTCCCATGGACTTCTATGGGAGAAAAACGCCACGGTTTTGAGAAAAAAATCGCCAGTGCCTCAACATGCTGCGATTTTGGAAAACTGCCAAGGAGCTGAAAAACACCAAAAAAGAGTGAAAAAACACCAAAAGGATAAAAAAAAAAAAAAAACACCAAGTAGAATAAGAATTTAGCGATTTCTTATTGATTTACAGTGAACATCTGGCCACAGCCTATTTTGGGCGAAAAAAAGCCATGCGGCAAAATTTGCGTTTTTCTTGCCATTTTTACCCCCCCCCCCCCAAAAAAAAAAGTAGAAACCTAGCCTAAAGAAGTCATGTGGATGGGCCTACTTGGTGATACAGTGTGCATATAGAGAGCTGTCAATCACAGTAGGACTGTCCAAATGACCACTTGTCCCAGAATGAGCAGAGATGTACATAAGTAAATAACTATAACTATAACTATCCTGGAACTTTTCTCAGAAAACTATATATCAATCTGCTCAGCATTTCCTGCTCTATAATATGATGCCTGCAGATTGGACTGCATTTTTCATGTGGGAGGTTACCTTTAACCTGTTGGGGACGGAGGGCTTACCTGTATGCCACGTTTCATACCTGATGGGTCCAGACTGCTATCGGCAGCTAGGACCCAGTGTTAATGCCGGGCATCACCGATCGGGCTGATGCCCGGCATTAACCCTTTAGACTCTGCGATGGTAAATTACTCATGTTATAAGCAAGGGTTTTTTTTCCCATAGGACCTGTTGACCAACCATATTACACCATACTGATGCTCTACAGTTTATCTACACACTTTTATAGAACTGTTGTTTATATCATTTACTGTATATGACTGTTTTATAAAACAAAACTTAATAACATGAAAAGACACACTTTCTCCAAGTTTTATCTAGACACTTCACATGCTCAAATGATTTCCACGTGACATGGCAGATGTCTAGGCGGTAGTCCAGTTCTGTCCATATGCACGCTAGCAAATCCTTGCATATGGACTCCAGTCTTTCAGTGATGCATTGTCCCAGGTCATTATAGGCAGATACACTGTGTCTTTAACGTAGTCCCACAGATAGAAGTCACAGTGTTTTAGATCTGGCGATCATGGAGAGTAGGGCAACATTGGGAAATTGTTGTTTCCAGTGCAGCTGACCCAACATTTTGTTAGAGTTTCATTCAGGTATTGCCAACATCTAAATGGAAATGTGGAGATGCACCATCCTGCTCAAAGACAACATTTGGCGTATCTTCCTCTATCTCTGGCCTAAACCATTCCTTTAACACGTCTAAGTAGGAATATCTAGTGACAGTATTCTTGGCAAAAGATCAGGGACCCTAGACTTTGCGACTGCTCATTGCACATATATATGCTTACTTTTGGGTTAGCTCGATAACGTCACATGGTTTTCTAAGCTCCAAAAACTAACATGCCAACTGTGCTTCAGTTTGTTTTTGGTTTCAGTTCCTGAAGATCTTTATTGGTTACAATGCAGTTGTTTTCGTAAGATATGTCAAACCATGGTTTGTTTCACCTGTAGTTCCATAGTCAGCCTGACCAAATCTCTAGAACCAAGTTGTGCTGTTGTTCTAGACATGGCTTAACAATGGCTCTATCCTATAAAAATACATGAAGAATACCATGATTAGTTTACCCAGAATAAAGTGGATAAACTGTTCCTCTCTCTTCAGGATGGCAGTGCTCCGTACAGCTCCAGATATGTTGGTTCCATGGTTGCTGATGTTCACAGGACTCTGGTGTATGGTGGAATTTTCATGTATCCAGCAAATGAGAAGAGCCCAAAAGGAAAGGTAAGTATCACACTTTAGGCACACTTTCAAATGAATCCTGATTGTTTAAGGAAAAACAGATCTGCCCCAGCATAAGAATCATCTGTTTGTTATGTACAGCACATGCAATACAGTTGTACAGTTGTATGTTGTGCAAAGGTAGATGTCACATGTGCCTCCTGGTGTAACACAGGGGCCTACAGTGTGTGATCATACCCAAATTCAAGTAAAAACACAAAGGGAGCCAGCACTGGATGACCACTGGGAATGTGCCCGTAATCCACCCGAGCGCCAAAGACGGGTACACTTCACATTCTCTCCAAAGGAAACAGCAGCAATCGCCAGGTCCACTGGACCTGGCGATTGCTGCTGTTTCCTTTGGAGAGAACATACCCAAATTCAGTTATTTTACAATATTTTTCTATTTACTTATATTGGCCTTTCTATGGTAGGGGCACATGGGGAAATTTATTTTCCTTGTACACCAGCTGTAATGAACGGGCCCCATTTTTCAAATCTGGCATGTGTCTCTTTAACCCCTTCAGGACGGAGCCCATTTTGGCCTTAAGGACCGGAGCGTTTTTTGCACATCTGACCACTGTCACTTTAAACATTAATAACTCTGGAATGCTTTTAGTTATCATTCTGATTCCGAGATTGTTTTTTCGTGACATATTCTACTTTAACATAGTGGTAAATTTTTGTCGATACTTGCATCCTTTCTTGGTGAAAAATCCGTCAATTTGAAAATTTTGCATTTTTCTAACTTTGAAGCTCTCTGCTTGGAAGGAAAATGGATATTACGAATACATTTTTTTTTTATTCACATATACAATATGTCTACTTTATGTTTGCATCATAAAATTGATGAGTTTTTACTTTTGGAAGACACCAGAGGGGTTCAAAGTTCAGCAGCAATTTTCAGATTTTTCACAAAATTTTCAAACTCTGTATTTTTCAGGGACCAGTTCAGGTTTGAAGTGGATTTGAAGGGTCTTCTTATTAGAAATACCCCATAAATGACCCCATTATAAAAACTACACCCCCCAAAGTATTCAAAATGACATTCAGTCAGCGTTTTAACCCTTTAGGTGTTTCACACGAATAGCAGCAAAGTGAAGGAGAAAATTCACAATCTTCATTTTTTACACTCACATGTTCTTGTAGACCCAATTTTTGAATTTTTACAAGGGGTAAAAGGACAACATTTTTACTTTTATTTGTAGCCCAATTTCTCTCGAGTAAGGACATACCTCATATGTCTATGTTAATTGTTCGGTGGGCGCAGTAGAGGACTCAGAAGGGAAGGAGCGACAAGGGGATTTTGGAGAGTACGTTTTTCTGAAATGGTTTTTGGGGGGCATGTTGCATTTAGGAAGCCCCTATGGTGCCAGAACAGCAACAAAAAAAAAACACATGGCATACCATTTTGGAAACTAGACCCCTCGGGGAATGTAACATGGGATAAAGTGAGCCTTTATACCCCACAGGTGTTTCACGACTTTTGCAAATGTAAAAAAAAAATTATAATTTTTACCTAAAATGCTTGTTTTCCCAAAAATTTTAAATTTTTAAAAAGGGTAATAGCAGAAAATACCCCTAAAAATTTGAAGCCCAATTTCTCCTGATTCAGAAAACACCCCATATGGGGGTAAAAAGTGCTCTGCTGGCGCACTACAGGTCTCGGAAGAGAAGGAGTCACATTTGGCTTTTTGAAAGCAAATTTTGCTCTGGGGGCATGCCGCATTTAGGAAGCCCCGATGGTGCCAGGACAGCAAAAAAAAACCCACATGGCATACCATTTTGGAAACTAGACCCCTCGGGGAACGTAACAAGGGGTTAAGTGAACCTTTTATACCCCACAGGTGTTTCACGACTTTTGCATATGTAAAAAAGAAAAAAAATGTTTTACCTAAAATGCTTGTTTTCCCAAAAATTTTACATTTTTAAAAAGGGTAAAAGCAGAAAATACCCCCCCAAAATTTGTTAGGCAATTTCTCCCGAGTACGGCGATACCCCATATGTGGCCTTAAACTGTTGCCTTGAAATACGACAGGGCTCCAAAGTGAGAGCGCCATGCGCATTTGAGGCCTAAATTAGGGACTTACATAGGGAAATTCTACGCCAGTGATTCCGAAACAGGGTGCCTCCAGCTGTTGTAAAACTCCCAGCATGCCTGGACAGTCCGTGGCTGTCCGACAATACTGGGAGTTGTTGTTTTGCAACAGCTGGAGGCTCCGTTTTGGAAACAGTGGCGTACCAGACGCTTTCATTTTTATTGGGGAGGGGAGGGGGGCTGTGTAGGGGTATGTGTATATGTAGTGTTTTTTTACTTTTTATTTAATTTTTTGTTAGTGTAGTGTAGTGTATTTAGGGTACAGTCGCATGGGCGGGGGTTCACAGTAGTTTCTCGCTGGCAGTTTGAGCTGCGGCAGAAAATTTGCGGCAGCTCAAACTTGCAGCCAGATACTTACTGTAATCCTCTGCCCATGTGAGTGTACCCTGTACGTTCACATTTGGGGGGGGGGGGGGACATCCAGCTGTTGCAAAACTACAACTCCCAGCATGCGCTGACAGACTGTACATGCTGAGAGTTTTAGTTTTGCAACAGCTGTAGGCACACTGGTTATGTATCACTGAGTTTGTGACCTAACTCAGTGTTTCACAACCAGTGTGCTTCCAGCTGTTGCAAAACTACAACTCCCAGCATGTACGGTGCATGGTGTACATTGACTGCTGAGAGTTGGAGTTTGCAACAGCTGGAGGCACACCGGTCGTGAAACACTGAGTTAGGTAAAAAAAAAACTCTAAGTTTCACAACCAGTGTGCCTTCAGCTGTTGCAAAACTACAACTCTCAGCAGTCACCGACAGCCAACGGGCATGCTGGGAGTTGTAGTTATGCAACCAGCAGATGCACCACTACAACTCCCAGCATGCACTTTAGCTGTTTGTGCAAGCTGGGAGTTGTAGTTATACAACAGCTGAAGGTACACTTTTCCATAGAAAAAATGTCCCTCCAGCTGTTGCAAAACCATAAGTCCCAGCATGCCCATAAGGGAATGCTGGGAGTTGTGGTGGTCTGCCTCCTGCTGTTGCATAACTACAGCTCCCAGCATGCCCTTTTTGCATGCTGGGAGCTGTTGCTAAGCAACAGCAGGAGGCTGTCGCTCACCTCCAACGATCCAGCCGCATGAGGTCAGTCCCTCGTCGTCGTCGCCGCCGCCGCCGCTCCTGGGGCCCCGATCCCAACATTGATGCCGGGGATCGGGGTCCCCAGCACCCGGGGTGCACATACCGCACCCGCTCACGTCCTCCGGAAGAGGGGCGGAGCGGGTGTGGGAGTGACACCCACAGCAGGCGCCCTGATTGCTCGGCCGGTAATCCGGCCGACGAATCAGGGCGATCGTGAGGTGGCACCAGTGCCACCTCACCCCTGCAGGCTCTGGCTGTTCTCTGACGGCCCCGAACAGCCAGTAATTCCGGGTCACTGAGTCACTGGAGACCCGATTGACCCAGAATCGCCGCAGATTTGACTGAATTGTCCAGCGATCTGCGGCGATTATGCCAGGATGCCTGCTGAACGATTTCAGCAGGCATCCGGCTCCGGTCCCCAACCGGCTAGCAGTGGGGACCGGAATTCCCACGGGCGTATGGATACGCCCTTGGTCCTTAATCCCTTAAGGACGCAGGACGTAAATGTACGTCCTGGTGAGGTGTACTTAACGCACCAGGACGTACATTTACGTCCTGTGCATAACCGCGGGCATCGGAGCGATGCCCGTGTCATGCGCGGCTGATCCCGGCTGCTGATCGCAGCCAGGGACCCGCCGGCAATGGCCGACGCCCGCGATCTCGCGGGCGTCCGCCATTAACCCCTCAGGTGCCGGGATCAATACAGATCCCGGCATCTGCAGCAATGCGCGATTTGAATGAATGATCGGATCGCCCGCAGCGCTGCTGCGGGGATCCGATCATTCATAACGCCGCATGGAGGTCCCCTCTCCTTCCTCCGTCCGGCTCCCGGCGTCTCCTGCTCTGGTCTGTGATCGAGCAGACCAGAACAGAAGATAGCCGATAACACTGATCTGTTCTATGTCCTATACATAGAACAGATCAGTATTAGCAATCATGGTATTGCTATGAATAGTCCCCTATGGGGACTATTCAAGTGTAAAAAAAATGTAAAAAAATGTAAAAGTTAAAGTAAAAAAAAGTGAAAAATCCCCTCCCCCAATAAAAAAGTAAAACGTCCGTTTTTTCCTATTTTCCCCCAAAAAGCGTAAACATTTTTTTTATAGACATATTTGGTATCGCCGCGTACGTAAATGTCCGAACTATTAAAATAAAATGTTAATGATCCCGTACGGTGAACGGCGTGAGCGAAAGAAAAAAAGTCCAAAATTCCTACTTTTTTAATACATTTTATTAAAAAAAAATTATAAAAAATGTATTACGTTTTTTACATGCAAATGTGGTATCAAAAAGAAGTACAGATCATGGCGCAAAAAATGAGCCCCCATACCGCCACTTATATGGAAAAATAAAAAAGTTAGAGGTCATCAAAATAAAGGGATTATAAACGTACTAATTTGGTTAAAAAGTTTGTGATTTTTTTTTAAGCGCAACAATAATATAAAAGTATGTAATAATGGGTATCATTTTAATCGTATTGACCCTCAGAATAAAGAACACACGTCATTTTTACCATAAATTGTACGGCGTGAAAACGAAACCTTCCAAAATTAGCAAAATTGCGTTTTTCGTTTTATTTTCCCCACAAAAATAGTGTTTTTTGGTTGCGCCATACATGTTATGATATAATGAGTGATGTCATTACAAAGGACAACTGGTCACGCAAAAAACAAGCCCTCATACTAGTCTGTGGATGAAAATATAAAAGAGTTATGATTTTTAGAAGGCGAGGAGGAAAAAATGAAAACGTAAAAATTAAATTGTCTGAGTCCTTAAGGCCAAAATGGGCTGAGTCCTTAAGGGGTTAAGGACTCGGAATGCAGGGCGTATCCATACGCCCTATGTCCTGAAGAGGTTAAGGCTAGGTTTGCACACAAGTTTTTTTTCTGGCATTTTTTTTTCGAAAACTGCCACTGCCAAAGTCAGAAGTGGACCCAGTAAGAAGGAGAAGAATTAGTCCTTCTTTAATATTTCTCATTCCTTTTGAATTCATGTCTAACTTGGCTCAAAAACTGTAGTGGCAGTTTTACAAAAGACACTAGAAAAAAACCTGTGTGGAAACCTAGCCTCAGTGGTAAAAACTTTGAAATGCTTTTACTGATTTTTGGCCGTTCACTATGCAGTAAAAATTGTTATTCTGTTATTCTCATATGGAGAATAATGTTATTCTCAGTTTGTTTATGGCAATACCCAACTTGTATAGCTTTTATGTTTTTTTTTTCTTTTCACAAAAAATATCCTTATTTTCAGTTTTTTGTGTTGCTGTTCAGACATCCATAACTTTATCTGACCACATTGTGTGAGGGCTTATTCTTTTGTGTGACGAGCTGCATGCTTTATCCTTGGGATACATTTTTGCGATACATGCTACCTTTTTGATCATTTTTATTCTGCGTTTAGGACCAAAATGAGCAATTCTTGCGCTTGTTTTATGGCGTTCACCGTGTGGGGAAAATAAATTATTGTTTTATTATGCAAGTCATTATGAACGTGGCAATACCCATTATGTATAGATTTGTAGGATTTTTTTGGTGATAATACAGGGCTTTTTTAGGAGGAATTTATTTTATTTGTTTACACTTTATTTAATTATTACGTTATTAATTAACAATCCGTTTACTGTTAGTATTACATTGACATTGTAAAATCCTCACAGGCTGACGAACTTGGCAGACAGGAGGCCATCAGCTGTCCTCCTGCTTACATGGCAACCATTGGGACCTCGTAATCGCATTGCAGGGACGCTGGTTGGGGACAGAGGGAGCCCCCTCACCTTGTTAATCCTATAGATGCTGTGGTCAGTACTAACCTCAGCATCTATGGGGTTAATGCTGCCGAGACCAGTGCGATCTTGGTCTTGGCAGCTGTGGTAGGATCCCTGCTGGGATTGACAGCTGGGTCCCACCACTGATCTCCTACAGCACGTGCAGAGCAGGAGATCAGTTGGACATATGCATACGTCCAGTTGTACGAACATGTTAACCCCTTCCCACAATGCATACTTCCCAGGTGCTAAGGCTGGACCAGCATCTTAGATGTCAGTCTTTATTAATTCCCCAATATTGGTATTCATTTTGGTCAGTATTTTCATTTATAACCAGGAGTGGGTCCAAAACACAGAAAAATAATTTTGTTACAAAATGTTATGGGACTGAGTTATACTGTAGCAATAAAGCCATAACAACATCATTGTGTTTTATTGTTCGGTTTCTATGATGTTTCTGCCAGTATTCAGATCTGTGACCCTACAATACTTATGTAATGTTGCCACACTTTGTAAACTAAAATTCATTGAGTCAGACAAAAGTTACTTTGTTTGTACATTATGTCTTAATAATATCATGAGTCAATGATCCCAGTCATCCACCCCAGAACAGCTGACAACTGATAAGTGTACGAGATGTAAGGAACCTGTTTACCACAAGAGCGTGCAAAATAGTAAGTGGTCAGAGACACATTCTCACATAAAAAAAATGTGGAGCAAAGTCTCCTTACTCATGGTCATCTCAACAAGCAGAATGCCTATCCTGGCATAAACTATGAATAACTATGGATTGGTAGGACCCAAAGGGGTATTCTGCCCCTAGACATCTTATCCCCTATCCAATAGGGGATAAGATGTCTGTTAGCAGGCAGCCGGCCGCTTGGGACCCCCGCAATCTCCATGTTGCACCTGGGGTTCGTTTAGAGCGTCGGGTGCAGCGCCGGAGGCTCGTGATGTCGCAGTCACGCCCCCTCAATGCAAGTCTATGGGAGGGGGCGTGACAGATGTCACGCCCCCTCCCATAGACTTGCATTGAGGGGGCATGGCCATGACATCACGAGCGGGGTATGGCCGTGACGTCACGAGCCTCCGACGCACATCACCAGTCATCCGTGAAGTGAAGTTCGCTCTGTGCACCGGATGTCTGGGGTGCCGCAGCCGAGGTCGCGGGGGTCCCTGCGATCAGACATCTTATCCCCTATCCTTTGGATAGGGGATAAGATGTCTAGGGGTGGAGTACCCCTTTAAGTGGCTATGAATATAACAATGTCCCTGTTTTAGAATGTTTACCTAATGATACATTAGAATTCTAGTCCAAATTTTTTTTATTCGTTTTCAGCCCTACATCTTCAGTGCCTATGGTCACAAGATGTGTGCCATCATACAGCTATCAATGTGCCCTATAAGCCTTTGTAGTTAGTAAGCAAGGCAGGTAGGACCAGGGCACAATCCAAACCCACATAAAATACCTGTTAACATATAGTGCTGCCATAAGCCATTTAGCAGCCAGATACAGTACTACATAACATCCAGATGAGTAGTTTTGTGGTGTGCAGAATAAAGACACTACAAACCTGCAGCACTTACAGCAATAAGACTTATAGCAATAAGACTTACAAACTTACAGCAATAAGAACAGCAATTTGTCAATACAAATCTGTCCTGGTGACATGAAGTGAGTATTTTGGGCCACTTTTTTTTTTTTTTTTTTTGCTGATTAGTTACAGTGCATTCAAAAAATCTTCAGAACATTTTTCCCATTTTGTTATATTGCAGACTTTAGCCAAAATCAACAAATTTCAAATTTTTTCCCCATCATTTTGCACTCAATACCCCATAATGAGTGTGAAAACAGAATTTTACATTGACATAAGCATTCCGAGCCTTTACTCTGTACTTAGTTAAAGCACTTTAGGGCAGCAATTAGAGCCTCCAGTCTTTTGGGTATGTTGTCACGAGGTTTGCATACATGGATTTGGAGAATTTCTGCTATTCTTCTCTGTAGATCTTCTCAAGCTCAGTTAGGTAGGATGGGGACTGTCAACAAACAGCCATTTTCTGGTCTTTCCAGACATTGGGTTCAAGTCAGGGCTCTGACTGGGCCACTCAAGAACATTCACAGAGTTTTCCCTAAGCCGCTCCTGTGTTGTCTTGGCTGTGTGTTTGGGGTCTTTGGGGGGGGGGTTTATCAAAACCTGTGTAGAGGAAGAGGGGTGCAGTTGCCCATGACAATCAATCAGATTGCTTCTATAATTTTTTAAAGAGGTCTGGGAAAAATAAAAGAAATCTGATTGGTTGCTATGGGCAACTGCACCACTTTTCCCTCAACACAGGTTTTGATAAATCTCCCCCATTGTCTTGTTGAAAGGTAAACTTTCAGCCCAGTCTGAGGTACAGACACACTGGATCAGTTTATCTTTGAGACTATCTCTGTCCTTGGCCCAATTCAGCATTCCCTTAAAGGGTACCTCTCATCAAATAAACTTTTGCTATATTTTAGATTAATGAATGTTGAATAACTTTCCAATAGCATGTTAATGAAAAATATGCTTCTTTCTATTGTATTTTTCCCGATCAGTCCTGTCGGCAAGCATTTCTGACTCATGCTGGAGTCCTAAACACTCAGAGCTGCCAGCCTGCTTTGTTCACAGCCAAACAGGCTGTGAACAAAGCAGGCTGGCAGCTTTGAGTGTTCTCCTTTGTGAACAAAGCAGACTGGCAGCTCGTAGTGTTTAGGACTCCAGCATGAGTCTGAAATGCTTGCTGCCAGGACTGGTAGGGAGACCCCTAGTGGTCATTTCTTCAAAGTGGAAAATTTAATAGAAAGAAGCATATATTTTAATAACATGCAATTGTAAAGTTATTCTGCATACATTAATCTATAATATATCAAAAGTTTTTTTGATGAGAGGTACCCTTTAACCCTCACCAGTCTGCTTGCCTCAGCTGCTTAAAAAACCACTTCAATAGCATGACAATACAACCCCCATGCTTCACTGTAGGGATGGTATTGGGCAGGTGATAAGTAGTGCCTGGTTTCCTCCAAACATGATGCTTAGTATTTAGGCCAGAAAGTTCACTTTTGGTTTCTCACAGTCTGTGTGTCTTTTTTTAGTGCATTTTTGCTAACTCCAGACAGGCTTTCATGTGTCTTTTTTTACTGAGAAGAGTGGCTTCTTTCTGGCCATTAAAGGGGTACTCCGATAAAAAACGTTTTTTTTATGAACTGATGCCAGTAAGTTAAACAGATTTGTAAATTACTTCTATTAAAAAAAATCTTTATCTTTCCAGTACTTTTTAGCAGCTGTATGCTACAGAGGAAATTCTTTTCTTTTTTATTTTCTTTTTTTTTCTTGTCCACAGTGCTCTCTGCTGACAGCTGATGCCCGTATCGGGAACTGTCCAGAGCAGGAGAAAATCCCCATTGCAAACCTATGCTGCTCTGGACAGTTCCTGACACAGACAGGGGTGTCAACAGAGAGCACCGCGGACAAGACAAAAAGAAAATAATTTCCTCTGGAGCATACAGCTGCTAAAAGTACTAGAAGGGTAAAGATTTTTTAATAGAAGTAATTTACAAATCTGTTTAATTTTCTGGCACCAGTTCATAAAAAAAAAAAAGTTTTCTATCGGAGTACCACTTTAATGGCCAGAAAGAAGCCACTCTTCTCAGTAAAAGACACATGAAAGACTGTCTGGAGTTAGCAAAAATGCAGAAGCCCAGAATGGTGTAGTGCTGCAGAGATTGTTGATCTTCCGGAAGTGGAACAAGGGGTCTTTAAAGCTCAGTCAGAGTGAACATCTTTTTAGAAAGGCCCTTCTCCCCCGATTACTTAGTTTGGTAAGGCGGCCAATTCTCGTAGGAGTCGTGCTGGTTTCACACTTCTTCCATTTAAGAATTATGGAGGCCATTGTGCTTTTGGGAACTTTCAGTGCAGCAGATATATTTATCTACCCTTCTCCAGATCTGTGGCTCCACACAATCCTGTCTCTGAGCTCTACACCTGGTCCTTTATACTTCATGGCTTGGTTTTTGCTCTGATATGCTTTGTCAATAATGATAAAGAGAAACTGAAGGCTCCCAGAGCTAAACTTCAAGGGTCTGAATACTTATGTCAATGTTAAAATTTAGTTATTCACTCTCTTATTAAATTTGCAAAAAAAATTACATTTTGTTTAACTTTGTCATTACAGGGTATTCTGTGTAGAATGATGGGGAAACTATTTTATTTTTATTTTTTTTAAGTACAAGGAGGCAGCATAACAAAACGTAAAAAAAAGTGAAAGGGTCTGAAAACTTTCAGAATGTGTAGCTTATTAAAATAGTAGTAAAACAGCCATATATGTGGTAGATCATAATGTTTGAACAGTGTATGACGGCACTTCAAGCTGCTTGTGACTCTTGGCCTGACATTTGCTCCACTGATAGAGAAAAATGTGTTTTTATTTCAAGCTGCTTCTAAGAAAAGTTTTGTTTTTTTCCCTTTTTTATCCGGCTGCTCCTTTGTGAGCTTCTCTTCTTGACGTTGTTGTTTTAACACACAATGTTCCTGTTGGGTGAACTGAGACAATACCGTTCACCTGAACAACAAGTTACTGGGCTCATATCCAACCTGGTTTGGAATAGCAAACCTGCCACGTGTCCCTATACCCTCCCACCACCACCATCATACCACATGACAATGTTTTGTTTGCAATTTGTAATGCTGGTTTTTCCACTGAGGAAGTCTACAATGTTAAGTTTCAAAGTGAAAATGTCTTTAGATGAATGAGGAATGTATAACTATTAGAGCCCTGTAAATATTAAACACTTTTTTATTCTAGGCACCATATTAAAAAACTGGCATAAATCAAATGAACCATTATGATACGATTTACAGGAGATAAAAGATTATGATAGTTACAAGCATGGGTCAAATCACTAAAAAGTAGTAAAGGGCACTGTGCTGGGGATCTTATAGAAGAGAAGTAAAATGAAAGTGTAAAGACTTTGTCAGACTCCCCTTTTTTTTTTATACTGACGCTATTTCATAAATGGCTCGTGTAATAACAAATTTACTATAGTAAAATAACATATCAGAATTATCATCACATAAGAAAGTAAATATTTAACAAGCTTTACATTTCATAAATTACCGTATTTTTCGCCGTATAAGACGCACTTTTTCTTCCCCAAAAATGGGGGGGGGGGAAAGTTGGTGCGTCTTATACGGCGAATACACCCCTATCACGGCGGTCCCTGCGGCCATCAATGGCCGGGACCCGCGGCTGATACAGGACATCACTGATCGCGGTGATGCCCTGTATTAACCCTTCAGACGCGGCGATCAAAGCTGACCGCCACGTCTGAAGCGAAAGTGACACTAACCCGGTTGCTCAGTCGGGCTGTTCGGGACCGCCGTGGTGAAATCGCGGCATCCAGAACAGCTTACAGGACACCGGGAGGGACCTTACCTGCCACCTCTGTGTCTGCTCCGTGACGGGATCCCCTGCATGGCTGGCGCTCTCCTTCGACGTCATCACATCGTCGTGCACGCCATCCCGTCATCCAATAGGAGCGGCGTGCGTAGCGACGTGATGACGGCGACTGAGAGCGTGGATCCCGGGGAAGAAGATGTCCGGAGCATCGGGGACACCATGGGGACGCGGCGACAGCGATGAAGCAACATCCAGGGCAGCGGTGACGGGTCCGGAGCGGCGGGGACACGTGTGTATTACCTCCTATACCAGTGGTCTTCAACCTGCGGACCTCCAGATATTGCAAAACTACAACTCACAGCATGCCCGGACAGCAGTTGGCTATCCGGGCATGCTGTAAGTGGTAGTTTTGCAACATCTGGAGGTCCGCAGGTTGAAGATCACTGTTGGGTTCAGAATCTTTTTTTTCTAGATTTTGCACCTTTTAAAATTGGGTGCGTCTTATTTGCCGGCGCATCCTATAGGGCGAAAAATACGGTATATATCTTTTTTAAACATTGTGGTGTCCCGGCACCGTATTTCATACTGTGCCTTAGTTATTAGTCCCCAAAGTTAGAGTCCCTAGGACTGTCGGGGTTCGCTTCCCTAATTAACCCCTAGTCACCCCTTAGTAACTTGATATTTATAAATATTATCTATATAAATATATGGTGTTACTTGCTTGTTTTAGCTTCGCAGGACCTGCGGGTCATGTGACCCGGTTCACAGAACTCTATGGTTTGCTAAAAGACCTTTTGGTGGTTCTAGTCAGGTGATCACCCACTATCCATTGTAATGGTGAGTGACAGCTGATATGGACCAATCCAAAACGGCCAGCCCTTGCCCATATAAGGGAGCTGCGCCATTTTGTTGCTCTCTTGGGTTGCTGACTCTGGACGAGGTAGGACCTCCGCAGCTTTCAAGACAATTACTAGGCCAAAGCCTTGCGGCCTAGGCCTGTGCTAGAGACAGATAGTTCTTACAATTCCCAGCTATCTCTGGACCTAATCCAACCCCTAAATCCAGCGGATCTATGCAAATTCAATCCTCCTAATCTTAAGAGAACTTTCCGGTCCGAAGTAACTGTCAGTCACTGCTGTGCTGTCTATATTGACTCTGTTATCTGGACTGTTACTGATACTTAATGTACAGAAAATCTTCAGTAAAGTTCCTGCAAGTTTTAAGTTCAGCACTGCTGTGGACAATCCATTTATTTTACAACTCACCTATCGCTCTTGGGAAGGGTGGCGATAGGCCCAGCATCACTACAGAGTTTTTACCCTCACCCTGGCGTCACGAGTGACAAAGGTTAAATTAACCCCTCATATACTACAGCAACACCCCAACTACCCTACACCCCCACCAGGCTATCACAACATATTCTATTTGATAGTTTAATTTTGAAGCCGGAGTTGGTATCGGTACATTTTTTACTGGTTCCATCGAAAACGGACTGTCACTTCATCTCCACAGTCCTAGTCATTTTACTATATTTGTTTACTGATATGTTGCATATATTATGTTAACCTTTTACATTACTTATCTTGAACAGAGCTATGGCCTATGTTAAAGTCCAGAGCTGCAGGCAGTCTGTTGTTGATAACTGCTGGAAGACTGCTGAAAGCTTATCTGAGCTTCCATATTGTAATGCGGTCAGCTTTGCAGTTACCTTATTTTTCACTCCATAAGACGCACTTTTTCTCCCCCAAAAGTGGGAAGGAAATGTCTGTGCGTCTTATGGAATGAATGCGTGTGCCAAAGTGCAGGGAAGGCTACAGAGGGGAGGCTGCTAAGCTTACCTGCTCCTGGGTCTGTACGACGAAGGGCTCCGCTGCCCCGCTGCCTCTGATTCAGGCCGCTGCCCCGTTCTTCCATCCCCTTTACTGCCACTGTCCCATTCACCTGTCCGCATAATGGAGTCTTATGGAGGAGCATGTGACACACGTCACTCCCCCTGCGCCCAACGCAACACTACAGAGGAAGCAGAGTGACGTGTGTCACATGCTCCTCCATAGACTCCATTATGCGGACGGCAGAACATGGCAGTGGTAGTGATAAGTACCGGTATGTAACCACAAGGGGGGTCCTGCTGGCCACAAGGGGGGTTTGCTTCAGAATATTGTTTTTCTTGTTCTCCTCCTCTAAAACCTAGGTGAGTCTTATGGAGCGAAAAATACGGTAGTATTCTGTATGTCAAATAGCCGTACAATGTTTAGCAGGGCATGCTAAATAATATATACTGAAATGCTATGTCATAAATGAACTGTAAAATAATGCCCAGAAGTAATCTAGTAGACCTGGCTTTTTAGGGTGTTTGCCTTTCACTAGATCATCCAAATCAGTGATTCCCAATCAGGGTGCCCTTTTATTAAAAAATTTCCCACCCCGGCCTGCGTGTGTGTGACTTACGGCGCTGCAGGGAGGAAGGGAAGTATGTGTGTGCTTTGCTGTGCGTGCATCCCCCTGCGGCCCAGTCAGTGAGTGCCCTGGGGGTGCTCTGCTGGATTACCGTGCCGGTGTAGTGACCCGTGCCCCAGCGTCCCCCTCCCCCTGCAGTGCAGTGAATGAGTGCCCTGCCAGAGCCCTGAGTTGGTGCCCTGCCAGAGAGGAGAGATGTGGATTCCAGTGTAGTGAAGAAAAATGGCTTGCTTAAGGTACTGTACCCTGTCCACCCCCCCCCTCTCACCCATGTCAATCCATGTCATCTCCTGTCATCAATGTCCACCCCCTGTCCATCCTGGTCACCCATGTTCACCCCCCCAGTCTGCCCCAGTCTACCCCCTGTCACACATGTCTACCCCGTCACCCATGTCCATCCCCCTATTCACCCCTCTGTCCCTTTGCACCCCTTTCACCCCTCTTTTATCCCCCATGTCATCCTTGTCCACCCTCCTGTCATGCCTGTTCACCCCCATATATCCGGTGTCCACCCTCCTGTCATCCATGTCCAACTTGGCCACCCCTCTGTCACCCCTGTCCATTCCCCTGTCACACATGTTCACCCCCCGTCCACCCCTCTGACCCCCCCCCCCCCCCAGTCTACACCTGTCACCCATGTCCACCCCCCCCCCATTCAGTCAATTTGTCACTCCTGTCCACCCCTCTTTTAACCGCTTGTCCACCCTTCTGTCATCCATGTTCACCTTGGCCATCCGCCTATCTACCCCTCTGTCATCCCTGTCCATCCCCCTTTCACCCATGTTCACCCCCCCCCCCGATTGTCCACCCCACTGACCACATCCTTGTCAACCCCGTCCACCCCTGTTACCACCATGTCACTCCTGTCCACCCCTGTCACCCCCGACGCCCCCTTGTCACCCATGTTCACTCTTCTACACCCCTCTGTCACCTATGTACACCCCGTCCCCCATGTTCACTCTTCTACACCCCTCTGTCACCTATGTACACCCCGTCACCCATGTACACCCCTCTGCCACCGATGTACACTCCTCTACACCCCTCTGTCTCCCATGTACACTCCTCTACACCCCTTTGTCACAATGTACACACCTCTGTACCCCTCTGTCACCCATCTACACACCTCTACACACCTGTTTTCCCTTTACACCTATACGCCCCTGTATTCCTCTTCACTTGTAAAAGGGGAATCTGGAGGCTGATGCTGGTAAAGTGTGGAGCCTAATAGGTTTGTTTTGCATGTTTAACGGTGAAGAATTGTGGCTGGAAGAAATGGTCCGGAAGGGAGAATGGAACGACGGTGATCAGAGAAGACGTCATTTGTGATTTGCTGTATAAATAAGCATTGTAATCTACATACCCACAAATAAATAGATATTGTGCATTGCATAAATTTCTTTCTATTTATTTATTTATTTTTGCTTGTTAATTTTGGTAGAGGTGCCCCGGGAAATTATTATTTTCTTTTTCTTAGCCAAGTGTCAAGGCAGTGTGGCCGAGCTGCTCAAGTGCCAAAACCTGGCATGACTCCTAAATTGTCCTCACTTTCCAGCAACTCCTAGATTGATGTATGGGGCTCTCTATACCAGTGGTTCTCAACCTGGGGGTACAAGTACCCCCAGGGGTACTTAGCAGTTCTCCAGGGGGTACTTGAAAAAAATTAAATCAGTAATGGCAGCCACTGGTTACTGGTCTGGACCACTTTGAAAGAAATGGTAGGCTGATGTCACTGCAGTGAGGAGCGGAGCAGGCGGACAGCAAAGGGGAAGCGTGGGCACTGGGCTGCTGTCAGCAGTAATTACCATCAGCTTTGTTGCTCCTCTGCCCCTGCAGACAGGGGGACCTACTGCTATGAGCTATAGCAATAGGTCCCCAGACCAGAGGAGCGGTGGAGCACCAAAGCTGGACAATATGGTGGCCTACAACTATGTATGGGGGCAGTTTGGGTGCCATTTGGGGGCCTACAGCTATATTTTGGGGCACAGAGGTGGCCTAACAACTTTATGGGGACACAAAGCGGGTACTATTACTGTGTGTGACAATAAACATGGGGAGTTAGTAAATAGGTGGATATTGTACTGCAGTAAGAAGCCTAAAATGTTTGTTTGCCTGGTTCTGTGGAGAAATCTTGTATGGGAGAAATCTTAATGGCGGTCTAGGCCAGATAGTGAAGAAAAGAAAACAACTCCGGTTAGAGAAGACGTCACCTGTAAATCGTGGGACTGGGGAGATAGGGAGAGGAACAGGGGGCCTGTTTATAGAGGAAGGTAAATCATATGAAATATACTATAATCATTACAAAATGTCTCTAATACGGGGGTAAAATATTTTGGGAATGGGCTGTCAAGGGGTACTCAGGCAAAAAAGGTTGAGAACCACTGCTCTATACAGGTATCAAGGAGGGCTGGGATGTAAGGACGAGTCAGGAGGCATGACAGGCTGTGACAATTGAGCAGATTGGCACTGTTTCCTTGACACTTGGCCAAGAAATATAACAATAATAAGTTTGTCAACCTCCATCAGATGTTTGCTTTTATACTATTGCAGCTTCCCAACGGTGCCTGCAGCACTTAGCAGCTGCTCCATAAATGTAAAATGTAGCATTCCTTTTATTTTATTTTTTTTAATCGGTGACATGGACCAGGTACTGTGTGTCAATGTATAAAAAAAAAAAGCATGTTCCCTTTAAATATGCCTAATGTGTGAATTTAGAAAAGTGCAATTTTACCGTTTCTTTTCTGTGCCCTTCGCAGCTACGTCTGTTGTATGAGTGTAACCCTATGGCCTTTATTATTGAGCAAGCCGGTGGAATGGCAACCACGGGAACTCAGCCAGTGCTGGATGTTAAGCCGGAGTCTATCCATCAGAGGGTGCCACTAATTCTTGGCTCTCCAGATGATGTTGAAGAGTACTTGGCCTGTGTGAGGAAACACCAGAAGAGCAGCTAATTGTGTTTAACCTTTGTTTTTCATTCATGTACCTGTGTTTCTTACTCATAAAGGAAGTTCTAAACCTCTTCGAGTGCATTACTGATATTTGGTCCTTTATTATACACTGTTTTATTATTTCTATATAAATGTATTTCTGGTTATGTGACTCCAATTAAAGGTGCATACTTAGAATGCTTATTTCACTATCCACAGAATAGGGGATAAGTATCCCATTGTGGGGGGTCTGACTGCTGGCACCTCCTTAGAGCTCTGAATTGGGGCTCTGAGTCTGTTTCAGTTGTGCTTGCATGCCCCTTTATATTCATTTTGTATTGAGCCGCCGGAGATAGTCAAGCACTATTCTCAGCTATCTCCACTGGCTCCATAGACATTGAATGGAGTAGGGATTAAGTATTCTTACACAGAATTGTAGGTTAGGATCACACATAGTGTGAAATATGCTGCAGGAAATGCGCTGTGGATTCTGCTATGAGCAAACACACAGAGCCACCCCGCTGCAACAGTAAGGTTAGGAGGCGGGCCACACATCACAGTCACATCAGAGTGCTCACCCTGCCTCCAAACCTAACTGTGCACACTGGGCTGCAGCAGGATAACCCTGAAGGTTTGCTCATAGCAGAATCTGCAGCATATTTCCTGCTGCACAGCAGATTTCCCTTAGAGTGAAATATGCTGCAGATGTGCTGCATGTGATCCTACCCGTAAAAGGAAACTGACAGCAGGACCACCAGCACTAACCTGAATATACAGGTAGATAGTGCGGGTGACCCTGTTTCTAACACTTCTTACTGTGTGAAATTTAGTGCTGGCATTCAGGACATATTCATCTTGTTGATATGGTATTTTCTTCATAACTGCACTGAAGGCAACTGCTGCTGTATGTGCAATCCTTTCTCCTGCCCCTTGTGCCCATAACTCCACCAAATGCATGGCATGCTGAGGAAGAGAGGATAAATATGTTATGAAGGTGGGGTGATCAAGAGAGTGGATGGGAGAAAGCATTGCACAAACAGCAGCAGCCACCTCCATTGCAGTTATAAATAAAAGACCTTTATAGCAACAAGATGAATATCTCCAGGACAACTGCATTGATTTTCACCTGTTAAGAAGCATTTAGTGCAGGTTACCCTGTTTCTATCTACCTGTATATTCAGATCAGTACACGTGACCCTGCTGTTTCCTTTTAAAGCGCACAGTCACTGTGCACAGGACTCTTCAGCCAATCACTGGCCTCAGGGAGCTACCATAAGAAGTACAATTGATTGGCTGCAGCGCCCTGTGTACAGTTCTGGGATGTCACTGGGACACTTCTGTCAGGGTCTCCGCGTAGTGTTGGACTAGGAGTGAGCAAGTCTAAAATTTTTATTTATTTTTTATTTCTTTTACTATCCCCTGCAAATGCACAAATTTTTCATAAAGCAAGAAAGCCTCTTTAAATAAGTTGCCTTCTTTGGCAAATCCCTGTGTGCAAAAAAGCTTCCTGATATAAGGCTGATCATAGGGTATTTATCATTTGTGATAGCCTGGGGGATGTAGGGTATGGGGAGTGTAGTTGTGCGGTGATTAAAGGGTGCTTGTTAACCCTTGCTATTCGTGACGCCAGGGTGAGGGCTCCTCAGTAATGCTTGCCCTACCGCCATCCTTCCCAAGAGTGATAGGGAGGTAGATAATAATAGAATGTCCACAACCGGAGAGTTTTCTGAAACAGGTATAACTTTTACTGAAGGTTTTCTGCAAGCTTCATAAACTGAACAGTCTCTATGCATACAACTGCTTCTTTGGAGATTGACAAAGGTTGCGACTTTAGCAATTTAGAGTCTTTAAGTATTAGGCGCTGTTCCACTGGATTTAGGGGATTTAGTTGCGGTCCAGTAGTCACGATAGCATTAGCGGGGGTAGTTTAGAACTCACGGTTTTAGTTCAGCTGAGGCCGGTAGGTTTTTCAGGCCTAGCGTGTCTTTGCAAGTTGCGCAGATCTGTCCTGCTAGTCCGGCATCCACGAGAGCAGCAACCCAAGAGAGCGATAATTGGCTACAGCTCCCTTATATAGGCAGGGGCTGGACTAGTGCTAATTGGTCCATACGGATGTTAGTCACCATTACAAAGATTTGTGGGTAACATGTGACCCAAGGACCTCCAAAGGTCCTCCAACATACCATAGAGGATATTTAACATGGTCACATGACCAAAAGTACTTTACATTAAATTAGATATACATTATTTATTAAATATATACACGTATTAATATTAGAGAATTAGACTTGAGGAGAGGCGACTAGGGGCTGTCCCACCTGAGGGACCCTACCTGAGCGTAGTTACTGACTTTGGGGACCTCTACACTAGGTACTGTATGTAATACGGTACCGGGACACCACACATTCTTACATAAATTGATGGTCCATGCATGTTAAACACAAATATTCTGGGTTCTCCTTTTCGTAGCTACTACCTGCTCCAGTGAAAAGATGAGGATGGTAAATGGTGGTTCACCCTCTACATATATATATATATATATATATATATTTTTTTTATGTGTATATGAAAAAGCATTTTTATATCAAATGAACTGGATTTCAACTCATTTTGGTCAGTATTTTTGGCCAAAACCAGGAGTGGAACTGACACAGAAAAAAAACTATATTGGAAAGATCTGCTACTTTTTCTGTGTTGTGAACCCATTCCTGGTTATTCCTCAAAATACTGACCAAAATACTATGTGTGAACATAGCTTTATGTTTGTGGCAATGACCCAATTGTTTCTGTGAGAGAGAAATATGTTCCACTAGGCCAGTGTGATCCAATCAGATGGCCTCCAGCTGTTTCAAAACTACAACTCCCAGCATGCACAGACAGTCTCTGTTTTGTCTGGGCATGCTGGGAGTTGTAGTTTTGCGACAGCTGGAGGCACCCTGGTAGGAAAACACAGCACTAGGTAGACATTTTATTCTGTGACCTAAAGCACAGCTGTAACATGTCACTTTTGTCAAACAAGATTGTAGAGAAAACTGATGTTCCAGTGGAAATAAGCCAGCAGAATTGTGAATCTGTCATTCTATGTCCACCAAACAGAAGAAGCTGAAAACAGGGGAGGAGCACTCTCATGCCTGACTTCCCTGTCAGCTGCTGTTATCATCATCTTCCCCCCACAGCCTGTACAGGCAAGATTCATGCATTCCTTGTGTGAAGCAATGTGCAAAGATCACATGAGAAGTGCTTACAGGAAGAGAAGTCTTGTCTGACCTAAAAGGGTTAATAACTTGCCTTGTCTCACACAGAAGTGCTGACTCAGACAATGAAGCAATGCTGTCACGTTTGGATGGTTCAGAACACTTGGCATTGTTCGCCGAGAATGAACCAATTAACCTGTATTTCTGGTATTGTGATTGTCATGAAATACATTTAGATCTTAATCGATCATGTACATATCTTCACGCAATGCGAGAGGCATCCGTGTTCATATTCAGGGCTCACGCAATTCTGAGATTCATAATCAAACCTATAGCAACATATTTGCAATCCTGTTATTAGGAATATTAGGCTGGGTTGCAGTGGCAGCATGGTGTAGGTAATTCACTTCCTTTTGCTCCTGCAGACCATCATTACATTGGGTAGATTGCGTGTTTACATATTTATCAATCTGAGCAAAGTTTATATGTAATTAATACTAATATGAGTATACAGTCATGGTCATAAATGTTGGCACCCCTGAAATGTTTCTAGAAAATGAAGTATTTCTCACAGGAAAGGATTGCAGTAACACATGTTTTGCTATACACATGTTTATTCCCTTTGTGTGTATTGGAACTAAACCAAAAAAGGTGGAAAAAAACAAATTGGACATAATGTCACACCAAACTCCAAAAATAAATTATTGGCACCCTTTCAAAATTGTGGAAAATAAGATTGTTTCAAGCATGTGATGCTCCTTTAAACTCACCTTGGGCAAGTAACAGGTGTGGGAAATATAAAAATCACACCTGAAAGTAGATAAAAAGGAGAGAAGTTCACTTAGTCTATGTATTGTGTGTCTGTGTGTGCTACACTAAGCATGGACAACAGAAAGAGAAGAAGAGAACTGTCTGAGGACTTGAGAAGCAAAATTGTGGAAAAATATCATTAATCTCAAGGTTACAAGTCCATCTCCAGAGATCTAGATTTGCCTTTGTCCACAGTGCGCAACATTATCAAGAAGTTTACAACCGATGGAACTGTAGCTAATTTCCCTGGGCGTGGATGGAAGAGAAAAATTGATGAAAGGTGTCAACACAGGATAGTCCGGATGGTGGATAAGCAGCTCCAAACAAGTTCCGAAGATATTCAAGCTGTCCTGTAGGGTCAGGGAGCATCAGTGTCAGCGCAAACTATTCATCGACATTTAAATGAAATGAAACGCTATGGCAGGAGACTTGGAGGACCCCACTACTGACACAGACATATAAGAAAGCAAGACTACATTTTGCCAAAATGAAATTGAGTAAGCCAAAATCCTTCGGGGGAAAATGTCTTTTGGACAGATGAGACCAAGATAGAGCTTTTTGGTAAAGCACATCATTCTACTGTTTACCGAAAATGGAATGAGGCCTACAAAGATAAGAACACAGTACCTACAGTGAAATATGGTGGAGATTCAATGATGTTTCGGGGTTATGCAGTTTCTTCATTTATGAATAAAGATACTATAAAGTGAATCATCTGAAGCCTGGTGAGTGCCCTTGACACCCTTTCTCTTGTGGATATATTTGTATTGGACTGTTGCTATTTCAAGTAAGCAATAGTGTTGAGCGGCATAGGCCATATTCGAATTCGCGAATATATGGACGAATATTCGTCATATATTCACGAATATTCGCATATTCGTAATATTCTCGTTTTTTTTTTTGCATATTCGCAAATTTGCGTATGCGAAAATTATCATATGCGAAAATTAACATATACAAAAATTCGTATGTGTGAAAATTTGCATGTGCGAAAATTAGCATATGCTAATTTTCGCATATGCTAAAATTCGCTCACCTGTCTCACACAGTAGTATTAGAGCCTTCTTTACACCACACAAGCTGGAAGCAGAGAGAGGTGATCACTGTGATGTGTACTGTGGGGAAAAAAAATACGAATATTCGTAATTACGAATATATAGTGCTATATTCGCGAATTCGCGAATATGCGATATTCGCAAATAAAATTTGCATTGCGAATATTCGCGAGCAACACTAGTAAGCAACACTAGTGGAAATTTAGCTTCTAATTAAGGGAAGCGTTTGTGTGTGCCTTTCTTTGTGTACCTACAGCATTTGCCAAGGATTTTTCTCTTTACTTCATGACTAATATGAGTATATTCACACGGCACATTTGGCAGAATATTTAAAAGGGAACTCCACAGGAATTTTTTTTTTTTTTTAAATCAGATTAAGTTAAACTTAAAATTAAATGGGAAACTAAAACAAATTTGTAAATTATTTCTATATAAAAATGTCAATCCTTCCAGTACTAATCAGATGCCTCAGAGGAAGTTTTGTTGTTCTTTCCTAGTTCCTGACATGGACAGAGGTGTCGGCAGAGAGCACTGTGGTCAGACTAGAAAGAACTACCCAACTTCCTCAGGAGCACACAGCGACTCATAAGTACTGGAAGGATTAACATATTAAAATAGAAGTCAATCATGTAAGTCATACAGTGGCCCCTCAAGTTACAATATTAATTGGTTCCAGGAAAATCATTGTATGTTGAAACCATTGCATGTTGAGACCATAACTCAATGGAAACCTGGTAATTGGTTCTGAAGCCCCAAAATGTCATCCAAAAATAGGAAAAAGCGAGGATTAAACAAAAATAAGTAGATGACTAATATAGATAAAGCAAATCCTTACATATAAAAGTAATAAAGATCTTCTGGGAGCTGTAATCACTGTCTATGTAGAGGACAGGAGCTTCTTCACGGTCCTGTACAGTACACACAGTGTCCCAAAAATGTAAAATGGAGCCGCCCTCACCTGGTGTCCAAAGGAGCAGCTAACTGTGGTAAAGGTGAAGAGTAGTACAGAACATGTAATACCTCCCCGTACTGTAGGGAGGCGCTACCAGAGAGGAATTCAGGGCATACACTTCAGTAATGCAGGTGTTTTACCAGTAAATGTCCATTCTGATTGGTCAGTTCTTCCAGCCATTAACACGTTTCACAGATCTGGACTGTCTGTACATTGTATGTTGAGTTTGGGTTTCAGTTACAATGGTCTAGAAAAGACCATTGTATGTTGAAACTATTGTATGTTGAGGCCATTGTAAGTTGAGGGATCACTGTATTTTGTTTCTTTAGGCTGGAAACAGACATAAACCAAACCGAAATAAGAAAATACCGATATAAGAAAATGTACTCAAACACCAGCAGAGTAAATCGGGCGCTGAGACCAGGATAAAACCAAGTGTTTCTTTATTCCCACAATGCAATGCGTTTATAGGTTCTCTCACTAGTAATTTATCTCATTACATTGATTTATTTCTCCAACCACTTGTTTTACCGTTACCATCATACCTTAAAGGGGTACTCCGGTGAAAACCTTTTTTCTTTTAAATCAACTGGTGGCAGAAAGTTAAACATATTTGTAAATTACTTCTATTAAAAAATCGTAATCCTTCCTGTACTTATTAGCTGCTGAATACTACAGAGGAAATTCTTTTCTTTTTGGAATTCTCTTTGCTGACGTCATTATAATAATAACTCTATATTTATTGTTGTCCTTAGTGGAATTTGAACCCAAGGTGTGTATTAGAACTAAACAAAAAAATGAGGAAAAAAAGCAAATTGGACATAATGTCACACCAAACTCCAAAAATGGGCTGGATAAAATTATTGGCACCCTTTCAAAATTGTGGAAAAATAAGATTGTTTCAAGCATGTGATGCTACTTTAAACTCACCTTGGGCAAGTAACAGGTGTGGGCAATATAAAAATCACACCTGAAAGCAGATAAAAATGAGATAAGTTCACTTAGTCTATGTATTGTGTGTCTGTGTGTACCACACTAAGCATGGACAACAAAAAGAGAGGAGAACTGTCTGAGGACTTGAGAAGCAAAATTGTGGAAAAATATAATTAATCTCAAGGTTACAAGTCCATCTCCAGAGATCTAGATTTGTCTTTGTCCTCAGTGCACAACATTATCAAGAAGTTTACAACCAATGGAACTGTAGCTAATCTCCCTGGGCATGGTAGATAAGCAGCTCCAAACAAGTTCCAAAGATATTCAAATATCTACAAATATGTTTAACTTTCTGGCACCAGTTGATTTAAAAGAAAAAAGGTTTTCCCCGGAGTACCCTTTTAAAGATTCCACACAACTTATTAGAGAACTTCCCTTTTTGAGTCTTTTATCACCCTTGACGTTTGTGCACTTTATTCTAATATTTCTACCCACATAGGTCTAAAAGCTGTACACGATACCTTTAAAAATGATTCTTCTTTTAATGACGCTCAAGGTCTATTTTTAATTGAGGCCATGGAATTTATTTTGGAGCATAACTCTTTCCAATTTAATAATATTATTTTCAGGCAGATGAGGGGCTGTGCTTTGGGGACTCGATTCTCCCCCAGTTACGCAAATTTGGTAATGGGGCGATTCGAGTCCCTGCATATAGCACAGTCCCCTCAATTTAGTCCTTATATTATTTTTTATAGACGTTTCATAGATGATTTGATTTTTATTTGGTCGTGTACTCATACCTTTGCTGAACAACTTGTTACCCATCTTAATTCCAATAAGTGGGGTCTCTCCTTTACCTTACAGTATTCTGAAGACAAGATAGAATTCCTGGACTTACTTATTAAGAAGGACATATCTGGAAAAAATCTCCACTGAAACCTTTTTCAAAAAGGTGGATGTGAATATTCTATAAGATTACAATAGCTCCCATTACCCTAAATGGATAAAAAATTTACCTTACGGTCAATATTTACGTGTCCGAAAAAATTGTACAAATGATTTTATAAGACAGTCTAATGTTCTCCGCAGTCGTTTTATTGAAAAAGGTTATCCTAAACCGATTCTGACACATGCCTTTAATAGGGTAAAAAATATATCACAAGAAGCTCTGGTAAGGGAGAGCTCCATCAATACATCGGGAAGAAAAGTGGTTAATAATTCCTATAAATTTAACTTTATAACTGATTTTATTTGTGTTGCAAGCAACATAAAAAAATGTTTTTCTAAACATTGGTCAATTTTGAAGGATCATCCCATTATGAAAAGTTTAATGACGCATCAACCAGGTATTGCGTTCCGTAGATCTCCCAATCTGAGAAATCTAATTGCCCCTAGTAAATTCATTACTGAGTTTCCGATTACCGATACAATTCTTGAAACCATTCCAGAACATACCCATAACCATTTGCAAAGACTAAACAATAGAGAAGCTTTTTGGATTTTCTCCCTTTCCACTTTATTTCCCGATGGTTTGAATGAAACCTTGGAAAATGCTTGTTGAGATACACATATTTTTATACATTTTTTTTTTACTTATTTTAACATTTACGTATTTTTTATATATATATATATATATATATATATATATATATATATATAATGTATATATATTTATATAGCAACACAAGAATGCAGCAGCACACTGCCAGCACAAGGATATAGGTGCAACATGAATATGCAGTTAAAACATGGAGAGCTATACAGCTATGGTGTAATAGATGCAAATGTGAAACTATGAAATAGTGAGGCACTTAGCTCGCAAATTTGTCTCCGCTGGCGGTCAAATAGCTTGGACCGTCCCACCGCTATAAGGTAGCCTCCTGGGACGGACCCTACACTGTGAATATGCCTCTGTGTGAACAGTTCAGTAAGCATGGCAGGATCTGGAACATCCAAGCCACCTTATATACACACCTGATAGAGGTGGGTGGGGTGCAAGGCCAACATGGAGGTAGCCACTCCCCCGTATGTGCAATACAAAGAATAAGTCAGCCAGCACTTTAGTTGATACCAATCTATTATATGGACCTGGCCTACAGGTGCACGCTACTAGGCTAGATATACAGCAACAGAAGAATGCAGCAGCACACTGCCAGCACAAGGATATAGGTGCAACATGAATATGCAGTTAAAACATGGAGAGCTATACAGCTATGGTGTAATAGATGCAAATGTGAAACTATGAAATAGTGAGGCACTTAGCTCGCAAATTTGTCTCCGCCGGCGGTCAAATAGCTTGGACCGTCCCACCGCTATAAGGTAGCCTCCTGGGACGGACCCTACACTGTAAATATGCCTCTGTGTGAACAGTTCAGTAAGCATGGCAGGATCTGGAAGTGCTGGCTGACTTATTCTTTGTCTGTATTGCACATACGGGGGAGTGGCTACCTCCATGTTGGCCTTGCACCCCACCCACCTCTATCAGGTGTGTATATAAGGTGGCTTGGATGTTCCAGATCCTGCCATGCTTACTGAACTGTTCACACAAAGGCATATTCACAGTGTAGGGTCCGTCCCAGGAGGCTACCTTATCGCGGTGGGACGGTCCAAGCTATTTGACCGCCGGCTGAGACAAATTTGCGAGCTAAGTGCCTCACTATTTCATAGTTTCACATTTGCATCTATTACACCATAGCTGTATAGCTCTCCATGTTTTATCTGCATATTCATGTTGCACCTATATCCTTGTGCTGGCAGTGTGCTGCTGCATTCTTCTGTTGCTGTATATCTAGCCTAGTAGCGTGCACCTGTAGGCCAGGTCCATATAATAGTTTGGTATCAACTAAAGTGCTGGCTGACTTATTCTTTGTCTGTATTGCACATACGGGGGAGTGGCTACCTCCATGTTGGCCTTGCACCCCACCCACCTCTATCAGGTGTGTATATAAGGTGGCTTGGATGTTCCAGATCCTGCCATGCTTACTGAACTGTTCACACAGAGGCATATTCACAGTGTAGGGTCCGTCCCAAGGAGGCTACCTTATCGCGGTGGGACGGTCCAAGCTATTTGACCGCCGGCCGAGACAAATTTGCGAGCTAAGTGCCTCACTATTTCATAGTTTCACATTTGCATCTATTACACCATAGCTGTATAGCTCTCCATGTTTTAACTGCATATTCATGTTGCACCTATATCCTTGTGCTGGCAGTGT
Source organism: Hyla sarda (assembly GCF_029499605.1). Classification (NCBI taxonomy): domain Eukaryota; kingdom Metazoa; phylum Chordata; class Amphibia; order Anura; family Hylidae; genus Hyla; species Hyla sarda. Next base: position 381,651,704 of record NC_079189.1, on the reverse strand, counting down.
GCTGCTGCATTCTTCTGTTGCTGTATATCTAGCCTAGTAGCGTGCACCTGTAGGCCAGGTCCATATAATAGTTTGGTATCAACTAAAGTGCTGGCTGACTTATTCTTTGTCTGTATTGCACATACGGGGGAGTGGCTACCTCCATGTTGGCCTTGCACCCCACCCACCTCTATCAGGTGTGTATATAAGGTGGCTTGGATGTTCCAGATCCTGCCATGCTTACTGAACTGTTCACACAGAGGCATATTCACAGTGTAGGGTCCGTCCCAGGAGGCTACCTTATCGCGGTGGGACGGTCCAAGCTATTTGACCGCCGGCGGAGACAAATTTGCGAGCTAAGTGCCTCATTATTTCATAGTTTCACATTTGCATCTATTACACCATAGCTGTATAGCTCTCCATGTTTTAACTGCATATTCATGTTGCACCTATATCCTTGTGCTGGCAGTGTGCTGCTGCATTCTTCTGTTGCTGTATATCTAGCCTAGTAGCGTGCACCTGTAGGCCAGGTCCATATAATAGTTTGGTATCAACTAAAGTGCTGGCTGACTTATTCTTTGTCTGTATTGCACATACGGGGGAGTGGCTACCTCCATGTTGGCCTTGCACCCCACCCACCTCTATCAGGTGTGTATATAAGGTGGCTTGGATGTTCCAGATCCTGCCATGCTTACTGAACTGTTCACACAGAGGCATATTCACAGTGTAGGGTCCGTCCCAGGAGGCTACCTTATCGCGGTGGGACGGTCCAAGCTATTTGACCGCCGGCGGAGACAAATTTGCGAGCTAAGTGCCTCACTATTTCATAGTTTCACATTTGCATCTATTACACCATAGCTGTATAGCTCTCCATGTTTTAACTGCATATTCATGTTGCACCTATATCCTTGTGCTGGCAGTGTGCTGCTGCATTCTTCTGTTGCTGTATATCTAGCCTAGTAGCGTGCACCTGTAGGCCAGGTCCATATAATAGTTTGGTATCAACTAAAGTGCTGGCTGACTTATTCTTTGTCTATATATATATATATATATATATATATATATATATATATGTATATATATTGCTTTTTGTTTTGTTTTGTTTTTTATATATATATGTTTTTATGTATATTGTGCCCCATATATATATTAAAAAAATTATTTAGGATATATATCTATATATATTATTTATTATTATTTTTGTGTTGTCTGTATTTTATTATAAAATCTCTTGTAAAGGGTTAAACTTTTTCCCTTTAATGGGTTCAAGATTTTCCCTATATAATATAACGTCCACACCCTGTCTAACCCGTCATGCCTGAAGAAGCGGAACCTCCGCAAAACGCATTGCACTTGCTTTTATCCTGGTCTCAGCGCCTGATTTACTCTGCTGGTGTTGGATAACATTTTCTTATATCAGTACTTGCTTGATGCGGAGTGGCTGCAGAGACCTAATACTACCATGCCCTTATCCATGGTTGTACTTGGAAGGAGTGCAACCTAACGCGGTAAGCGCATATTCACACCTTGCGTTATCATCTTATCTGAAGATAATACACTATGGAGCGCATCCCTTTGCATGGTGATCAAGAATGCACATGCACTCGAAACGTGTCCATGTTTCAGTGTATCACTGGTTAAGTGGTGTGCAGTAAGTGCTTGCGTGCAAGATTTTAATGTTTCGAATAAACTTTGATGTTTTACTGAATTGCTGGATCCAGAATATCTTTCTTCTCTACACTACGGAATGCATCCCTTTGTCTCTTTTTTCTCAATAAGAAAATGGCAGGGTTTTTATTTTTTACAATATAATAGGGAAAATGTATACCTACTTGTAATTTTGCTTTCCATTATTTTGAAGCATAGAAGGGATATATAGCTCCACCCAGTTCATTCCGGGACTTGCAATCTTAAAAAACAATCAAGAAAATTAATCAATCCCAGGCCTTGCTATAAACCTCCATCAGACACCATCCACTATGTTTTAATGAATAGATTGAGTTCTGATGCAAAAAAAATATATATTTAATTGGGAAGGTTTATATGTGCTGCCTTCAGACTCCTAGGAAACAAAATTACAGGTAAGTATACATTTTTCCTTTCTATGTATGTCTTTCAGCAGCACAAAAGGGAGCTCTATAGCAACATAAAGGGGGGGGGATACTTAATTAAAAGCTACATTAAGCACCCCTGTACTGAAGGCTGGATTCCCACTCTGGATGTCTATCCTGTCCAGTAGAACTTGTTGACCATGAAGCCACGTTACAGATATCCTGCACTTTCTCTGCCCAAGATGCAGCTGTGGACCGTGTTGAGTATGCCTTGATGGAAGCTGGTGGCTCAACTCGATCTTATTGACTTCCAGAATCAAACTTAAGCCATCTTGCCTAGACACCTTCCTTCTTTTTCTGACCATGCAGACAGTACAAACAGATGCTGCTGACCAGCATAGCCTATGCTCAGAGTAGACAGCTGCCAGACAAACTGGGTAGGGAAAGGAATAACATCCATGTGAACATCAACACTGTATAAACACCAGCATAAAGGCTGATTTTCAGTGCAACTAAACGAGGACACCTTGCACCTGTGCACATAGGTCTACATGAGCCAGGATCTCCACATACTGGCAGACCTCAGCTGGTTAAAGGAGCCTGCACTCAGGGCCAGGGCTTCCCACATTGGCCCAATTTTAAGAGAACAGGAGGAAAGAAAAAACAGATAGAAGTTGGTGAACTTAAGAGATATACACATCTTCTGTCAAGAACTGGAGGGCAGAAAAAAACACATGGTGGATGGTGTCTGATAGATGCTTATGGCCAGGCCTATAGCCAGATAGGAGGTACTGGAATGAACTGGGAAGAGCTATATATATTCCTTCTGTGCTGCCTGACTACGTACATGGAAAGCATTTTAAGGCTTAATTGCAGTTTTTAAAAATCGTTGCATGCTTTGGGTATGACCATTTTATCAAGCAAGTGCGTCTTCCTATAGATGTCTATAGGCGGTAACAAATGCCATATTTGCATGTATGTTGGTGTTTTTCCGCCCCAATCCTTCAATAGAAATCCTTGAGTCACATGATAAAAAAAAATCACATGATTTGTAATGAGAAGGACACAGAGAATAAAATGTCAATTACAAAGAAACACACCTATACTGTTCATAGCCTTACACCCTGTGTCTGTTTGTAGCCTTACACCCCCAATGGCTGGCGTACATCACCAATATTTTTACACATTTTTTGGCTCAATTGGAGTTAGAAGTTTGGCACCTTCTGCTCAATATATCTCCTTTATTTATTTAAATAGTGAAAGAACTGCAATACCAAAATAAACCAGGTACACATTTTTTATGCAAAGCACATGTAAAAAATGTTTTAAGGCATTTTTTTTTTGTCATTTAATATAAACTTTTTGGAAAAGCTTTTCAAGAAAAACGCTAGGAAGAAGTCCTATGTTTCAGCATGTTGCATGCTGAAAAACAAAACCCACCACTGGCTCAAAATCTATGAACACACCACAAACCAAAATGTTGAAAAATATATAGAAAAACACTGACATAAGAAATCGTGGCTACCAGGCTAGTCAGTGTATGTCCTTATACCATCTTATTGAAACGACACAGGGACGTGTGCAGATTACACTAGCATGTTGAACAAGTGCAATTTTTTTTAATTTTTTTTACGGCAGCCATTACCATGTAAATAATATTTATCTCTAAAGCCCCAACGTATCCCACAGCTCTTTACAATCCCATGGTTACATTTACAGACAAAAGCAGACCTTAAGAAATGCTAAAAAGGAGATCAATGTAAGTTACAGATGTAATAGTTTCATGTGAGAGTAAAAATAGCAGCGAGTAGCACTAAGATGATTAAACATTGCATAAGTGCAGATTCGGGATGTGGTTATGAAATGATGTCATTAAGTTTGTCTTTCGTAGTATATTATAGAACGTAAGGTTATTTCTTTTTTCCTTTTGTTAGCATTAAATATTGAAGACTTGGCATATTTCATTAAGTACCGGTATCTTCCAAATTGAAAGTACAATATATGTAACACCCACTCAACACACTACACTTACCATTTAAAAAAACAAGCTAGTGTTATTATACACTGATCAGCCATATCCTTAAAACCATCAACCTAATACTGTGTAGGTCCATTAAGACATGGATGCCACAAGATCTCAAAATTCCTTTGGAGTTTGGATCCAATATGTTAGTAGTAGCTCATTTAAAGGGGTATTCCGGCTTTTTACATCTTATCCCCTTTTCAAAGGATAGGGGATAAGATGTATGATCGCAGGGGACCCCCGCCATCTCAGTACAGCCCCCGGCATTCTGTGCCGGTTGCTGCCTCTTAGACGGGTCAAGACATCACAGCCACGCCCCCTCCATTCATGTCTATAGGAGGGGGCATGATGGCCATCACGCCCCCTCCAATAGACATGAATGGAGGGGGCTTGGCGTGGCCATGACGTCCCTGTCTCACAGGCAGCGCCCGACACAAAAGGCTGGGGGGCTGCACAAGATCGCAGGGGTCCCCAGATACTCATTCAGATTGAGATCTGGGGGATTTGTAGATCAAATCAATATCACAGATTGTACATGGAAAGGAAATGCAGCGGCGGCACTCACTGAGATGTGCAGGGTTTCTTTAATCAGGAACAAATGTGACAGCAGGAGCTGGAGCAATCTACAGAACAGAGCGACACTGTGTTTCACTGGCGGCTTCTTTCGGCTCTATGCCGTGACGTGGCGGCGGCGCCCAAGATATATGCAAGGAGTGCGCATCATCAGCGACTGTCGTCACGGCAATGGCTAACAACATACACTATACACATGCGCATTGTGCTCAAACGCTGTAAACAGCGGAGCGCTGATGCAACATGTGAAGTCTAGAACAGGTAAGGCAGACAAATGTATGTGGAATGCAACAACAGAGGAAACAGAACCATAATAAACATATAAATGCATTAATCAAAATATTTTAAATGCCGACAATGTTCTATGTGTCAGTATAATAATGAAACTAAATTTTGCAGATTAGGGGGTATTGAATGGCGTGTCAACCAGTTTATTACTTCTAAATCCAAATTTGTCATGTATATGGAACAGTGCCCATGTGGCCTGTACTATATTGGCAAAACTATCAGGTGCATGTATACCCGTATTCAGGAACATTTTCGATCAATAAGAACGGGGCAAGGTTGACTTATTAATCATGTGAAAACAAGTCATGGCGGAGACCAGAAAGTCTTACGGTTCGCAGGTCTTGAAGTGGTCTCTATACCTAGAGATGGCAGTGATCACCACAAATTGTTACTTAAAAAAGAGGACACCTGGATCTTGCGAACTGACGCCATGGGAATGTCTGGCCTTAAGGATAAAATTCATCTGAGTATTTTTTTTCTAACCAGCTCTTTTCTCTTCTTTCCCCCCTTTTTCTTATTGTCGTGCCTTTGCTTCTTTTTTGGTGCTCTTGTATATTATTTTATGTAATTGTTCTTTTATATTTTGATTAATGCATTTATATGTTTATTATGGTTCTGTTTCCTCTGCTGTTGCATTCCACATACATTTGTCTGCCTTACCTGTTCTAGACTTCACATGTTGCATCAGCGCTCCGCTGTTTACGGCGTATGAGCACAATGCGCATGCGTATAGTGTATGTTGTTAGCTGTTGCCGTGACGACAGTCGCTGATGATGCGCACTCCTTGCATATATCTTGGGCGCTGCCGCCACGTCACGGCATAGAGCCGGAAGAAGCCGCCAGTGAAACACAGTGTCGCTCTGTTCTGTGGATTGCTCCAGCTCCTGCTGTCACATTTGTTCCTGATTAAAGAAACCCTGCACATCTCAGTGAGTGCCGCTGCTGCATTTCCTTTCCATATACAGTTTACTTTGGGTTTCTCAGCGTGCACCATTGTATGGGACTATGAGTGCATAGTGTTTAGTTTTGTGGATACCGGGACCTTTACCAGGGACTGTGTGGTGCTCATCATTTCATTGTTCTTCTCCATTTCAATATCACAGACTCTTTGTCATGTTGCTAAGACCATTCCTGGACAATTTTCTGCAGTCTGATAGGGGGTATTATCCTGCTGAAAGAGGCTCCTGCCATTAGGAAATATCCTTTTACTGAAGAGCTGCTCCTGGTCTACATCAACACTTAGGTAGGTGTAACATATCACAGTAAAATCCACATAAATGTCTGAACTTAGGGTTTGTGTATGTGATGTGATGTAAATGAAAATGTTATTCCCAAAACGGGTAATAGTCCTGGGTGGTGAATGAACACTGATGCTGTTATGCCAGAGGGAAAAAAAAGTATTTATTAAGTAGAAGTGATTTATTATGTTTTGTCCAGAAAAGATGAGCTATATTTAGTTTTTTCTTTGCTAACAAGATGCCCAGTGTTTGCTGTCAGAAGACAAATACCGAAGTGCTTGATAGCAAACAGCGAAAGCCAGGCGCTGCTTGCTTTAGTTCTTGTAGAACCAATTGGATGCACCAGTTACATCGTGTCACAATAAGGTCAAAAGCCGTTGTAGTGGAATCTTGTGCAAAAGTTTTCAAATACAGTGACCCCCCCGACCTACGATGGCCCCGACATATGATGAAATCGACATACGATGGCCTCTCAGAGGCCATCGCATGTCGATGTCAGCATCGACATACGATGCTTTTTTATGTCGGGGCCATCGCATTAAGTGCTATCCGGCAGCGCCAAATGCTTAAGCTGCTGCCGGATAGCAGCTTAATGTTCCCCGTGTGGTGCGGTAAGTATTACTTACCCCTCCACGATGCTCCGGGGTGCCCTCCGGGTCCAGCGCTGGTCTTCCGGTGTCTTCTCGGCCCTCTCCCATGACGTGAATACGCTGCTGCACACATCATCCAATAGGAATGGCGTACGCAGCGGCGTAATGACGTCGCTACGCAGGCCCAGTAAGGCCTTGCGGAAGACAGAAGAGGACCGGAGAAGACAGAAGAGGACCGGAGAAGACAGCAGAGGATCGGAGAAGACAGCGGAGAGCCCAGCGGAGGCCGGGGTCACCATCGGGAGCGGTGGGGACACCATCTCGAGCGGCGGGGACAGGTGAGTACAGCTTCCTATACTTTACATTGCACGAATCCCTCAACATACGATGGATTCGACAAACGATGGCTCGTTTGGAACGAATTAGCATCATATGTTGAGGGACCACTGTACCTCCGTTACACCCTTGAGAAGATCCTGCTTCAGTGAGTTCATGTCCTAAGATAGACCAAAGCTCCTAATTAAGTCAATCTATATTCCAAATCAAGTTAATTTAGTCACTGATACACTGCAAGGAACACCTCTTGAAGCAGTTATAACTGGGGATTTTGTGAAACAAACTGTTATTGCTGTCTACATCTGAGGTTTTTAAAAGTAAAATTGCTTTGCACCTTCTTCTTGTGTCTGGTTAAATGGATGCACCACAACACCAAGGGCTTCCCTACCAACATCCCCAGTACACAGTATACAGCAGTGTACCCCAAGAGGACAGCCAAAGTACCACCATGTGCAGCCTCTCCTTTGACAAATATTGGGCACACCTAGAGCCGGGTTACATGGGACTGCCACACTACTCGCAGCACAATTGACAAACTAAAGAGCCCTTCTAGTCCCATCATGCAACCCCCTGGGTTGCCGCAAGAACACCCTTTATCAGTGCAGGCTATCTTCCTCCATTGCTTTAGGGTCCAGTTCTGATGCTCATGTCCATTGTAGGCACATTCAGAGATGGACAGAGTCAGCGTGGGCACACACTGACAAGTCTGCATCTACACAACCCCAAATATAGCTAGCTGCTATGCTTTGTGTTACCGTTTAATCATATTTATTCAGTATGCCTCTGGTATACTTTGGACAACTACTCCCATCTGATTCAGACTGCACGGCTCCTCCGGCGCAGTGTCTACATTTATAGGACCTGACTGTGATTGCAGTATTGCTTGCTTCATATTTGCTTTGCCTTTATGTACTTGTCTATTAGCACTGTGCTATACTAAGTGAGTAATACTGCACCCACCATGGACTGACACTACTTATGCTATTATGCGGCCAACTACTATGTGAGGTTTTACCAAGGACAGCTCGCATCCCACTCTACCTACTATGGACTTATACTAAGGGCTGCTTGCATGCTACTTTACCTATCGTTGACTCACCTCCCCTCCTCGCATGTTCCTCTGATGGTATGTCTGGCCGGTCACTGAGAGATGCTTCTGTCTATTCCACGGACTTGATCCCTGCATATTTACTAGCTATGCTGATCTAGGATACGTCTCCCCGCATTGTTACACTTGAGCTGCATAGCTAGTCTGCCTCCTATATGACCCGCTAGCCTGTGGATTCACTCCATATTCCCGTACTCCCGTAGTGCTGTAATTATTATTATTTTTTTTTATCTTTTACTGTATATCACTTGCCAGTGTCCTATCTAAATTAAGTGTTTATTCCATTTCATGTTTAGCACTTACATTATTCTACTCCTTACAATTTCCCTGTTTATTGTTACTATGGCTATTCCTGCCGTCATGATTGGCGTGCCACCCGCAGTATGACGTCATTATCGGGCACCTCCTCACTTGCATATAACTAGCACTTGTTTCCTTTTGCGTTAGGCAGCAGAGGAAGGCAATGCCAAAACGCATCCTGCTATTCAGTGATGTGAATAAATTCACCTTTCAAGCATCTGGTGAGTGCTGAGTTTCTTTCTGAAATACTACTGGACTCAATTTGCCACCCACACCACCACCCTACATGGAAATGCCAACTACTACACATTAAAAATACCTTTTAATCATACTCAGAATTAACTTTAGCAGTTTGTGCTACTGTAACCCTTCTGTGTGATAGGCCCAGACAGTCTAGCAAGGTGATGGATAACCATTTTGAACGCATAAGTGAATGCCAAATCAAGTTATGTATCTTAAAGTCCCAACCCTGCAATTAAACCTAAATATTGAGGATATATTTTAGAAAAACACATCATACAAACGTCTAAACTAATAAGTATACCTCAACTATAAGAGACATAATGAGAAAAAAAATCCATAAAATCACATTGTCTGATTTTTAAAGAATTTATTAGCAAATTATGGTGGAAAATAAGTATTTGGTCAATAACAAAAGTTAATCTCAATTCTTTGTTATATACCCTTTCTTGGCAATGAGCAATCCAACAAGTGCTCAAGCTCCACAAAAGAGTAAAAATATATCTTTACTCCCCTACATGCTTAAAATCCAAAAAAGACAAAACAAAACATTAGTGCTCAAGTGAGATAAAACCCACATACGCCGACGCGTTTCAAACTATACAGTTCTTAATCATGGCATGAGATCTGCTTGAGGCAAATAGCTTTTTATACTTAAGTGTTCACCAAAATTCAGAGATTGCTCCTCCTCCCTGTACGGAACTTCTTCGATTCAGAAGGACACCAGGGCGGTTGCATAGGTTTAAACATAGTACGAAGACCAAAACTGAACCATTAGAAATAAATGTCACCAAATCAATATACATCTGACAGGTATTATGAATGATTAACAAATATAAGCCAGATCATTTCTGAAATTCATGCCCTGTGGATACCTGGTATCGAGAGCCATTATCCAGAGGACTTCTCTTCTCAGCAAAGCCCGAGACCAGTCTCCACCTCTTTGTGGCGGATGGACTCATTCTATGCCACATACCTCCAGACACGACGTATCACCTCTGTGGACTTCAATTATATGCTTAGACAAGCATGAAACGGTCATTATATAGATGACCTCCTCCTGGTATGGTTCAAGTCCCAGGAGGAGGCCTCCAAATTCCTTTATAATATTAACAGTAATAATTTACATTTAAGTTTTAACCTTGAATGGGGACGATAACACTATTAATTTCCTTGATGTACACTTGGCTGGTTGTGATGTCGATAACTGTGTGAAAACCAATTAATATCGTAAGCCTACATCAGGCAATAGCATATTATGTGCCACTAGTTGCCATCCTCACCATGCTACCCGTAATCTCCTGGTCGGCTTATATATACAGTACGAGCGAAACGGGCATCGTCAGATGAACAGTCATATCTTAATACATGTCGTGACATTGATAAGAGGATAAGGAGTAGAGGCTATTCTCAATCTGTGTTGGCTAGAGCTCAAGGTATAGCCGGACATAAAGATCGTACAGCTTTACTGTCTGATGAAAGAGGCTGTGATAAGTGTAATTATATGCCCACATTTTTTTTTTACATTTTCCACATCCTATAGTACAGAATTTACAATAATTAAGAATGGTATCAATATCGTTGCTAAGAGAGGCCATTCTTGACACAATTGGTTGTCACCTAGTGACTTTGCAACAAAACTAGATAGTAGAACATGGTAACATGTTAAGGGGTGTTTCAAATGTGCAAAAAGAAGGTGTAACCTAAGTAATTTTATTTTAAAAATCTGCATTTGAACTTTGCAAATGAACATATAGACAAGCCTGATTCATTTTGGAAACAAGTTCTGTGGACCGATGAGGTTAAAATTGAACTTTTTGGCCGGAATGAGCAAAGGTACGTTTGGAGAAGAAGGGGAACAGAATTTAATGAAAAAAACCTCTGTCCAACTTTAAGCATGGGGGTGGATCAATCATGCTTTGGGGTTGTATTGCAGCCAGTGGCACAGGGAAAATCTCACGAGTAGAAGGAAAAAATGGATTCAATAAAATTTCAGCAAATTTTGGATGCTAACTTGATACCATCTGTGAAAAAGCTGAAGTTAAAGAGAGGATGGCTTCTACAAATGGATAATGATCCTAAACACACCTCGAAATCCACGGGGGATTACATCAAGAGGCGTAAACTGAAGGTTTTGCCATGGCCTTCACAATCTCCTGATCTCAACATAATTGAAAATCTATGGATAGACCTTAAAAGAGCAGTGCGTGACAGACAGCCCAGACATCTCAAAGAACGAGAAGACTTTTGTAAGGAAGAATGGGCAAAGATACCTCAAACAAGAATTGAAAGACTCTTGGCTGGCTACAAAAAGTGTTTACAAGCTGTGATACTTGCCAAAGGGGGTAGTACAATATATTAACTCTGCAGGGTGCCCAAACTTTTGCAGATGCCATTTTTTTGTTTTCTATTATTTTGAAAGTGTAAATGATGGAAATAAAATCAAACTTTTGTTGACATATTATAAGAATGTCTAATCTGTAATTTGATGCCTTTTGGAGATTTTTCCATGTTTCCTTGGCTTCTTTATGCACATTAATACAAATTTTTACCTGGGGTTCCCAAACTTTTGATCGCTACTGTATACTGGCTCTCGATCCACATGGCATGAATTTCAGAAATGATCTGGCTTATATTCATTAATCATTCATAATACTTACCTGTCAGTTGTATATTGATTTGGAGACGTTTATTTCTAACGGTTCAGTTTTGGTCTTCGTACTTTGTTGAAACGTATGCAACCGCCCTGGTGACCTTCCGGCTGGAAGAAGTTACGTAAAAGGGAGGAGGAGCAGTCTCTGAATTTTGGTGAACACTTTAGTATATAAAGCTATTTGCCGCAAGCAGATCTCATGCCATGACTAAGAACTGCATAGTTTGAAATGCGTCGGCGTACGTGGGTTTTATCTCACTTGAGCACTTATGTTTTGTCTTTTTTGGATTTTAAACTAGTGTTGAGCGGCATAGGACATATTCAAATTTGCGATATTTCGCAAATATATGGATGAATATTTGTCATATATTCGCAAAATTCGCATATTCGCAGCCTTTTTTTACTATACGCCATAAAATTCACATGCGCATTTGCCATAAAATTCGCATGCGCAATATCGAGTGATCTTCAGCAAACATGATCATTCTCATTGGCCCACAAGCTAAAAGAAGGGAAGGATCAATATCGGCAAAAATTTGCATATGCGAATATTCGCATATGCGAATTTTTGGCCGCCCGCCAGTCTGCCACAGTAACTAGTATTGGAACCTTGTTTACACCACAAGCTGGAAGCAGGGAGGGATGATCACTGTGATGTGTACTGTGGGGAAAAAAAGTGATTATTCGTATTTGCAAATATATAGCGCTATATTCACAATATTTGCGAATATGCGATATTTGCGATAAATATTTGCATTGCGAATATTCGCACTCAACACTATTTTAAACATGTAGCAGAATCAAGATATATTTTAACTTTCTTGTGGAGCTGGAGCACCCTTCCCCCACTAGTTGGATTGCTCTGTGATTAACCAAGGATATGGCTTGGCACTCCCTCCTGTGCTCCCTGCAATAAAGCCTTTCCCCATTTGAATACTTGCAACTGGTGAGCTGAAGTCTTTTTCTTTCTTCATATATACTTTGTTGGCAATGACAGAGGTCAAACGTTTTCTGTAAGTCTTCACAAGGTTTTCACACACGGTTGCTGGTATTTTGGCCCATTACTTCATGCAGATCTCCTCTTGAGCAGTGTTGTTTTGGGGATGTCGCTGGGCAACACGGACTTTCAACTCCCTCCAATGGTTTTCTATGGGGTTGAGATCTGGAGACTGGCTAGGCTACTCCAGGACCTTGAAATGCTTCTTACAAAGCCACTCCTTTGTTGCCCGGGCAGTGTGTTTGGTATCATTGTCATGCTGAAAGAACCAGCCATGTTTCATCTTCAATGCCCTTGCTGATGGAAGGAGGTTTTCACTCAAAATCTCATGATACATGGCCCCATTCATTCTTTCCTTTACACGGATCAGTCGTCCTGGTCCCTTAGGAGAAAAACAGCCCCAAAGCATGATGTTTACACCCCCATGCTTCACAGTAGGTATGGTGTTCTTTGGATGCAACTCTGCATTATTTCTCCTTCAAACACGACTAGTTGAGTTGTTACCTGACCATATGACATTCTCCCAATCCTATTCTGGATCATCCAAATGCTCTCTAGCAAACTTCAGACATGGACTGACTTAAAGGGAACCAATCATCAGATTTTACCCTATATAACGCTTGGCAAAGCGTTATATAGGGTAAAATCTTTATTTTCACCATTCCTGGGGGATGCTCCTGCCCCCAGGGATGGTGAAGATATGAAGTTATAAACTAGTCACCGCCGCCGCCGTAAGTAGTCACCTGGGCGGGGAGCTCTTCTCCCCTACTCCCGTTCTTCGGCCGGCAGCGACGCCCCCTCCGCTTGATTGATGGGCAGCGTCATCACTCTGCTCCGTCTGTTCAGTGAGCGGAACAATGACGCGGCCCATTAATCAAGCGGAGGGGGTGTCTCTGCTGGCCGAATAACGGGAGTAGGGGAGAAGAGCTCCCCGCCCAGGTGACTAGTTTATAACTTCATATCTTCACCATCCCTGGGGGCAGGAGCATCCCCCGGGGATGGTGAGGACAACAATTTTACCCTATATAACGCTTTGCCAAGCATTATATAGGGTAAAATCGGATGATTGGTTCCCTTTAATGTGCAACTGTCATGAAAGTGAGTATAGCAATGTTTTGCAGGTGGTGAGTATAGCAATGTTTTTACCTGATATTTGCAGGCTTTCATTACCTCAAAAAATGCTTTTGATGAAATACACTGACGGTCGGATAGGCGTGGCGTGAGGTACGCGACCGCCACTGCCACGCCCACCCCCTGTATGTCAGCTGGGACTGCTGTGTGATTGACACACAGGTCCTAGTGCATGTGCCCTTCAGCTAATCTAACGTGCACGGCGTGCGCGCGTGTCAACCAGCTAGCACTGCGCAGGCGCATTGAGGAGAAAGACGGCAGCGGACACAAGCGCTCGATGACACACAGCGGCACGCGCGTTAGATTAGCTGAAGGGCGCATGCGCTGGGACTTGTGTGTCAATCACACAGCGGTCCCAGTGCTGAGATACAGGGGGTGGGGGTGGCGGCGGCGGGGCATCGCGTACCTCGCACCACGCCTATCCGACCATCAGTGGCTTTCATCAAAAGCATTTTTTGGGCTAATGAAAGCCTGCAAATATTAGGTAAAAACATTGCTATACCCACCACCTGCACACAGTACAAAGGCTGTGTGCAGGTTATTGCACCCAGATTTCATGACAGTTGTGCTTTAAGCAGGGGGACACGTCTGGCACTGCATGATTTGAGTACCTGGCGGCGTAGTGTGTTACTGACGGTAGCCTTTGTTACTTTGGTCCCAGCTCTCTGCAGGTCATTCACTTGGTCCCCCCATGTGCTTCTGGGATTTTTGTTCACCATTCTTGTTATCATTTTGACACGACAGGGTGAGATCTTGTATGGAGCTCTAGATCGAGGGAGATTATCAGTGGTCTTGTATGTCTTCCATTTTCTAATAATTGCTCCCACAGTTGATTTCTTCACACCAAGCTTCTTGCCTAATGCAGATTCAGTCTTCCCAGCCTGGTGCAGGTCTTTGATTTTGTTTCTGGTGTCCTTTGACAGCTTTTTGGTCTTGGCCATAGTCGAGGTTGGAATGTGACTGTTTTAGGTTGTGGACAGGTGTTTTTTATACTGATAACAAGTTCAAACAGGTGCCATTAATACAGGTAACCAGTGGAGGACAGAGGAGACTCTTAAAGAAGAAGTTACAGGTCTGTGAGGGCCAGAAATCTTGCTTGTTTGTAGGTGACCAATTACTTTTTTTCCACCATAATTTGCAAATACATTCTTTTAAAATCAGACAATGTGACTGATAAAATACTTTTTTTTGCCCCACGGTATATACATAGCTCCATTCTCGAGATATGGGCAAAATTAGAACATGTAAATAAGCTGCTTTGGGGGCACTGGGTAGTTCCTTAGCCTTAAGGTGGACTGGTATGGCAAAACACTGCACTATAAATATTTATGCCTCTGCTCACTGCATGTCCTTATTGCCTGAGGTTACAGGAGCTTGACCTGTGAAAATAAGCTATTGAGTTACTTTTAAAAAACCTAACCTTATGACAATACATGAGACAGTTAAAGGGAACTTGTCATCACTTTCATGCTGCCTAACTCACAAGTCATCGGCATAGTGCCCGATGGCTTCTGCCTGCCTTGCCAGCCTTGACTTGCCTGCCCCAGTGGCTTGTGGTTCAGGAAGCATGAAAGTGATAATAGGTTCCCTTTAAGGAAAAGGCCACAATCACAAGTAACAAAAATGGCTTTAAAGGGGAACTCTGTTGGAAAACATTTTTTTTTTTTAAATCAACATAGCAAACCTCTCCTTCCCTGGACAGTTCCTGACATGGAATAAGCAGCTAATAAGTACTGGAAGGGCTAAGATTTTTTTAATAGAAGGAATTCACAAATCTGTTTAACTTTCTGGCACCAGTTGATTGTAAAAAAAAAAAAAAACTGAGAGAAAATCTGCATGAATTTTAAAGAGGATTTAGTGGAAGATGATACCTTTTGTATTGCAATGGATGCAATTCATTGAAAACGAGGAAGGAATTTTAAACAAATAGAGCATATTGCAGATTTTTATATCCTTTTCAGAAGATTGTTCAGTACTTTCCTTTGCAAAAATAATTCTCAAAAGTGCCAAACAGTAAAAAAAAAAAATATTCACCAGGTAAGCTCTGAAGCATGAAAACTTAGGCAAGCCGTTCCCAGACGCCATCTTGGTATGCTGCAGATTGTTAAGTTGAGTGAGGAGCTGCTCAAAGATCTGGTCAAAGTAAACATTTCAAAATGCAACAAGCATCATGTGGCACAAATCTAAATTTTTTTTTACAGAGCCTTTTCCCAGTCCTGCCATTTAGACATATTTCCCTTGTAACAGAATGAACACTGCATCTATCTGTTTCTATTCTCAGGGTGACAAATGGAACCAAATGAAAGCAGCAATCTGATAATGGTCCCTATGGGCAACACAACTTTTTTATTTGTAGCTGCCCCTTCCCCCAAGCTGTTCTTCAGACCATAGGATCATATGACACTGTGTACATTCCACAACCCTCACAAACACTTCCTTTCTGCTTGGTCATGATAAAGGAAACAAAGGCATGTTCCTTCCAAAGGTCTCAGGTGTTAACCAGTCATTTCCAACATGTCAGCACTATGGCAGTAGATATGTTTTGATGTTTGTATTTCTGAGTGTTTTATACGGTTGCTATCCCATATAATTCCGTATGTTGGTTGTATGGCTTAGCGCATATATACATAGAACATTAGTAGTAGTTTTTGCTTTACCAAGATAAGAATAGCAGGCATTTACAATATGGGCTGGCCAACAATGTTGAAAGACTAGCTTTGTGCTATGCACTTAATTTCCTCATTACACTCACAGTAGTTGTACGACATAAGAAATGGGGTATTTTTTTTCATTATAAAGTAAACGACTAAGATTCCCCCTCCACACTATTAAAGCTGCACTAGTCCCTCCCCATGCTGTGTTGTTTTGTGTTCTTTGGACAGTGTAGGTCACACAGAGTGCTTGAGTTATGACTGTCCATGTTTGATCCTCGGCTAGAAACCAACTTTATGTTCACGTGTTAAAATCACGCCCCCTCCCATAGACATGAATGGAGGGGGCATGGCATGAAAGCACATCTCAGGAGCAGCGCCCGGTACAAAATGCTGGGTGCTGCATGGAGATCGCGAGGGTCCCAGTGATAGGACCCCCACAATCAGACATCTCATCAACTATTCTTTGAATAGGGGATAATATGTCTATATTCCTTTAAGTCTGTTTTGTCCTAGTCCTAACAGCAGCCCAAACTTTTTGCTCTAGAGAGTTTTGCATTTCAAAAAAGATGGGAGGGGCTAATGCAGCCTTTATAGCATAGGGGGTCTTTCATTTATATTTGTAATTCTGATTTAGAATTTCCATATACTCTACCAGCCCAAAGGGGCAGAAATACTCCATTATGGTGCTGCTGGACTAAAGCTTACACGTAAAACAGCTGTGGGCTAAACGCCTGTTCAGCCTACAGCTCTCTTTCTTGACTCCACCCACCCATACACACAACACTCGGCAAGGCTGCTGTCAGACTTCTCTAGTGATAACTTATCTCCTTAAATTCAAATTCAACATACCTGAAGGGTCAGAGGACCACCATACACATTAGATGGTCATCCAGTCCTGCTGAACTTGGTGGGTTTAACTAAAGTGTATAACTAGCTTATAGAAAGGCAGGTATTTCGAAATCATTATTCATCCATTTGAAAACAATAAAGATGAGCTACAATACGAGACATCTTATAGACAAAAGTAATGCTGTTGCTATAAAGAAAGGCCTTTTAGCTAAGTTTAGGCAACCCCTACAGCCCCTTGAAAGTGTGCTCAGTATTCATATAAGAACTTTATGAATCTACTGAGTATATAGGGTATTGCCTTCATTTAACCCCTTAATGACGCAGACCTTTTTCATCTTAAGGACTTAGCCCTTTTTCGCAATTCTGACCACCGTCGCTTTATGAATTAATAACGCGAAAACACTTTTACCAAATATTCTGATTCTGAGATTGTTTTTTCGTGACATATTCTACTTTATTTTGGTGGTAAATTTTCGGTGCTACTTGCATCCTTTTTTGGTGAAAAATCCCAAAATTTCATGAAAATGTTGAAACTTTAGCATTTTTCTAACTTTGAAGCTCTCTGCTTGTAAGGAAAATGGATATTCACAATAAATTTTATTTTTCTTCACAAATACAATATGTCCACTTTATGTTGGCATCATAAAATGGACATATTTTTGCTTTTTGAAAAAATTAGAGGGCTTCAAAGTAGAGCAGCAATTTTCAAAAAATTCATTAAAATGGCTAAATCTGAAGGGACAGATGTTACAGAACTACAACTCCCAGCATGCCTGGGCAGTCCAGGCATGCTGAGAGTTGTAGTTTGGCAACATCTGGAGGGCTACCGTTTGGGCACCACTGTAAAAGTGACCCTCCAGATGTTGCAAAACTACAACTCCCAGCATGCCCAGACAGCCTTTGGCTGTCTGGGCATGCTGGGAGATGCAGTTTGGCCTTCCTAGTGGTTGCCACAGTAAAGATCGCTTTACTTTCACTTTCAATTCCCCCCCCCCCCCCACCGACGATTCCCTACCTGAGCCAGCATCCAGCAGTCTCCAGCGAATATCCCGGGTCCCCAGGCATCTTTTCCTGCAGGTATGGCCTCCATCTTCTTCCCACGATCCCCTCGACATCCAGGGGCGGGCAGAACGGGCTGTTGCCATGGCAACCCCCTGTCCTGCGCTGCCATTGGTCAGAACTCCGTTCTGCTTATGGCAGGGGATAGGAGGAGATCACAGCACTGCGACCTCACTCCTATCCCTTAGGCTGATCGGGGCTGTCACTGACAACTCCCATCAGCCCTATTTTCCGGGTGATCGGGTCACCAGAGACCCGATCAGCCGGGAATTGGAGAAAATCGCATGTCTGAATTGACATGCGATTTTCTCCGATCGCCGACATGGGAGGGTCTCAGGACCCCCCCTGGGCGATGTGCCGGGATGCCTGCTGAATGATTTCAGCAGGCATCCCGATCCGGTCCCCAACCGGCTAGTGGCAGGGACCGGAATTCCAACGGGCGTATCCATGCGCCCTCAGTCCTTAAGGACTCGGGATGCAGGGTGTATGCATACGCCCTGTGTCCGGAACAGGTTAATATTATGGTATATTGGTGGGATATTCCATAACATTAAGTGAAAAGTCAATTAAATTTCTGGGTCCTCAGAAGACTCTTTTTTTCCTGTACAGTGGTGCTTCCGTCCTCCTGCTACAGAAAGTGTCACCAGTAGATGGGCAGAAGCACTGATGTGCAAAGAAAACACTGTAAGGGATGTTGTGATAGACTAACATTGTGGCAATTTATGTGAATAATGGTGTCCCGGCGATTGGAACTAGCAATATGCTATCACTTGTAGAGGCAAATGTAGCTCCAAAGAGGAAACACACTTGAGAAAAAACAGTAAAGAAAAAGTCCCACAATCGGATTTTGTGACAACTGAGCAATACAATTTACTTTTAAAGTCAGCAGTTTAGAGGAATGTCAGCTTTCTGTACAAAGGTACATTCCATTAGTCACATGCATGTTGCTTAGTATAGCCCAAGCAGCTATTCTAAGGACTTACTCACTTAGCATTTTCTGTAGGTAGCAACACTTATTTCTCCAACTATATAAATTCTGAACCCCTCATCCAGTTTTAATAACCAGTATCACTCTATACAAATGAAGTCATTGTGTAAATCATGGTGACCACTAATGCACAGAGTGAGAGTTTTATTAAAATAAGGGAAATAAAATTGTGGGAAAATGACACAATTTCAGACAAACAGCCTGTGATCTATCTAACAGAACAAAATAAAACTAAAACAAAAGATAAAATAATAACTTGCTATAAAAAAAATACAATTCCTTTTTTTAGACATTCTGTTTGTTTTGGCAGATTTATTAAGGCCTTGGTTCTTTTGTGATTTTTTACACTGGAAATCTAGTGTACATGCTTGTTAAATTCCCCCCAATATCCTTGCCCTATAGTGCCGGAGACTATTCTGCCTGTTGCCTGCCATTAAATCCTCATTGTAAATGTACAACATCCATCAAAATGTAATAATTTTTCTATGTATATGCTTTATGGAAAATAAACCAAGAACTAGACAGTGGGCAGTTCAGATCTACAGCAGTGTTTTTCAAGCAGTGGCACACGTACCCTGAGTGGATATTTATGGGTAATCTTTATGTGTAACTTGTCCTAAGCAGTTGGTCTATAGTAAGTTGCTTCAAGGAATATAAATGTCAGTGGTGTTGCTGGGGGGGGGGGGGGGCTATGGTGGCTGGAGCACTGGGTGTGGCTCCCATAGCAGGCTCACTTGCTAATGGGGATCCAGGACAGATCTGGTGCTTGACAGATCTTTGAAACAGTGGGCTGTGCAAATGAAAAATTTCATTTTTCATTTTCACGGACCACTGTTCAAAAAATCTGTCAGACACCTGTTGGGTGTAAATGCTCACTGCACCCCTTATTACATTCCATAAGGGGGTGTAGTTTCCAAAATGGGGTCACATGTGGGTGGGTTCCACTGTTCTGGCACCATGGGGGATTTGTAAACACACATATCCTTCAATTTCGGACACATTCTCTCTCCAAAAGCCTAATGGTGCTTCTTCTCTTCTGAGCATTGTAGTTCGCCCGCAGAGCACTTTACATCCACATGAGGTATTTCCATACTCAGAAGAAATGGGGCAATACATTTTGAGGGGCTTTTTTCCTATTTTCCCTTGTGAAAATGAAAAATGTAGGGTAACACCAGCATTTTAGTGAATTTTTTTTTTCATTTTCACATCCAACTTTAACAAAAATTTGTCAAACACCTGTGGGGTGTTAAGGCTCACTATACCCCTTGTTACGTTCAGTGAGGGTTTTAGTTTCCAAAATGGGGTCACATGTGGGTATTTATTGTTTTGGGTTTATGTCAGAACCGCTGTAAAATTAGCCACCCCTGTGTAAATCACCAATTTAGACCTCAAATGTACATAGTGCGCTCTCACTCCTGAGCCTTGTTGTGTGTCCGCAGAGCATTTTAAACCCACATATGGGGTATTTCCGTACTCAGGAGAAATTGCGTTACAAATTTTGGGGGTCTTTTTTTCCTTTTACCGCTTGTGAAAATTAAAAGGCAACACCAGCATGTTACCTTTTGCATACATGTTGATGAGTTATTTATTATTGTCATGTGCAATATATTATGTATGTGGTATACTACTGTCATTTGTAATGCATATTATTATTTAAACTAAAATACATAGGGAATGTATGTTTACAAATATGTTGCTAAGAGACTTACAGCAGCAGACCTATATGTATCCCAGTTGGTGAGAGTTTAGGGCCTTCTATATAATTTTTTTCATATATTGCAGCTGTCTACGCCGATCTATCTGGTGCGCATGCGCCGGGCCCGAGTCCTGGCACTGCCTCTCCGTGCGTCTGGGGGCCCAGCGCGCATGTCCGGATACTACGTATCAGTGACCTGCGCGGTTTGGCTATGACGCGGCGGTGAGCGGTGTTTTCCTTCCGGGTTACGGCCCGGCGCATGCGCCGTAGCAGGCGGATCGGCGCGTAATAGCGCCATTTGGCTGAGTATTTAAGGGAGAGTAACATGGACTTAGACAGCGTCCCTTGAGAAAGTCCAGGTTGACGAAACGTACGTTGGGGCGGTGGTGACAGGCTTCTATCATGGGTAAGTGAGCATCAGCCTTTCCAGTGCTATTATTTTTATGCACCGTTAGTGTCCATTCCAGTTATCCTGAGTGGGTAACTGGACATCACATCGGTAGAGGTTATATGCCCCTTTCTTTGTCCTATCAGACATTACTAGTGGACACCCATACTGCTGCTGTAGATCTCACTGCATATACACTATATATATGGTTACATTTACTATACCTTTCTTACCACCTTCTTTTCGGATTAGTTATCTGTCTACAACCATTGACCTTGTATTATGACAATATTCAGCAGTCATATTTGTGATTTTAAAGAGTGTTAATAAAATTATTTTAGTTTTATCAGTAGTTATGGCTCTAGTGTTTCTTTATAAGTATACAACACCAGCATGTTAGTATAAAAAATGCTATTTTTTTACACTAACATGCTGGTGTAGACCCCAATTTTACCTTTTCATAAGGGGTAAAGGGAGGAAAAAGCCCCCCAAAATTTGTAACGCTATTTCTCCCGAGTACGGTAATACCCCACATATGGCACTAAACTGTTGCCTTTAAATACAACAGGGCTTCAAAGCAAGAAAGCGCCATGTGCATTTGAGGCCTAAATTGGGGATTTGCTTCCACCACCAGAATACCCTACACCAGTGTTTACCAAACAGGGTGTCTCCGGCTGTTGCAAAACTCCCAGCATGTCTTGACAGTCAGTAGCTGTCTGGCAATACTGGGAGTTGTTAGTTTTCAACAGCTAGAGGCTCCGTTTTGGAAAAGTTTAAAATTTTTATTTGGGGGGGGAGGGGGAACTGTGTAAGGGGTATGTGTATATGTAGTGTTTTACTTTTATTTTGTGTAGGTGTCGTGTAGTGTAGTGGTTTCAGTGTACAGGGTGGGCCATTAATATGGATACACCTTAATAAAATGGTAATGGTTGGCCCATGACGACCAATCCACTTTGATGTGTTTCGCTCTTTATGCACTGAAGCTGGCACGTTCCCTGAGCTTTTCCAGCAAGATGGTGCACCACCACATTATGGGTGTCAGGTCCGAGCATTCCTACATGAAGAGTTTCCTGGAAAGTGGATTGGTGGTCGTGGGCTAGTTTAATGGCCCCCAAGGTCTCCCGATCTGACCCCCTTAGACTTTTATCTTTGGGGTCATCTGAAGGCGATTGTCTATGCGGTGAAGATACGAGATGTGCAGCACCTGAAACTACGGATACTGGAAGCCTGTGCTAGCATTTCTCCTGCGGTGTTGCTATCAGTGTGTGAAGAGTGGGAGAAGAGGGTTGCATCGACAATCCAACACAATGGGCAGCACATTGAACACATTTTATAAGTGGTCAGAAACTTGTAAATAACTCATGAAAGAATAAAATTACGTTAAAACCAAGCACATCATTGTTTTTCTTGTGAAATTCCCAATAAGTTGATGTGTCATATGACCCTTTTCCTATTGAAAAAACTAAAGTTGGCTTCAAAATGGCTGACTTCAAAATGGCCACCATGGTCACCACCCCTTTTGAAAAGTTTCCCCCCTCACATATACTAATGTGCCACAAACAGGAAGTTAATATCACCAACCATTCCCATTTTATTAAGGTGTATCCATATAAATGGTCCACCCTGTACATTCACACGGCCAGGGATCGGGGGCCCCAGTCCAGGTACGCACTCCCGGCACGTGCTCTCGCCCTCCGGAATAGGGGTGGAGCGGGTGCCGTTAGGGACACGCCCACAGCAGGCATCCTGATTCGTCGGCCAGTGGCACCAGTGCTGCTATAGAGTGATAGGTGCCATGTCGGATGGCACCTATCACCTTTTTTTTCCGGGTCACCTGGGACCCGAATGACCCGGAATCGCCGCAAATCGCTGATCAATTCAGATCGGCGATCACTGAACGATTTCAGCAGGCATCCCGGTCCTGTCCCCGCCCGGTGAGCGGCAGGGACCGGTATTCCCAAGGGCGTACAGATAAGCCCTTGTTCCTTAAGTACCAGGGATGCCAGTGGTCCTTAAGGGATTAAAAGGTGAAACTAATATATGAGAGAGACTCATTACATGCAAAGCCAGATAGATCAAACCATGATTTGTCATAATTGTGATGATTATGGCTTACAGCTCATGAACCCCCCAAAGCCCCCCACCCACAATCACTATGATTTGGGGAGCCATGTCATCTGCTGGTTTTGGTAAATGTGCTTCATTAAGTCCAGGGTCAACGCAACTGTCTATCAGGAGATTTTAAAGCACTTCATGCTTCCTTTCCTTTTAAGTTGCATTAATGAAATACTGTACGATATTCTAATTTTTTGAGTTTAACCATTACTAAGATCTGATGGTGATAGGAGCGTGATTGCTCAATCCACACTGTATAGTTGCTAGCTAGTAGTAGTGAGTGTATTGAAGGATGAGGCTGTGTGCAATTGGGCGTGGATGAGTGCGTGGTAAAGGGGCGTGACTGAGGGTGGTAGGGGCATGACTTGGGCAATGGGCTATAGCCCCCAGGTCTTTTGGAGACCTAACAACGCCCCTGATAAATGTCATGGTCACCTGGTAGTTACAATTGCCACCACATATGATAAAGCATAACCTATCCAAAAAAAAAATTACATATTTATTTATGTAAAAAACAAAAACAAAACTATCATTGTACATTTGAAATAAACGTCCGGGCCAGACTATGAATAAAGAACATGAATTATTCATCATCTCTTCCAGTAAACGTTCATTCTTCTTGACTTATGTACTTTCCATTATCATTACAGGAAATAAAATATTTTGCTGAATTGAAGGGAAATATCAATCACTGAAACCTTGTGAATTCTTCTTGGTTCTTTCAATTATCTAAGTCTTTGACACCCACCCCATATTGTCTTCATTTGTGGAAAGTCTTCATACATTTGTAAAATAATTACCAGCTTAAATAGTTAAATGTTAGTAATTTGTAGAATATCAGAAAATATGTTTGTAAAATGTACTTACAGAATTTCCTGTGCTGCAAACTGCACTTCAGCAGAACTACCTAGACACAAGCATTCACTTGTATCTTAACCACAATAACACACAGTAATGTTGCAGTACCACCTAACAGCTTCAGGGCTTACCATTTATTTAATCAGAAGGTCACCCAAATAGTCCCCCAAATATTATATTGATTCACATATACAATATGTCTACTTTATGTTGGCATCATAAAGTTGACGTGTTTTTACTTTTGGAAGACATCAGAGGGCTTCAAAGTTCAGCAGCAATTTTCCAATTTTTCACAACATTTTCAAAATCTGAATTTTTCAGGGACCAGTTCAGTTTTGAAGTGGATTTGAAGGGCCTTCATATTAGAAAAACCCCATAAATGACCCCATTTTAAAAGCTCAGTAAGTGTGTTAACCCTTTAGGTGTTTTACGGAATAGCAGCAAAGTGAAGAAGAAAATTCAAAATCTTGATTTTTTACACTTGCATGTTCTTATAGACCCAGTTTTTGAATATTTACAAGGGGTAAAAGGAGAGAAATTCCCCCCCCCCAAATTTGTAACCCAATTTCTCTCGAGTAAGGAAATACCTCATATGTGTATATAAAGTGTTCCTCAGGCGCAGTAGAGGGCTCAGAAGGGAATGAGCGACAATGGGATTTTGGAGAGTGAGTTTTTCTGAAATGGTTTTTGGGGGGCATGTCACATTTAGAAAGCCCCTATGGTGCCAGAACAGCAAAAAAAAAAAAACACATGGCATACTATTTTGGAAACTACACCCCTCAAGGAACATGACAAGGAGTACAGTGAGCCTTATCAACCCACCGGTGTTTGATGACTTTTCGTTAAAGTTGGATGTGTACATTATTTTATTTTTCACTAAAATGCTGTTTTTCCCATAAATTTTTAATTTTTACAAGGGTTAATAGGAGAAAATGCCCCTCAAAATTTGTAAGCCCATCTCTTCTGAGTATGGAAATACCCCATGTGTGGACATCAAGTGCATTGCAGGCGCACTACAATGCTCGGAAGAGTAGGAGTGACATTTGGCTTTTGGAAAGGAAATTTTGCTGAAATGGTTTTGGGGGGGCATGTCGCATTTAGGAAGCCCCTATGGTGCCAGGACAGCAAAAAAACAACACATGGCATACTATTTTGGACACTACATCCCTCAAGGAACGTAAGAAGGGGTCCTGTGAGCCTTAACACAGGTGTTTAATAAATGTTCATTAAAGTGGGATGTGAAAAGGAAAAATTTGGTTTTTATACACTAAAATGCCTGGATTACCCCAAATTTTTCCTTTTGCCAAGTGGTAATAGGAGAAAATGTCACCGTAAATTTGTAAATACATTTCTTTGGAGTAAGGACATACCTCATATCTGGACGTAAACTGCTCTGTATTGTGCACACCAGGTCTCGGAAGAGCAGGAGCACAGTCAGGGGCCTTGAGCATTTACTGAGCTACCTATGGAGCAAGAACAATGGGACCCCCCTCAAGGAGCGTTACTGATTTAGTAAAGTGGGGTACAGTGGGCCGTAAAATGACAAAATAGGTTATGCTCCCAGAATGATGACCCAGAGCATAGCCAAAACTAAAAAATAAGCCCACCCCAAACCCTGTGCTCTGAATCATCATTCTGGGAATGTGATGTGTGTGGCCGTCCCTAACCTGTTGCCTCAAATGCGCACCCCGCTCAGGTGGAGAGAACGCTGCGCATTTGAGGCAACGTAAAAAAGTCCCTGATGATATTGACTCAGTGACCCATGACCCATTTTTGGAAAAAAAAAAATACCCCCAGAGGTCTTATATATATTTATTTTTTTATAGAAGAGTTTTTTGGGCAATTTAGTGGTTAATGGGGTTAAAAATGGAATGTACTCTGGATTTGGTACATTGGGGTCAAATTATGGGAAATTAAAAGGAAAAGGGAAAATTCAGTATTCCATGGAAGTGTGATACTCCCTGAAGCAGTTTTTAATGCAGAGGCCCGGATGATCGGGGCAAGTGTCACATTGAGTGGTGGTGTCCTTCCGTATCCCCCTCTTGTGACACACTCTGGATTTTTTCTGGGATCGTTCCTTCTTTCCAGTGTGGGGGACCACACCTGGAAAGTGCTGGCCTGAGACTATGCTGGCACCTATACTTCCAGTTCCTTGGGAACTCCGGCCTGCTCTTTCCCAGTCGCCAAAGATCAGGGCCCTTCTTCTTGGAACTGAGGAATGTCCCTGTGTTGCCAGCGTACTGGGACAGTACAAAAGCGTTGTACATGGCAACCTGTACCAAGTAGACTGCAACTTTTTTGGACCATACCCATGTTTTCTGCATGGCATTGTATGGCTTGAGGACTTGATCATAGAGATCAACTCCCCCCCCCCCCCCCCCCCATATACCGATTGTAGTCCAGAATACAATCGGGCTTGAGGACCGGTGTTGTGGTATCTCGCACAGGGACAGGTGAGCTGCCGTTACCATGAATTGTGGTCAGCATAAGGACATCCCTCTTATCCTTATAACTGACCAGCAACAGGTTTTCATGGGTAAGGGCACGGGACTCACCCTTGGGCATAGGTGTCTGGATCAAATTTAGAAGGAGGCCTCTCTGGTCCCACAAGCGGACGTGGATCTGGCGGCAAGGGATGTGAAGAGAGGGATGCTGGTATAAAAGTTGTCCACGTAAAGGTGGTAACCCTTATCCAGAAATGGGTGCACAAGGTCCCAAACGATTTTCCCGCTAACACCCAGAGTAAGGGGACATTCTGGGGGTTCAATACGGGAATCTCTTCCCTCATATAGAGGGACATTTATCAATGTTTGCTTATGTATTCTTTTTTTTTAGTAATTTTTCCTTACTTTTTTTTTGCTTATGTGTGACTTATTTATCAACTGGTTTCAGCCTGTTGATAATTTTCTTTCACGTAAGCAATTTTTCCTTTTTAACTTTGGTAGTAGCTTTTTCTGCTCCATGTTTGAGCTGGAGTAAATTTAGTCAATTTTTAACCCTGTTGCGACTTTTTTTGCGCAGTTGCGACTGTCGCAGTTAATAAATACCTGACTACCCGTAGTCCATTTTAAAATTATTACTAGTTAATTTTTGGAAAACTTGCTTTTCTCGCTTTCCAGTCAAAATGTCGCACGAAAAATCGCGTAGTCGCAGTTGCGACAATTTTGCGACAATTATAGCAAAGAAAACCTGACTAAACCCGTTGATAAATGTCCATAATAGTGTTTAGTGTATATGCTTGGTGTGAACTTTATATAATGGTGTGTGATTAGAAATCACACATCATTATAATAATAAAATTAAAAATGAAAAACGCTGCGGCCAAAAAAAAAAAAGGTGGGGGGGGGGGGGGGGGCAAATGCAGCGCCCTGAAACCCTCATAGATTTTTTTTTTAACTACTACCTGTCCCTGTATTGGAAACTCACCCTGAGCTGTTGGACACTGGACAACACTTCTTCAGCCCTAAGGGGCACAGGTCTTGGTGTGGGGGGGGGTCCCTGGCTCCTCTCAGCCTCCTCTCAGCTCTGTCCGCTGACTGAACTCGATGGGCTAGCAAAGCTGAGAGAAGGGGACATTGAGAGAACATTAACCCCTCCTTTCTCCTCCTCCCCCCCAGGCATTGTCACAGGATGCCTGCTGAATGATTTCAGCAGGCATCCCGGTCCTGTCCCCACCCGGAGCGCGGCGGGCACCGAAATTCACACGGGCGTACAGGTACGCTCTTGGTCCTTAACCTCTTAAGGACCCATGACGTACTGGTATGTCATGAGTCCGCTCCCATTCTATAATGCGGGGCCACGGCGTATATAGCGGGGCGGGCCCCATAGCGGGGCGGGCCCAGCCTCTAACAACGGCCGGGACCCGTGGCTAATAGTGCGCAGCACTGATCGCGGTGCCACGCGCTATTAATCCTTTAGATGCAGCGTTCAAAGTTGAACGCCGCGTCTAAATGAAAGTAAAACCATGCCGGTTAGCTCAGGGCATCCCGAACAGCATACATGACAGCCGGAGGATCCCTACCTGCCTCCATGCTGTCCGATCGCCGAATGACTGCTCAGTGCCTGAGATCCAGGCATGAGCAGTCAAGCGGCAGAATCATTGATCAATGGTTTCCTATGAGAAACCACTGATCAATGTAAAAGATCAGTGTGTGCAGTGTTATAGGTCCCTATGGGAGCAATAACATTGCAAAAAAAGGTGGAAAAAAAAGTGAATAAAGATCATTTAACACCTTCCCTAATAAAAGTTTGAATCACCCCCCTTTTCCCATTTAAAAAAATAAACATATGTGGTATCGCCGTGTGCGGAAATGTCCGAATTATAAAAATATGTTGTTAATTAAACCGCGCGGTCAAAGGCGTATGTGCAAAAAAATTCCAAAGTCCAAAATAGTGCATTTTTTGTCACTTTTTATATCTTGAAAAAATGAATAAAAAGTCCTATCAATGCAAAAATGATACCACTAAAAACTTCAGATCACGGCGCAAAAAATGAGCCCTCATACCGCCCCATACACGGAAAAATAAAAAAGTTATAGGGGTCAGAAGATTACAATTTTAAACGTATACATTTTCCTGCATGTAGTTATGATTTTTTCCAGAAGTACGACAAAATCAAACTTACATAAGTAGGGTATCATTTTGACCGTATGGAACTACAGAATAAAGATAAGGTGTCATTTTTACTGACAAATGTACTGTGTAGAAACGGAAGCCCCCAAAATTTACAAAATGGCATTTTTTTTTCAATTTTGTCTCACAATGATTTTTTTTCCGTTTCGCCGTAGATTGTTGGGTAAAATGACGTCATTACAAAGTAGAATTGGTGGCACAAACAATAAGCCATCATATGGATTTTTAGGTGCAAAATTTAAAGAGTTAGGATTTTTTAAAGGTAAGGAGGAAAAAACAAAAAAAGCAAAAACCCCGTGTCCTTGTCCTGTTAATTACCAGGGCGTCAGGGCCTACCTGTTAAAGAGAGGCTTACACTTAAAATGCTTTATTTTTTTATTTTTTATTTTGCATTCTTTAAACCTATGTTTAACCTAAATTAAGACCTTGCACAGATATTATATAACAATCATGGAAATAATTAATCTCCCCACTGCATGAATCGTGGGGTTGGCAGGCGCTTCCTCTATGCCAGAGATACACAACAGCTGTACTCCAGCATTCCCATAGAGAATGCATGGAGCACATGCCTATCCTGTACTCTATAAAGTGGTGAGATTCAGTGGGACCAGTTCTGGAGATCACAATGGTTCCCAGAGGTCAGACCCTCCCGTGATTAGACAAGGGTTAGCTGTTGAGCAGATTGCACAATACTTGCTGGGCGTCATGGCGTTACCTTTGACTACCATTCAGGGTGCAGTTGTGTCTCTCCATGCCCCGTGGATAGTCTTGCACATAAAAAGGTACACTTTTATATAAGCTTAGTCAAATGGATGCAAATGTTACACAACTACTGCAGTTGGCCTGAACCTAGAAGACAAGAAATTACGCAAAAAATAAAAAAAATTATTCATTTAATCTAATGGCTGCATACCCCAAAGGGATACAATGATGAACAATAAAAAGGGGTGGGTGTACACAACACTTCAAACACTTTTCTGCCTAAAGTTATGTTCACATGACGAGAATGCCCGCATGGAAAATCTCTGTGCGGACATTCCACAAACAGCGGCTAGGACTAGAGATGAGCGACTCGAACCTGACAAATCCAAATTCGTTACGAATTTAAGGAAAAATTGTATTTGCAACTAATGCAAATACTGGAGCGTATTTTATTACCCTCATAAGTGCATACCACATAGGTACATCTCAGTGGTGTACTATTTTGTTCCTGTTAAAGTCTTAAGGGCCAAGATACTGTGAAAGGCCAGGCAAAAGTACACACCGGATGGTGTTGTACACAAATACTGTTTTAAGCGAAGTGGAGCGAATTGTCCTCCCCAAATAGGTGCATACCACAGACGTACATCTAAGTGTTGTACTATTTTGTTCCTGTTAAAGTCTTAAGGGCCTAGATACTGTGAAAGGTGAGCCAAAAGTACACACCTGCTGGTGTTGCAGACAATATATAGCAGCTAGAGGGTTATGAGGAAGGCGAGACAGAGGACCCAGACACATCCTGGCAGTATGCAGTGGAGATGCAGTGGAGTCCCTCCGAGTCACTTGCACAAATCTCATGATGCAAATCTCACTTGCTTGCGTAGTGACCGCCGAATTGTCACTATTCGGCAGCAGGATAACTTATGGCTCTCCACCTTATTGGACCCTCGCTACCGGCACAAAATGGGTGCCATTTTTACACCCACTGAGAGGTAGGACAAACTTACCTACTACAGAGACATCCTACGTAGTCAGTTGGCCGATGCCTTTCTGCGCCATCGTCCATCCTCTCGCAGATCTGACTTGGGGGCTCTCTGTGCTCACCTTCCACTGCCATGGCTGCTGGGGAGGGGTGGCAGGAGCAGTACCAGCTCCATCAGCAGCAGCCTAAGTCTACAGTCGCTGATGAGTAGCTTTCTTCACCCCCATAATGAAGCAACTCATCAGCAGCAGGTAGACCTGGAGCAGGACCTGAACCATCAGGTGGTGGCAAACCTTGACATTACCATGCCAACACACCTTGAAGATCCGCTGGACTTCTGGGCAGCCAAACCTGATTTGTGGCCGCAACTAGCAGAGTTGGCCCTGGAAAAGCTGTCCGGACAGTAGTGTGCCATCAGAGTGGGTGTTTAGTGCGGCGAGGGCCATCGTAACCCCAAGGATATCTCGTCTGTCCACGAAAAATGTGGAGACTGACCTTTGTGAAGATGAATCAGGCATGGATCAGCCAGGATTTCCACCCACCAATGCCTGATGCATCAGAGTAGATTGACCATGGTGCCACACCAACACTTCACAAATATGGATAGTGCTGAAAATATTTAAGGTGCTGCTCCCCAGTTACAGACATTCCTCGGCATCAGACCACAAGTATTGAGGATATGCATTAGCTAAAACGAAACTTTTCTTAGGATAAAATATATGTACCCAAATTTTTTTTAAATCAAACAAGAGGAAAGGTGTGCAAAAAACACCATGTGCCACCAATGCTACCAAGTATTAATGTGATGCAAAGACCTCTAAAAGGTGGAAGGGAACAACG
This sequence comes from Hyla sarda, assembly GCF_029499605.1. NCBI lineage: Eukaryota > Metazoa > Chordata > Amphibia > Anura > Hylidae > Hyla > Hyla sarda. Next base: position 381,620,437 of record NC_079189.1, on the reverse strand, counting down.
TAAGGTCCATTGTAACCGGTGGGGGTAAAAACTTCCCCTGTAAGGCCCTATTCTCGCATTATTAATTCCCTTCTTGGCAAGTGCTACTTGCCCTAAAAAGAGCAGCCCCACACAGGAACCTCTCCCCATTTCCCCCTACAAACACTGCCATTTCCCTGGGTTTTTAGGTGGATAGAGAGTTTCCTGTGTGGGACCACCATTTTTAGTAACACTTGCCAAGAAGGGAATTAATAAGGTGAGAGTAGGGCCTTACAGGGGAAATCTTTACCCCAACCTTCTACAATGGGCAATACGTTGTTCCCTTCCACCTTTTCGAGAAAAGTGTTACTCGTCTTAAAAAGGGAGGCCCCACACAGGAACCAATCCCTATTTCCACCTAAATACCATGGGAATTGGCAGTGTTTGTAGGTGGAAATAGGGAGAGCTTCCTGTGTGGGCCACCCTTTTTTGGGCGAGTAACACTTGCCAAGAAGGGAATTAATAATATGAGAGTAGGGCCTTACAGGGGAAGTTTTTACCCCCACCGATCACAATGGACTATACGTCCACCTTTTAGAGGTCTTTGCATCACATCAATACTTGGTGGTGTAGGTGGCACATGGTGTTTTTTGAACACCTTTCCTTTTGTTTGACTTAAAAAAAATGTATAAATAAATAAATAATAAAATAAAGCATATTATTAAAAGTTACATTTTACGTAATGCATATCCTCAATACTTACTTGTGCACACTAATACTTTTACAAAAGAGACAGTTTTCTTCTGCCTACCTGCCTCGGTTATAAATTCTTAATGGCCTTGAAGAACAATTTAGGCTGAGGATCATTGTAAAACCTCTCTTCAGACGAGAAGTTGATGGCAGAAAAAAGGGGTACTCTGGCCCCAAGACATCTTATGCCCTATCCAAAGGATAGGGGATAAGATGTCTGATTGCAGGGTCCTGCCACTGGGGACCCCTGCAATCTCTCATGCAGCACCCACCTGTCTCAGCTGCATGAAGCAATGATCACTCCGTGTCTGAAGACTCATGATCACCAGTATTGTGATGTTACGCCCCGCCCCTCAATGCAAGCCTATGGTCTGGCAGCTCCCCCTCCCATAGACTTGCATTGAGGGGGCAGGGCGTCACAAGGGGGACGGAGTCGTGACATCACGATACTCTGGCCCCATGGTCGTGAGTCTTCAGACACGGAGCGATCATCGCTTCATGCAGCTGAGACAGGTGGGTGCTGCATGAGAGAATGCGGGGGTCCCCAGTGGGGGGATCCCCACGATCAGACATCCTTTGGATAGGGGATAAGATGTCTTAGGGCCGGAGTACCCCTTTAATGAAACTTTTAAAAAGGATACCTGGAAGTTTTGGAACTGAGATACCGCAGAGAGAACACCAGGATATCGTTATGAACAGGATCAGAGACCTTATAGCTCCTAGAGGCATCCCTCAAAAGCATGAATGCCAAATTGGAAAGAATCCATTGGTTGAGGATGACCTTGCAACACCGTGCTCAGCAACCTCATAAATAAAGAAAAACTTACACTACATTGTTTTCCCCACTCAACACATAATCAGGAACCCAACTGAGCATACCTTTGCTTTGTTGGACTTAAAGGGGTACTCCGCCCCAGACATCTTATACCCTATTCAAAGGATAGAGGATAAGATGTCTGATCGTGGAGGTCCCGCCGCTGGGAGCCCCCTCAATCTCTGCAGCGTCACCCCGCCATCAACACTACAGAGCAAACTGGCGATCGCCATGCCCCCTCCCATAGACTTGTATTGAGTGGGCAGGGTGTGATGCCACGTGACATCACGATACTCCATCCTCTGCATCGGCCCGTCATCACGCACAGAGCCAGTTTGCTCTGCCGTGAGGAGGGTGGGGTGGCGCTGCAGAGATTGCGGGGGTTCCCAGCGGTGGGACCCATGCGATAAGACATCTTATCCCCTATCCTTTGTATAGGGAAAAAGATGTCTGGGGCGGAGTACCCCATTAAATTGCAGAGAAATTATGCATGTTTAATAAAGGCACCATGCAACCTTTTCCTCTACCACAATTAGCTCAGGGAAATGTTACCCTTTAGGGTTTTTTTTTTTTATTATATTTTATTGGGTATTAACAATTTTACAGATAATGCATCAAGTGTTGGGACAATCCCCCAACATAACAGGAATACATCACATGCCATTAATATAGAAGAGAAAAGGGAGAGGACTCAACCTTGGCTAAGAATAGCAGTATGGGATGGTCAATTAGAGTGCAACATAGTAGAACCAGGCATTAGTATGAAAGCATTCAAAAGAATACCCAACGGCCCCATCTCCCTATTCCACTCAGGATCCAAAACGCCCCACATAACCGAATAGGCATATGATACCCTTCTGGGTTTAAATGTACAATTAACAAGTGATCATTTTGTTAATTTCTTCTATTTGTTACATTTATGTTTTACAATGTAGACATTTTTAGAAGTGTGATATGTAGAGCAGCTGTCTTCACATTCTTCCCCCTCCCCAAGTTTCTCAACCCTAAACGTGAAAATGTTTTGGAAACAGCACACCAAGAACCTGTATTATATTTACACATACAAGTATTTTGTCCACTCTATGGGGGAGGTTTTTCAAAAACTGTGCAGAGGAAGAGTGGTGCAGTTGCGTATGACAACCAGATTGCTTAGTTCATTTTTAACCCCTTAAGGACGCAGGGTTTTTCCATTTTCATTTTTTCATCACCTTCTAAAAATCATAATGCTTTCAATTTTGCACATAAAATTCCATATGATGGCTTATTTTTTGCATCACCAATTCTACTTTGCAGGGACAGTCATCATTTTACCCAAAAATGCACGGCGAAACGGAAAAAAAATTCATTGTGCGACAAAATTGAAGAAAAAGTCATTTTGTAACTTTTGGGGGCTTCTGTTTCTACGCAGTGATTTTTTCATTAAAAATAACACCTTATCTGTATTCTGTAGGTCCATACGGTTAAAATGATACCCAACTTATATAGGTTGGATATTGTCGTACTTCGGAAAAAAATCATAACTACATGCAGGAAAATTTATATGTTAAAAATTCTCATCTTCTAACCCCTATAACTATATTTTTCCACGTACGGGCGGGCAGGTATGAGGACTAATTTTTTGCACCGTGCTCTGAAGTTTTTATCAGTACCATTTTTGTATTGATCAGACTTTTTATTCATTTTTTCATGATATAAAAAGTGACCAAAAATTACGCTATTTTGGAATTTTTTTCCGCGTACGCCATTGATGGTGCAATTTAATTAACGATATATTTTTATAGTTCGGACATTTCCGCACGTGGTGATACCACGTTTATTCTTATTTACAGTTTTTTGGTTTTTTTAATGGGAAAAGGGGGTGATTCAAACTTATTAGGGAAGGGGTTAAATGACCTTTAACTTTTTTTTTTTTCACAGTGCTATAGCTCCCATAGGGAGCTATAGCACTGCACACACTGATCCCTTATGCTGATCCCTGCAAAGCCATAGCTTTGCATGGATCAGCTAGATAGGGGCTCAATTGCTCAAGCCTGTAGCTCAGGCTTGGAGCAATCAAACCCCAATCAGATGCCGCGGAGACAGGTAAGGGGACCTCCGCTCGCATCCTAGCTGATCGGGACATCGCGATTTATCCCCCCCCCCCCCCAAAAAAAAAAAATATATATATATAACATCTACATGTTAAATTGTGTAACAGGACTGTTACTGGCAGTTGACCAGCCCAAATATATACAAGATATTCAGCTCAGCAGCAGGGGCAAGGCACTGCATTTTTTATTTTGAGACCATATGTTTGCATAAATGCTTAGCCCCTTAAGGACCTGTCCAATTTTTTGTACTCTTTTTTCCTCCTCCCCTTCTAAAAATCATAACTTTCAATTTTGCACCTACAGACCCCTATAAGGGCTTGTTTTTTGCATCACTAATCATACTTTGCAATGACACTGCTTATTTTATAACAATCTGCAGCAAAAAAAAAAATAAAATACGCATTGTAATTTTTTGGGGCATCAGTTTCTACGCAGTGCACCTTTTTTTGGTACAAATGCCACCTTCTCTTTATTCTGTAGGTCCATACGGCTACAGGGATACCCAATTTATCTAGGATTTATTTTACTACTTAATAATAACTACATGATCCAAAATTAGTATGTTTAAATCTGTCATCTTCTGACCCGTATAACTATTTTTCTGCATACGGGGCTATGAGCTCTGTAGTTTTTATTGGTACCATTTTTGTTTTAACAGTCAAACCAAGAATATTTTAATGAAAAGATTAATGATAGCAGTACAAAAGGCAAAAGTAAAATAGTAATGATGCCCTTTCTGGCGTATTATCACATAATAACAGGTAAAACAGATAACATGGAGGTTATATCATCTCACCGCTTTGCAAAGAGACAAGGAAAGCATCTCACACGTATGGAGGACAATACAAGTACATGCTAATGGCAGGATCGGTCGTCGCCAAACAGTCGCTTCAAGCACATAGAAAAAGGAGAACTCCTCGCCCCCCAGATCAATACAAAGAAAGGCAATTCTGCATAGGTGGACAATAAGAAGAGGCCTGCCATTCCTCCCATAGTTTATCAAAATATTCCACCCTATTCTCACGAATAGCAGACAGTTTTTCACAGAGCATAATAAAGTTAACCCTATCTATAACCTTCTGAAATGACAATAACGGAGACTTCCATTGGGCTGCTATATGTATCCTGGTAGCCTTAAGAATGAATGGAGCCATTCGAAAGGTGCGGAATGGCATCCTACTGGGCCTGTTGCTTAAAAGACAAAAGGACGGAGAGCTGGGCATGCGTTCACCAAATAAATCCACCAATACCGTATGAACCCTTCTCCATAATTTTGCTACCTTAGGACAACTCCACCAAATATGGTGCATAGAACCAGTAATCTGACGGCCTCTAAAGCAAAGAGGTGACACCGACGGGTAAAGTGTGTGCAACCTAGAGGGGACCAAATAGACTGGGTGTAGGATTTTAATAGACGTCTCCATTAAGGAGACCTACCAACTACCCTTACTAATAGCCGTGCAACAGGCTTGCCATTGGGGCAAAGACATGGTCACACAAAGGTCACGCTCCCAGGCTACCATGAAGCGTAGTTTTGTATCAGCAGGAGGGGCATTTAGATGAGCATAAATGCGGGAAAGCATGCCTGGTAACGTAGGACCGTATAGCAAGGCTGCTTCATAGAATGTAGGGTTCACCCTAAAGCCCCTAGGTGCCAACGAAGAGTAGTATGATAGGATTTGCATTGTCCGGAAATGTTCCCCAGGCGGGAGTTTATGTATAGAGCAGAGTTGTGCCATGGTAATCAATTGTTTACCCACCAGCAGGTCAGATAATTTAGTTAGTTTAGCAGAGCGCCACCACGAATAGGGAGCAGTAGAAATGCCAGGTTGAAAAGCAGGGTTAGAAAGGAAGGGGAGGAGAGGAAGTATAGGGGATTGCAGGAGGAACTTGAAGCGGACCAAACGCCATAGAGACAGGGAAAATAGAGTGATTTGCGCCAAAGAGGAGAGAAGAGCTGAGACTGGACAAGAGGACCACATCAAAGCGGAGAAAGAGAAGGGAGAGATAAGGGATTCCTCCAGCCCCACCCATCTAGGGACATTCTGTGTGGCGTGCGAAAGGGCCAGTTGGGCTAGGCGAGCAGCATAGTAATATTTCATTAGATTGGGAACCGATAGACCACCCACCCTTTTATGATAATGCATAACAGTCTTATTAATGCGGGGTCGCCTACCATTCCAGATGTAATGGGAAATAGTGTGGGCACCGTCCACCTTGTCAGATCCGCTCTAATAGAGTGAAATAGAGGAGGATAGTTCGCAGCATATAAAGTTTTAAGGGACGTCAGGACAGGCCCTGGGAGGAGTCGTGAAACCCCAAATTTAGTGAAATCAATTGTCGTGTCAAGAGTGGGACATTGCAATACATCACCTCCGATTTAGTCACATTCATCTTCAACCCCGGCAGCCACGCAAATCTGTCCAATAGCGCGATTAAATTAGGTAAAGTAACTAAAGAATTTGTTAATGTCAGGAAAAGGTCATCTGCAAAAAGACTAGTTTTATATTCTACCGAACCCACCATGAGGCCCTTAATGTTAGCGTTATCTCTAATAGCAACCGCCAAGGGCTCCATCACAAGTGCAAAAAGCACCGATGAGAGGGGGCACCCCTGGCGCGTTCCCCTCCCTATAGATATAGATGAGGGTGAAGTGGAAGGCAGCTTTAGGTAGGCCGTCAGGGTTGAATAAATGCTATGCAATATGCGAATAAAGGGACCGGAGATGCCAAACTTTGACAATACCTGAAACAGGTAAGGCCATGAGACCGTATCAAAGGCCTTTTTTTATGTCTAATGCTAGGGCAAGCATGGGAGTTTTAGTTATATCTGAATGGTTGATCAGGTTCAAGAACTTCCTAATATTATCTGGGGCCTGTCGGCCTGGGATAAATCCCACCTGGTCTAGGTGGACAAGAGAGGGCAAGAAGGAATTAAGTCTAGAAGAAAGAATAGAAGTAAGCAGTTTAGAATCGACATTAAGAAGAGAGAGAGGGCTGTAGTTAGAGGGTAAAGAGTGGTCCTTAGAGGGTTTAGGCAAGACCGTGATCAGAGCATCAAGAAATTCAGGGGGAGGTTTGGCGCCAGACAAGAGAGTTGAAGGAGACAAGATGGGGAATTAACAAAGAGGAAAAAGGTTTTAAAGTAGGAGGCAGAAAATCAGTCCGGTCCGGGAGACTTGCCCAGTTTGAGATGGTCAATGGCCCGTTCCACCTCCTCCACAGTGATGGGACCATTCAATGCCTCCCGGTCCAGAGCAGATAAAGATGGGAGAGACAATGGAGAGAAGGCATTGAAAGAAGAAGAATAATGAAGGGGAGAAGGAGGGGCCGAGTAGAGGTGAAGAAAGAAAAGGAGGAAGAAAAAGCCTCAAATACGATCAGGTTGGGAGGTGCGGAGGCCAGGTTTCAACTGAATGCTATGCACTCGATTAAACGAGGACGTTTTCTTAAGCATAGCCGCTAGCAGCCGGTCAGGTTTATTCGCCAACCTATAATAGGTTGCGCCTGTCCACCTCAAGGCTCTCTCTACTTTTGTAGAGAGCAGGGCATCCAATTGCAATCTAGTATCCGCAATAGACTTATAAAGAAAGGGGGTAGGGTCCTGCTGATGGGCAAAAAGCCATCTAGACAGTTTGGCCTCCAAGGCCGCTTGGACTCTAGACCTATCTCGCTTAATACCCGAGGCCATAGAGATCAGGCGTCCGCGGATTTAAGCCTTATGGGCCAACCATGTCCAATGTGGAGACGATTGTGGGGGAACTATTTAAAGAGAAGTAGGAGGCTATATCACCCTCCAGTTGGGTTTTGATTCTCGGCATAGTCAGTAAAGACTTGTTAAGTCTCCACCTAAATGGCAATGTGAGAGGGGACATAAAATTAAAGACTGACAGTACCAGATCATGGTCCGACCACGACACGGGGACATGACGGCCATAGACCAGCAGAGGCACTGTTGACCAAAATCCAGTCTATCCTCGTGTAGTGGCGTTGGACCGGGGAATAATAGGTGTAACCTCTACTGGTCCCATTATGTTCCCTCCATGTGTCCACTAGAGTGCGTAGCAAACAGACTGGATAATAGGCGTTGTTGAGTCCCCAACCTACGAAACTGAACCGTATTGGAACGGTCCAACCTTTTTTTTTTTCATGGGACTTTTTTTTTTTTTATTTATGGTAGATGAAGTGACCAAAAAAGCAAAATTTTGGACTTTGGTATTTACATTTATGCCAGAGGGTGCAGTTTAACTATATTTTGATAGGACATTTACATATGCGGCAAAACCTTTTATTTAAAAACGGATTCAAGATTAGGGGGGGGGGGAGGGGCTGATTCACTTAAACACTTTCCTGCCCATAATGGCAGGGGCTATGCCATGCAATCTTTCGATTGCATACACTGTTCAATGCTATGCCACAGCAGAGATCCGTGTTATTTGTGCTCTGCTGCTCCAGCTAGCTGGGAGCTTCAAAGCACTGTTCTGATGGCAAGGAGGCAGATAAGGGCCCTCCTGCTGTCCTCTCAGCTGAGCGGGACATTTCGATGGTCATGATCAGCTCCACTTTTTTTTTTTCTTCCACATTTCAGACACCACAATCAACTTTGACATCAAGGAGATGATGCTCAGCATTGGCCTGTTTGGCGATGCCTGGCATTTACCCTGAGTCCCCACCCTCCAGGCATCAAGTGTGCTCAGCTCGTGAGCACACTACAACCAGTGATGAGACCAGGGCGTACAGGCATGTCCTTTAGTACCCGGACACAAGGTCATACCCACACACGCCGCGTTCTTAAGTGCTGGAAAAAAATATAAAAACTTTGCAGAGTCTTTGCACATAGACCAGTCACTAGAAGTCACTAAAAGGCCTAGATTTAGTTTTGCCAATGTACCCGAGTTTTGGCACAATGGCAAATTTTACACACTGCCAGGTCTAACAGATTATAGGACATGGCCTTTATGCACCAAAATTTGCACATGATTATGGTTTGAAGTATGCCAACTGAACAAAACTACAGGATCTTCATGTCCAGATCAGTCCAAGACATCATAAATCTGCTACATTTGGAGATTCACCAAGTATGAGTTTTTACTAAATCTGGGCCAAAGTTGCAATGGTGTGAACAAGACCGGTAATGTGCTCAGCTGTTTTATACAAGGCAGTTGTAGGGCGCGGTGTACCATCTTTTCCATATGTAGGTTTGCACATACTGTGGTCTAATCTAGAAAGTATTTCCAAGAAGCATTTCACCATGCATACAGGGGAGACCATATATTTGATTGGTTACTCAATACAGATGGCAAACTTGACAAGGGCTTAGCACATTACCCAAGCTAGAGATGGCTTCTGCATCAACTGTTCCTTTCCGTGTGGATTACAGTGTAAACAGGTGCTCAGAGTTTTGCAAATGTGCAAGTATATTATAGCCTACATCTTTACCAAGTGTTCAGTATTCTATGTACTGGGTTCTGTAAAGTAATGTGGAAACTGCACCACCATATATTAAGGAGGCATGGAGAGCATTGGATTAAGAGTTTTATTTTACAATATAAAAACCATCACAAATAAAAACATTTAAACAGTACTAAAACAATGCAGCTTTATGTGAAGATTCCCAGGACATAGCTGTGATCCTGCAGCATATTCACAACTGGTAAAACTTAAGTTAAAAAATAAATTCAGAACAGGTGTCTAGTGTCTTAATATGTCTTTGAAAAATTATACTAGAGGATAGCTAGCAGATGTTGCAACCCCGCAGTGATTTCCTCGGTCTTTGGCAATTAAAACGTATCCACCGTCACCCCATTTCTCACTCCAGCTAAACAAAAAAAAATAATAAATAAATAAAATGAAATATGTAAATATTAGGTTATACATCCAGAGAAGAGTCAATATATTCATTACTTTTACTAGAGATAATCGAACTTACAGTAATTTGATTTGTCATGAACTTTCAGCAGTTGCTGACTTTAAACCGGCATTAATTTCAGCCTTCAGGTTCTCCAGTGGGCTGGAAAAGGTGGATACAGTCCTAGAGGAGAGAGTCTCCAGCCCACCGGAGCACCTGAAAGCTGAACAAATTTACGCAGGATAAAGTCATCAAACGCTGGGCCGAGAAGTTTGTGACAAATCGAGTCACTGCAAGTTTGCGCATCTCTAACTTCTACCATGTAGTAAGGGACTGATCAGAGGGAAGGCCAGTGAAACTGCGTACGGTTACAGTTTGCTGGGTTAATATATTCCAGGTATATATGCAGAACTCCACTACCAGAGAGTTAGCCGAAGCACTCTCCGTGTCCCTTCAATTGCCAACATATACATTGATGAATGAATTGTTTTCACACCAACTGAAGGTCAATTATGGCTTTAAATCATACTGTCAAAGAACAAAACTTGTCATGTCTGATATCACTTTGTCAGAGTTAGATCAATAGTACAAGCTGGGAGAAGTGTGCGTAGCACGTTCTCCCAGCTCTGGTCTATGGAGCAATCATTGTCTCAGACAGTAGGAATAGGAGTGTGTTGCCAAGTGCATCTCCCTCTGCTCACTCTCAGTGGGGTCTGAACACCTAAACCATGAGTTATTAAAAACTAAGTGGGAAAATAAAATAAAAAAGTCTTGGAGTTATACTATAAGGTTGCACTCTACCTGTTTTTAATTATCCAGTATTTCTTTCCATCAACATCCTCTCCTTGATATCCATAGCCAACAGCAAGGACACCATGATCTAGCTCTGTGCTGCTGCAGTCAGGCTCATAGTAGATACCTAAATAAGATAGTGATATCAGTATATAGGGAAAATACTTTGCAACTATTACATCTGGCTCAATATTTAATATAACAAGCCTTTTAGAACACTCACCACTCTGATAGAACTGGAATGATTGATGTCCAGCATCAATGGCCACAGACACAGGACCAACTGAAGCTATAGCCTTCATCAACTCCTTCTCACTTCCAGAAGTTACATCCATAAAACCAGTGTCATTTGCAGCAGTGTTGTTGGAGTTGTATGCACACTCTTGATCATCCTGTAACAATAGACACGGTTAACCATTGCTTACAGTCTTGCTGTGAAAGAGCGCCATCATTAAAGTGGCTACACATTGCACTTGCAACCGCATTCCCAGCCATACCTTAGCAATATATGGATAAGACTCTTCAGAGTCAATGCCTTTGTTGTCCAAAACATATTGGAAAGCTTGATCCATGAGACCTCCATTGCAACCTTCATTCCCTTCTGGTCTAGAGCAGTCAACAAGGTTTTGCTCACTAAGGGACACTAGTTTTCCAGTCTGTCTAAAGTGTTGTCCTTCTAGAGCTCCAGTAGAACTGAATGCCCAGCAAGAGCCACACTGACCCTAAGCAAGAAAAACACAGACCAGTTAACATTTCAGCTACTAGAATCTTGTTCTGCAAAAAAAAAAAAAAAAAAAAAAACACACTACAGGTATACTGAACAAATGTGAGTGAAATACATACCTGATCTTTAACTGGTGTTACATATCCTTCTTTGCGCCAGTCAACACTCCTGGGGGGTTCAAAGTTGTTTGGAGCCATAAAGGTTGACCCACGTTTCCTGTCAGGCTTGTGTTTGTAGCCATTCATTACCTGTCTAAATTCTTCTGTAGTCTGAAAAAGAAGTGACCAAGTCAGCACATGGCACACATGATATTGCCTTTACAGGCAGTGCCCCATTTTAGTGGATGTAGACACAGCTATGGATCACAGATTTAACATCTAAGATGCATTGTTGCCCTCTAACAAAAAGCAGGTTATCAAGCACTTGACAAATGAACCTCCAGCTTTGTTTAATGGCAAGCGTAAACAAAAAAAAGTACAGCACACCTTAGTGATCCATCAGACACGTTTCCAGTCCAGATGCTGGATCACAATTTATTTGTTTATTGGAAGTTTGCACAGGGCTGAGTGCAGATCCACACACTGGCCCTCATTTACTACTAGCTGAATGCCCGGCGTTGCCTGGTTTTTCCTTCCTAATCCTTGTAGGGGAGGAAAAACAAACAAAGGAGGAAGCTTATGACTTCATATCCAGTCCTCATATTGTTGTCATATGCCAACCCCATATCCCGTCCTGTAATGTGTACCAGGTATTGAAACATCTCTAGCCGTACTGAAGTAATGTGGGAACATACATTTCCCATTGATTTGCACAGGACTTTAAACAAACCCCCCCCCCCCCCCGACCCTCACAAATGGGGGGGGGGGGGGGTAGTTAAGGGTTAAATTAACTATCCTGTATTTTAAGTGGACATATAAGTAACATGTGACCAAGAATTATGGAAATATCTCCAGCTGTTTGGAAGTTATGCAGTAACATATTTCACATTGACTTGTATAGGACTTTAAACATAAACCCCGCCCCTGGCAAATGGGGGTGAGTAAGGGTTAAATCACCTATCCTATGTTTGTTGTTGATATAAGTAACATGTGTGCCAAGTTTCATGTTAATATCTTTAGCCGTTTAACCCAACAAATTTCGCCTGGTTGTGCGCCAGATTAGGGCGCATTGCGCCAGAATTGAAGAAACCTGACTAACACCTCATTTTACTGAGAAAACCCAAAAAGGGGGCATGACCACTGAAAAGACAAATGTTAGACATTTTCACAAAAAACCCAACAGATTTACTAAGGTTTTCACAGAAAATGTTGATTTAAGCTGAGGAAAACCAGACAGATCAGAGCATGTGTAAAAAAAGCAAAATGTAGGATAAGCACAAAAGGTAGGGAAACCTTATTTAATAGTGTGGGAAAAAAAATTGTAGGGTTTTAAAACCCACAAAGAAAACTACTCTTCATAGATCAGGGCCAATGTCTACGAGGTGAAGGAGAGCTGGGAACTTTACTGATCCATCACCCTTCTGCAGTGATACTATGGCATTCAGAGACAAGCCATCTTCTCTTGGGAGCACTTTAGTGCCCAATACTAAGTTCAGGGTGTGTATGTCATGCTGATGTACTCACCATATCACCAAAATGATTCATGCCAAGCTTGTAAGTGTGTTTCCCCATGACATATTCCATGTTATGCATTTCAATTGTCTTTAGATTTTTCTCCCATACCATTCGCCTCCAGCCAGCTTCTTTCTGTAAGGAGAAAATGTGATATCATCAATGCAAGTTTTATTTAGTTACCCAAATGTGAAGAGACTACACCAATTGACTGCTGATAATACATATACACGGCACTGTTGAATAGCACTTCCTACAACCCCACCAACATCAATCTGTAATGGATGGATCAAAGAACTACAGTTCTTTTAATCTCCTTTGGTCAGTTTCAACTATTGCAGAAAAAGGGACCATTACCCAAGTGAATCAGCACCTCAGCTTAAAGCGCAACTGTCATGAAGTTTGGGGCATATGACCTAACCACAGTGTGTAAGATATGTCTGCAGCCTTGCTTTTATCCCTCTTATTACAGCTTTTATTAGCTCAAAAACACTTATATGCAGTCACTAGAGATGAGTGACCTTACAGTAAATTCGATTCGCCACGAACTTCTCGGCTCGGCAGTTGATGACTTTTTCTGCATAAATTAGTAAAGCTTTCAGGTGCTCCGGTGGGCTGGAAAAGGTGGATACAGTCCTAGGGAGACTCTTTCCTAGGACCGTATCCACCTTTTCCAGCCCACCGGAGCACCTGAAAGCTGAACTAAATTATGCAGGAAAAGTCATCAACTGCCGAGCTGAGAAGTTCGTGACGAATCGAATTTACTGTAAGTTTGCTCATCTCTAGCAGTCACTGTCAGTCTGATCGGTGTGACCAGGGCATCGCTGTTTTACACCCCATACACACACTGGTTAGCTTTCATGCCCCAAACCTCATGATAACTGCGCTTTAATGCAAGATTGGTGTTGCCATGTCCATGGTGACCTGCAGTAAAATGTTTTTTCTTAAACAATGTCTTTTATCCTCTTTTGGGGGTACATAAACTTGGATACCAAATAATGGTAGTGATTTACAGAATAAAGGCACACCAGAATCTGTTGCAATTGTAAGCATTACATTTTAATAATGAAGACTAAAAATACTACAAATTGGATGCCAGCATGCCATTACTGCTGCTAAAAATTTTTTTTTTTTTTTTTTTTTTTTAGCAGCAGTTTTTAAGTTGTAATATTTTTAGTAAATCTCTATATTCTCCCACATATCAACACTAAGAATTGCACAAGTTGTTGCAGTAAAAAGTAGAATCTGAGCATGTGAATGGACGTCAATATATTAATTCTCTAGTCCGTGATAGACCAGGGTGCCATGTCATGATGCCTCCAGCTGTTGCAAAAGTGCTACTCCAAACAAGCCTGAAAAGCAGTTTGCTGTCCAGGCATTCTGGGAGTTGTAGTTTTGACTGGAGACATCCTGATTGGGAACACCTGTTGTAGGCAAAAGGTCAGGGCATTCATATACGGGAGACGTTAAGTCCCAACTAGTGAACGGAAACACAAACATTACCGCGATACTTACAGTGTTATAGGATTTAGAGTAGAAACTCAAGTACTGCTGCCAGGACGCATCCAAAACAGGGTCACTCATAGGGGCAGCATAAGTGGTGGCCACGCAAAGGCCGAAGGCAAGTATATATAGCGTCATGGTTGCTGTAAGAGGATAAGAAAGTTAAGTGGTATTCAAGGAACTTGTCTGACCTTAAAAACGTCAGGATCTATAAGGGCGCGTTCACACTGAGGAATTCACGGGAAATCATTTCCGTCAGGAAATTGTTGCCTTCTGTCATTTTATCCATAGAGCGGAATTTCCATGCGGAAATGAAGAGGAATGAAGGAGGCTATTTAATCTACTTTTACGAATTACGCTTGACGATCATGTCGGGCAGATTTTTTATTTTTAAACCATTGATTTCCGCATTGGAAATCTGGTAGCAGAATTTCCGCAGTGTGAACAGGACAGCAGAAAAAAAAAAAAAAAACTCAATTTAAAGTCAATGGGTAGAAGAATGCAAGAGGAATTACTCGAGTAAATGCCTCTTGAATTATTCAGTGTGAACACATCCTTACTAAACCCCACTAGTGCCCTAAAACAGATTAACCCTTTTAAACTTGACATCTAAAACATACTACTTAAGGAGGAACATATGGTAAAATCAATCTATAGCAGTGTTTGGCAACCAGGTGTTGCAAAACTACAACTCCCAGCATGCCCGGACAGCCAAAGGCTGTCCGGGCATGCTGGGAATTGTAGTTTTGCAACATCTGGAAGCACCCTGGTTGCCAAACACTGAAATCTAGTATATGCATTTAAACATCCCTATACCGTGTAGTATAGACAGTGGGAGCAGAGCAGAAACAAGGACAGAGGGAATAAAGGACATTCCCTCCCCCACCCATGTGTACACAATCCCCCACCAGTGTCCATAATGGACAGGAAGCTCCTGGTTACGCAATGTACGAGCCCATCCCAGAAGAGCACAACAACCGGAGAGCAGCCCGAACAGCTGACTCAACAGCCTCCCGAGGCCGATACCGGAGATCACCGTATAACCCTACAGCCGGCATATAGAACCGTAGAGAAGGACTCGCGCCTCACAGGAATACCCCGACATCCGGCACATTCCAGGGCCCAGCTGCAGGCGCCCACCCAACAATGCATACCTCACTGCAGGATCACTCGCTGGGAATTGCAGGCATTCTGAGGCACCGGCGCTCTTATATGGCCTGGTTATGGCCCCGCCCCCAAAATGATTCACGCCACAGGATTGGCTTAATGTTTGCCCGCGGGGCTCATGTGACTGGCGAGCGCGTGACTTACCGTGTTGTTGTGGAGAGAGGGAGGGTGCTGAACCTTGTGTATGCTCCGTGTTATCTGTATACTGGGGTTATGGCATACTATACTATATCCCTCCTGCCCTCTTTATACGGCGTGCTGTTATAGTGTTCTCCGTGCTGTGGGGTTTACTCAACTGCTTTTTTAGGGCTTCAGAATAACGTGAGGTGCCAGATTGGTCCCAAAGCCTACCATAGTCTTTTCCCAACCAGGGGGCCTCAAAACTACAACAAGGGCATGCTGGGAGTTGTAGTTTTCCAGAAGCTGGAGGCACCCTGCATGGGAAACATTGACCTACCATCTGCAGACATTGGGGGAAAGTTATCAAGGTTGAGGAATGGGAATGTTTTTTTATACACCTTTAACCCCTTAAGGACCCAGCCATTTTTTGCAATTCTGACCACTGCCAAATTTAAAGGGTAGCTCCCACCATCCTTTTTTTTCTTCTGTCCCTGCCTATTTCCCATCTATCCCTAACCCCCTCCCTGCCTTAAAATTCTTTTTTAACATATTAAAAATGCCTTTTGTCTGCCTGGTAGTGTGCTCACTCACCAGGTAGACTTCCCCAGCAGGCACAACGTCACTGATGCCTGCTGGGGCTGACACTTCCGCCCTTAGTTCACCTATTCAGTGTACCTCCAGCTGTTTCACCACTACAACTCCCAGCTTGCCCTATTGGCTGTCAGGGCATGCTGGGAGTTGTAGTGGGGAAAAAACTGGAGGCATACTATATAGGTGAAAACCGTATCCGTGATGGCCGCACATCCCGCTCCCCGCCGCGCAAAAGAACAGGTCCCCAAACCTATCCCGCCCCCCCCCCCCCCCTCCCCGGCAAAAGCACAGTCACAGCAGCCCGCAAATTCTACTTTATGTTAGCGGTAAGATTTCGATTTAATAGGACATGTATGAACACATAGTAAATACTAGAGTAAAAGTATTCATTCTCGGGGTCCTTTTTGTCTAGTCTGCCCCTTGTCACCTCTCATCTAGATAGTCATTAAACTAATAGTTTATTCAGGATTTATGTAAATATAATAGAACTAATGTATATAATTAGTTAATTACCTGTCCAGAGCGTAGCAGGACCTGCGGGTCACGTGATCAGGTAAACTCTATGGTTTTTGCTTAAGGACCTTTGGAGGCCCCTGTGACGTATTGCACCCATCATTCTTTGTGACGGTGAGTGACAGATATTTGGACCAATCAGAACAACCCCGCCCCTGCCCATATAAGGGCGCGGCGGCCATTGTTAGCTCTCTTTCCTCGTGTGCTGTTGACAGGGAAGGATCTGCGCTGCTGTCATCAGTGAATTTAGGCCCTAGCCTTGCGGCGACGGCTGATTTCTTCTTAACCGTGAGTGTATCAGTCCCTAAGCACTCTGCAAGATCACCGGACCTTATCTATCCCCTAAATCTGGACGGATCTTCAAAATTAACCCTAAATTCAGAGACTTAGAATACAATTCAAGGTCCGCAACAACTGTCAGTCACTGAACTATATAGAGACTGTTTGAATGAGACTGTTATTGTGCATTGGATGTACCGCAAGCCTTTAAGTAAAGTTTATCCAAGTTCAAGTACCTTGTGGACCTTCAGTCATTTTATGCATGCACCTATCGTTACTGGGAAGGGCGGCGATAGGCCGGAGAATTACCTCAGCATACTAGCCCTCAGCCTGGCGTCACGAACTATAGGGTTAACCTTAACCCCTCATCTACCGAAACAACACCCCAACTACCATACACCCCCCAAGGGCTACCACACCACCATACACCTCCAGAGACGTGAAGGAATTTCCTTCTCGTCATTTACACTGTAGGACTGAATTGGCTCCAAACACTGCACAATTCTGTGGTATTCTCACAAATGCTGGTCTTATCATTACTGCACTATTTACTAATAAACAACAGGCTGCATTCTCTAGAGGTGCTGATACACGTGACTGTAAGCTAATGGTTCTCCCTACACATACGTAGCGGCCCTCACCTCTGTAGCAATGTGTAGCGCCACACCATGAAGAAACTGCAGGCGGTGTAAAAGTTTACAATAGTGGCTCTATAGCAGTTCCTTCCTGAAATAACCAACACAAATCTGTTCCTTATCACATGAAAAATGTATAACTTTCCCTTATCTATGTATATAAAACTCAACGTGTGTATGTGTGTGTGTGTGTGTGTGTGTGTGTGTGTATGTATGTATGTTCCAGCATCACGTCCAAACGGCTAAAGATATTAACATGAAACTTGGCACACATGTTACTTATATGTCCACAACAAACATAGGATAGATGATTTAACCCTTACTCACCCCCATTTGCCAGGGACGGGGTTTATGTTTAAAGTCCCATACAAGTCAATGGGAAATATATATTACTTATATGTCCACTTAAAAAATAGGATAGTTAATTTAACCCTTAACTACCCCCATTTGTGAGTGTCGGGGTTTTTGTTTAAAGTCCCATGCAAATCAATAGAAAATGTATGTTCTCACATAACTTCCGTACGGCTGGAGATATTTCAATACCTGATACACATATTACGGGTCGGGATAGGAGGTCGAGATAGGAGGTTGGGATATGAGGACAGGATAGGAGGTCGGGATAGGAGGACGGGATAGGAGGACGGGGTAGGAGGACGGGGTAGGAGGACGGGATAGGAGGATGGGATAGTAGGATGGGATAGGAGGACGGGATAGGAGGTGGAGATAGGAGGACGGGATAGGAGGTTGGGATTGGAGGTCGAGATAGGAGGTCAGGATAGGAGGTCGAGATAGGAGGACGGGATAGGAGGTCAGGATAGGAGGTCGAGATAGGAGGTCAGGATAGGAGGTCGAGATAGGCGGACGGGATAGGAGGACGGGATAGGAGGTCAGGATAGGAGGTCAGGATATGGGGTTGGGATATGACAACAATATATGAGGACGGGATATGAAGTCAAAAGCTTCCTCCTTTGTTTATTTTCCTCCCCAACAAAGATTAGCAAGGAAAACAGGGCAACGCCGGGTATTAAGCTAGTTATTAATATTTAATATGTATTTATTCAGCTTTTCTATTATTTGCTGTTGAATGATTTTTAAACACAACCAACTATTCAGGATTAAATTAAAAACTTTAAAATAACAATCAATTCATTGCTTTCAAAATAAGCAAAAATGTTCCTAGATCTGTTTTATTTTAAAAATGTCAGTGTGAATACGGCGTTTCCTGTATAGTGCCACTGTGTAGAAAGTGTTATGGTAACAGTTTTGGGGCTCCAGTGGAACAACCACATTAAAGACTCTATGGATCGGCCTCATTGTCACGATTCCGGCTGGCAGGTAGTGGATCCTCTGTGTCAGCGAGGGATTGGCGGGGACCGTGCTAGTGGACCGGTTCTAAGAGGCTACTGGTTTTCACCAGAGCCCGCCGCAAAGCGGGATGGTCTTGCTGCGGCAGTAGCAACCAGGTCGTATCCACTAGCAACGGCTCTACCTCGCTGACTGCTGAGAAGGCGTGGGACAGAAGGACTAGGCAGAGGCAAGGTCAGACGTAGCAGAAGGTCGGGGGCAGGCGGCAAGGTTCGTAGTCAGGATGGGTAGCAGAAGTTCAGGTACACAGGCTTTGGACACACTAAACGCTTTCACTGGCACAAGGCAACAAGATCCGGCAAGGGAGTGCAAGGGAGGAGACTAGATAAAGGCAGGGAGCAGGTGGGAGCCAATAAGCTAATTGGGCCAGGCACCAATCATTGGTGCACTGGCCCTTTAAGTCTCAGAGAGCTGGCGCGCGCGCGCCCTAGAGAGCGGAGCCGCGCGCGCCAGCACATGACAGCAGGGGACCGGGACGGGTAAGTGACCTGGGATGCGACTCGCGAGCGGGTGCGTCCCGCTGTGCGAATCGCATCCCCAACGGCCAAAACAGTGCAGCGCTCCCGGTCAGCGGGACTGACCGGGGCGCTGCAGGGAGAAAGACGCCGTGAGCGCTCCGGGGAGGAGCGGGGACCCGGAGCGCTAGGCGTAACAGTACCCCCCCCCTTAGGTCTCCCCTTTTCTTTGACCGGCAACTGCCTCCCCTGGGATGAGGACCCCGGGAAAGAATGGAGGGTTTCCTCAACGGCAGGCAGTACAGCAGGAGTGGGAATGGGGAGGGAGGGCAGAGGGCGAAGCCGGGCACGGGGCAGTGTGACACCAGGACGGGGGCCATGAGGAGGCACAGAGGTTTGCCTGACGGGACTGGGAGGGGGGGAGAGGCACTTCCTATGGCAGGCAGAGTCCCAGTTCTTTATCTCCCCGGTGGTCCAATCAAGGGTGGGGGAATGAAGCCGGAGCCATGGCAGACCGAGGAGGACCTCAGAGGTACAACTGGGGAGAATGAAGAACTGAATCCTTTCGTGGTGGGGTCCGATAGACATCAGGAGGGGTTCTGTGCGGTAACGCACGGTGCAGTCCAATCTGGCTCCGTTGACCGCGGAAATGTAGAGCGGTTTGGCGAGACGGGTCACCGGGATGCAGAATTTATTGACAAAGGACTCCAAAATAAAATTCCCGGAGGCACCAGAGTCCAAGCAGGCCAAGGCTGAGAGGGAGGAGTTGGCTGTAGGAGAAATCCGCACGGGCACCGTGAGACGTGGAGAAGAAGATTTAGAACCAAGAGATGCCACACCCACGTGAGCTGGGTGCGTGCGTGCGTTTCCCAGGCGTGGAGGACGGATAGGGCAATCCACCAAGAAATGCTCGGTACTGGCACAGTACAGACAGAGATTTTCCTCTCCACGGCGACTCCTCTCCTCCTGGGTCAGGCGAGACCGATCCACTTGCATGGCCTCCTCGGCGGGAGGCCCAGGCATAGACTGCAAAGGATGCTGTGGGAGAGGTGCCCAGAGATCCAAGTCCCCTTCCCGGCGGAGCTCTCGGTGTCGCTCAGAAAAACGCATGTCAATGCGGGTAGCCAAATGGATGAGTTCTTGGAGGTTGGCAGGAATCTCTCGCGCGGCCAGCACATCCTTGATGCGACTGGATAGGCCTTTTTTAAAGGTCGCGCAGAGAGCCTCATTATTCCAGGATAGTTCAGATGCAAAAGTACGGAATTGTATGGCGTACTCGCCAACGGAAGAATTACCCTGGACCAGGTTCAGCAGGGCAGTCTCAGCAGAAGAGGCTCGGGCAGGTTCCTCAAAGACACTTCGGACTTCAGCAAAAAAGGACTGGACTGTGGCTGTGGCAGGATCATTGCGGTCCCAGAGCGGTGTGGCCCAAGACAAGGCCTTTCCTGAAAGAAGGCTTACTACGAACGCCACCTTAGACCGTTCTGTAGGAAACAAGTCTGACAACATCTCCATATGCAGGGAACACTGAGACAAAAATCCACGGCAGAGTCTGGAGTCCCCATCAAATTTGTCCGGCAGGGACAAGCGGAGGTTAGGAGCGGCCACTCGCTGCGGAGGAGGTGCAGGAGCTGGCGGAGGAGATGGTTGCTGCTGTAGCAGGGGCAGAATTTGCTGTAACATGGCGGTCAACTGCGACAGCTGCTGTCCTTGTTGGGCAATCTGCTGCGATTGCTGAGCGACCACCGTGGGAAGATCAGCGAGACTTGGCAGCGGCACCTCAGCGGGATCCATGGCCGGATCTACTGTCACGATTCCGGCTGGCAGGTAGTGGATCCTCTGTGTCAGCGAGGGATTGGCGGGGACCGTGCTAGTGGACCGGTTCTAAGAGGCTACTGGTTTTCACCAGAGCCCGCCGCAAAGCGGGATGGTCTTGCTGCGGCAGTAGCAACCAGGTCGTATCCACTAGCAACGGCTCTACCTCGCTGACTGCTGAGAAGGCGTGGGACAGAAGGACTAGGCAGAGGCAAGGTCAGACGTAGCAGAAGGTCGGGGGCAGGCGGCAAGGTTCGTAGTCAGGATGGGTAGCAGAAGTTCAGGTACACAGGCTTTGGACACACTAAACGCTTTCACTGGCACAAGGCAACAAGATCCGGCAAGGGAGTGCAAGGGAGGAGACTAGATAAAGGCAGGGAGCAGGTGGGAGCCAATAAGCTAATTGGGCCAGGCACCAATCATTGGTGCACTGGCCCTTTAAGTCTCAGAGAGCTGGCGCGCGCGCGCCCTAGAGAGCGGAGCCGCGCGCGCCAGCACATGACAGCAGGGGACCGGGACGGGTAAGTGACCTGGGATGCGACTCGCGAGCGGGTGCGTCCCGCTGTGCGAATCGCATCCCCAACGGCCAAAACAGTGCAGCGCTCCCGGTCAGCGGGACTGACCGGGGCGCTGCAGGGAGAAAGACGCCGTGAGCGCTCCGGGGAGGAGCGGGGACCCGGAGCGCTAGGCGTAACACTCATGACCTCTCCAAAACCCTAACTTGGTAGAAAACCAGTAAAGATGTTTCGGATTTGCTCCTTTACATTGCACCTTGGGCCTCTAGGGATCCCTCTAAAACTCGTCTTTAAGGACAGATTTTAGACCCTGTGCAAAACTAAAAGTATGACCTAAATATTATACCAAAATACTGTAATGTACTACATAGCAGGACTTCTCTGTTTCTTCCTCACATGGACAAATAACAAATAATACCACACAACACTAAATAAACGTTATAGCGTCCACCCATGTTATACCCATCAATGCCAACTAAATAGCACCAAGTAACACACATAATATCCCCCACACCAAATACCACAGTGCAGTACACAATATTTCACCCTAAGTGCTAAATAAACACGATAATACAGCACAAAGTACCACTCCAGCAGCACCAAATATTACAGTGCAGCACAAAATAACTCTCAGCCACACAAAACAAATCCCACAGTGCACAACTCAGTAGGGACTCACTAGGATTATAGGTTGAACTTGATGGACTTTGGTCTTTTTCAACCTTATGAACTATGTTACTCTGTTACAAAATACCTATCGTCACGCCCCCTCCCATAGGCTTGCATTGAGGGTACGGGGCGTGACGTCCCACGGGGGGGTAGAGTATTGACGTCACAATACTCCGGCCCCTTGGTCATTACGCTTCACACTGAGAGCCTCATGACAGATTGTGGGGGTCCCCAGCGGCGAGACCCCACGATCATACATCTTATCCCCTATCCTTTGCATAGGGGATAAGATGTGTTAGGGCCGGAGTACCCCTTTAAGAAGGTTCTTGTAACTACAGATCACAATAAGGTTGTTTGATGATGTAAGTCCAGTCTGGTGGAACCATTGCAGGTCCAGTTATTGTAGCTGTAATCCGAACACTAAAATGGACTGACTCTATGGCCATCCGAGACAGGACTAAACTGCACTATGCAGCTCAGGCGGTATGGGCCTTTGTTGCTGATTCTGTTGTATGATCCATTGTACATCAGACCCCGAAAGATCACAGACTTCCATGGGGTTTACAGGGTCTCTCTCTGCTGTCCATTATTTAGCAGGATTTTACAGCTTGCATAACTTTTTGTCCAGTGAGATACTGCTGAATAAATGCATCTGTATCTGAGCTCTGTTTTGAGGAATTGAGCCTTAGATTTGTGCTCATTCCTTAGTTTGGAGATACACAGAGCTTGTTTTAACATATTCCATTTAAGATTCCTTTATATAAAGATAAAGATAAATTTAGGATAAAATCTAAAATACTTGAGCCACTTTAATGGCTAGTACAATATAACATTCTGCTAAAAGGAAACAACACAATGATTTGTAAGTGCTGGGAAGTTTGTCTCAGTAGCTGTTTTGTAACAGGACCCTTCCCCCATCCACTATCTGTGAAACCTTAGACTGAGATAAACAAGTCCTAGGCCCACTTATCTAACACTCCATATAGCCTTCTCACTAGTGCGAATGCATATATGAATGGCATGTTAACGTAGGAATCTAATGCAAATAGATGGAAATGAAATGTTAGCTAGAACAGATGCAAAGTACTCCAAGCACACATGACTACACTGAAATAATCTATATCCTGACGATACCTGTGCAAACATTATTATTTCATCAGCATTCCTATTCTAAAGCTGGATATACACATATAACTGTTGTCCAGCATATATTTCTCTCACGTACCCCTATTAACTATTTCATTGATGTGACGCTTATCTATGGTGGGAAAAAAGTTCATAAAGAAAAAGATCCAAGGGCGTAGCTAAAGGCTCATGGGCCCTGGTGCAAATGTTCAGCTTTGCCCCCTCCCTGGACAACTTCTTTTTACTTTACAGGGACTACAGCTCTCATCAAAAACAATCAGAGACAGAATAAACCTTTATCCAGGCTCTCACAGGTGATATCTGATGGGAGACTCTCTTTTTTTTTTTTCTTTGCCATTCGGACCAGACCACCATGAAGACTTCTTTTACCTATGTCTAAACTACTGCTAAATGCTGTGCTCCCTACATATAGTACTGACACAATTGGTTCCTCTTTAGAATAGAAAACCAGGACATACTTTGGCATGAATATAATACTACCATGTACTGTACCCCTTAATACAATACGGCTACATTCTGTACCCCTGAATGCAATACTGCCACATGCTGTGCACTTAAAGTATACCTGTCATTTCAGAGGACTTTTCACGATAAGCTGCCCTGTGTGTGCATGAGGAGCTGCCCTATTTCTGGCCATTATATTACTTTTCTATGGCATTTTCAGCAGATTTCTGCTCTGCAGGCTTCATCTCTATTTTGCATTTCTCCCAGAGCTGGTGGGTGTAGCTGCCCCTCCCCCTCTAGAGGCTTGTATTGGTTTGTTT
The DNA here is from genome assembly GCF_029499605.1 of Hyla sarda. Classification (NCBI taxonomy): domain Eukaryota; kingdom Metazoa; phylum Chordata; class Amphibia; order Anura; family Hylidae; genus Hyla; species Hyla sarda. Next base: position 381,596,315 of record NC_079189.1, on the reverse strand, counting down.
TGCAGACACAAAAAAGGCTGAGTTAGTTTTCAGAGTTGAAGACAGACAATCTCAATGAAGAGGGTAGAGAGGGAGAAAGTTTAATAACAGGAGAAAGAAGCACTTTTGTCTAAGATATAATACAACATTTCTTATCTTTACTAGTACTATTGATCTATGCAGAGTTTTTCAAATGACAGTGCCTATTTAAGTGAATAATTATGCAGTATCTCTGGTAAATTATGTCACTGTCCCCCTAATTAAATGTGTCTCTGATCCCTAATGAATTCTGCCACTGCCCCCTTTATTAACTTAATCTCTGTCGCCATAAAACTGCCCCCAAATTAACTGTGCTACAGTGCCCCCAAACTGACTCTATGTCCCCAAGTTGTGCCACTGTGCCCCCTTATGAATTGTGTCACTGTTCCCAGACTCTGCTGCACTGGCCAAGTCTAGTCAGAGCAAAATGGTGCAGGCATGGCTCATCATGGCCATATAATAGATTGCTGTCAGGGAAGGAGATTAGTGTTCCTTCTCCCACCAGCGCTCCCTTATTCAATTGTACTGGCGCCTTAAAGACGATGATACAGTTAATTCCTGAGAATGCGTGGAACCTCTTCCGGTTACCTGAACCAATTGGAGGTGGCTGGTTAAGGCCCCTACTACTTGCAAAGTAATAACATGTAATGTTTATTGCAATTAATGGGAAAAACATAGCAATACCACCGCACGGTAATGGAACATTTAAACACAACCCTAAAATCCCATTTATGCCTCCTTCACACACTCTTTTTAATCGCATTTTTGTGACTTTCCCCCCCAAAAAGTGTCATTTAGTACATTGCAAGTCGTGTGATTTAAAGTTTTCCTATTGAAGAGTGTGAAAAAATACTACTCCTGACTTCCACCTAACATTTGGCTACAGCAATTTTACACTAAAGCATGCAATGCATTTTTAGGGGGTAAAACATGTAGAGTATCCTGTGCTTATTTGATGCGCAGGGTTTGATGTGCAAGATTTAAAGGGGTACTCCAGCGCTTAGACATCTTAGCCCCTATCCAAAGGATAGGGGATAAGATGCCTGATTGCGGGGGTCCCGCCGCTGCGGACCCCCGTGATCTTTCACACCGCACTCCGTTAAAATCAGTCCCCGGAGTGCGTTCGCTCTGGGTTGATTCCTGTCGATCACGGGGCCAGAGCATTGTGATGTGACATCACAATGGGGCGGAGCCATGACGCCACAATGCTCCGGCCCCATGATTGACAGTAATCAGACCCGGAGCAAACACGCTCCAGGGACTGATTTTAACGGTGTGCAACATCACGGGGGTCCCCAGTGACGGGACCCCCGTGATCAGGCATCTTATCCCCTATCCTTTGGATAGGGGAAAAAGATGTCTAAGCGCCGGAGTACACCTTTAACCCCTTAACGACGCAGGACGTATATTTACGTCCTGCGCCGCCTCCCGCAATATGATATCGCTCCTGCATCATATCGCGTCGGTCCCGGCACTCATCAACGGCCGGGACCCACGGCTAATACCACACATCGCCGATCGCGGCGATGTGCGGTATTAACCCTATAGAAGCGGCGGTAAAAGCTGACCGCAGCTTCTAAAGTGAAAGTGAAAGTGACATGGCTGCTCAGTCGGGCTGTTCGGGACCGCCGCGGTGAAATCGCGGCGTCCCGAACAGCTCACAGGACACCGGGAGGGCCCTTACCTGCCTCCTCGGTGTCCGATCGGCGAATGACTGCTCCGTGCCTGAGATCCAACCAGGAGCAGTCAAGCGCCGATAACACTGATCACAGGCGTGTTAATACATGCCAGTGATCAGCATAGGAGATCAGTGTGTGCAGTGTTATAGGTCCCTATGGGACCTATAACACTGAAAAAAATGTTAAAAAAAAGTGTTAACAAAGATCATTTAACCCCTTCCCTAATAAAAGTTTGAATCACCCCCCTTTTCCCATAAAAAAATAAAAAAGTGTAAAAAAAATTAATAAACATATGTGGTATCGCCGCATGCGTAAATGTCCGAACTATAAAAATATATCATTCATTTTTGGTTCCTTTTTATACCATTAAAAAATGAATAAAAAGTAATCAAAAAGTCTGATCAAAACAAAGATCATACCGATAAAAACTTCAGATCACGGCGCAAAAAATGAGCCCTCACACCGCCCTGTACGTGGAAAAATAAAAAAGTTATAGGGGTCAGAAGATGACATGTTTAAACGTATACATTTTCCTGCATGTAGTTATGATTTTTTCCAGAAGTGCGACAAAATCAAACCTATATAAGTAGGGTATCATTTTAACCGTATGGACCTACAGTATAATGTAGACATGTGCAATTCGGTTCGGCACGAATGTCTAAATTAACGAATTTTACCGTTTTCGTGCATTCGGACCGATCCGAATGCACGAAAACATATTTTGAACATTCCCGAATAGCCACGATAATACGAATAGCAAAGTAACGAATACATTAGTTATTTCCCGACCATAATGCTGTAAATAACGAATGCATTCGTTATCTGTAAACGAACGTGAAGAATTCATTCTGATAACAAATATAATAAAAAAGGATATAGATAGTTTGATTTTTCGGATACATTCGGTATTCGGGTACATTCGGTAAATCTTTTTATTCTTTTTTTGGACTTTAGCGATCCTAAAAAATTATGGAGATACCTTTTTTATAAAAATTTCGTAGGGTATCATAAAAAAATCATAATAAAAAAGATACAGTGGTGATGGAAAAAATTGTATCTAATTAAATGTATCATTTTTATTATGAAATGTTTATTCATTTTTAAACAGGGATCAATTTATGTGAGCGGGTAAAGCACTAAAAATGTAGCCGACAATAATAAAAAATGTAGTGTGTGCGTGTTTTTCACTTTTTTTTAAAACATTTTTTAGGTAGTACTACTACTCCCAGCATGGAACACACTCTTCCATGATGGGAGTAGTAGTTACCTGTACTAATTGACAGATTGCAGGGGTCCCTTGCGATCATCTTGTATAATGTATAGATGCGCCGGCTGCTCTTCTATGGTCCCCTGCACTCACGTATATGTACACATATTCATATTTCCCGCAGAGCTGTGATTGGCCAGATGGTTCCAGCCAATCACAGCTCTCTGTGAGAAATAGGAATATGTGTATATATACGGCCGTGCAGGGGACCATAGGAGAGCGGCCGCCGCATTCATACATTATACTGGAGGATCGCAGCGGGTGTCAGGAGTGATACCTGCAGTGATCTTTCCTTTACTACAAGTACTAATACTCCCAACATGGAGCACACTCTGCTCCATGCTGGGAACTGTAGTACCTGTATTAATAGACAGATCGCAGCGGTTACACTAGCTGCCATATGTCTATTAATGCAGGTACTACAGCTCCCAGCATGGAGCAGAGTGTGCTCCATGTTGGGAGTATTAGTACCTGCAGTAAGGGACAGATCCCAGGGATGTCACTCCTCCTGACACCCGCTGCGATCCTCCTTATGTGAATGTCGGGATCAGCTGTTCTCAGGGCTTCAGAGCCAGGAGAACAGCTGACGCTGAGCCGTAGGTATACATCGTATATCTACTGCCCAGCAAGAACTTACAGTGAGCCTGCAATGTGTATACAGTATACACATTGCTGGCTCACTTAACCCCTTGCTGAGCTGTGCGCTATGCGCAAGCCCAGCAAGGGAAGAGTTAACTTACACTGCTGGACAGTGTAGGTTAACCCTTTGGGCGGTATACACTATATACAGCTATCTATAGATAGCTGTATACAGTGTATACAGAAGACGTATGCGGTAACAGGCTGGCGTTATTTAGGCTGGGGAGGGCCAGTAACAATGGTCCTCGCCCACCCTGGTAACGTCAGGCTGTTGCTGTTTGGTTGGTATCTGGCTGAGAATGAAAATACGGGGAACCCTATGCGTTTTTTTTTTAAATTTTTTTATTTAAATTAAAAAAAAAACGCATAGGGTTCCCCGTATTTTCATTCTCAGCACAATACCAACCAAACAGCAACAGCCTGACGTTACCAGGGTGGGCGAGGACCATTGTTACTGGCCCTCCCCAGCCTAAATAACGCCTGTTACCGCCTAGGCCCAGGAGCGCCATTTTTGACGCTCCGGGCCTGTTGGTACCGGCTCTTCCCGGCACCCCTGTGGCGGTGGGTACCGGGGTAATAATTGGGGGTTAGCGCTAGCTGTTTTTGGGGCTAGCACTAAGCCCTGGCCTAGTAATGGATTCCGTCAATAAGACAGCTTCCGCTACTAACCCTGAAAATTCAATAAAAATAAAAAAAAAACACAACACATTGGAAAAATTATTTTATTTAAAAAAACACTCCCCCACAGCCCTCGTTAACCATTTTATTAAAGGGGAAAAAAAATTATCCGCCGTAATCCATCGAATCCGCAGTAATCCTCTGCATACACGGATCTGAAACGAGAAGAAAAAAAAACACAAAAAATTGGTTATGACATTTTTGGCGCTGTCCGCTGGGGAGAGCACCCATGATGCAATGTCTACCCAAACAGGGAGCCACCAATTGGTGCAAAACTACAACTCCCAGCATGCCCAGACAGCCTTTGGCTGTCTGGGCATGCTGGGAGTTGTAGTTTAGCAACAGCTGGAGTCTCCCTGTCTGGGTAGACACTGCCAGAAGGGTCTGTTCACATTATACAAAACGTACAATGTGAACAGAGCTTCAGATAAACTAGCCTTGTTCCCTTCTGTAGCTCCGCCCCCTAATGACATCACCACTAGGGGGCGGAGCTACACGAACCCGGCCCGGGACTCGAGGGAAGTAAGCTGGACTTCGTCTTCTGTATACAGCTATCTATAGATAGCTGTATAAAGTGTATACCGCCCAAAGGGTTAACCTACACTGTCCAGCAGTGTAAGTTAACTCTTCCCTTGCTGGGCTTGCGCATAGCGCACAGCTCAGCAAGGGGTTAAGTGAGCCAGCAATGTGTATACTGTATACACATTGCAAGCTCACTGTAAGTTCTTGCTGGGCAGTAGATATACCATGTATACCTACGGCTCAGCGTCAGCTGTTCTCCTGGCTCTGTAGCCCTGAGAACAGCTGATCCCGACATTCACATAAGGAGGATCGCAGCGGGTGTCAGGAGGAGTGACATCCCTGGGATCTGTCCCTTACTGCAGGTACTAATACTCCCAACATGGAGCACACTCTGTTCCATGCTGGGAGCTGTAGTACCTGCATTAATAGACATATGGCAGCGAGTGTAACCGCTGCGATCTGTCTATTAATACAGGTACTACAGTTCCCAGCATGGAGCAGAGTGTACTCCATGTTGGGAGTAATAGTACTTGTAGTAAAGGAAAGATCACTGCAGGTATCACTCCTGACACCCGCTGCGATCCTCCTGTATAATGTATGAAAGCGGCGGCCGCTCTCCTATGGTCCCCTGCACGGCCGTATATATACACATATTCCTATTTCTCACAGAGAGCTGTGATTGGCTGGAACCATCTGGCCAATCACAACTCTGCGGGAAATATGAATATGTATACATATACGTGAGTGCAGGGGACCATAGAAGAGCAGCCGCTGCATCTATACATTATACAAGATGATCGCAAGGGACCCCTGCAATCTGTCAATTAGTACAGGTAACTACTACTCCCATCATGGAAGAGTGTGTTCCATGATGGGAGTAGTAGTACTACCTAAAAAAATTTTTTAAAAAAAGTGAAAAACACGCACACACTACATTTTCATTATTGTCGGCTACATTTTTAGTGCTTTACCCGCTCACATAAATTGATCCCTGTTTAAAAATGAATAAACATTTCATAATAAAAAAGATACATTTCGTTAGATACAATTTTTTTCATCACCACTGTATCTTTTTTATTATGATTTTTTTATGATACCCTGCGAAATTTTAATAAAAAAGGTATCTCCATTATTTATTAGGATCGCTAAAGTCCAAAAAAAGACTAAAAAGATTTACCGAATGTACCCGAATACCGAATGTATCCGAAAAAAAACAACACGAATACCCGAATACCGAATGTATCCGAAAAATCTAAACCGAAAATATTGCCGAACCGAAATTTTTTTCCAAAACGAAAAAACGAAACGAAATTAAACGAAAATTTTTCTAGTGCACAAGTCTAGTATAATGATAAGGTGTAATTTTTACCGAAATATACACTGCGTAGAAACGGAAGCCCCCAAATTTACAAAATGGCGTTTTTTCTTCGATTTTGTCGCACAATGATTTTTTTTCCGTTTTGCCGTGCATTTTTGGGTAAAATGACTAATGTCACTGCAAAGTAGAATTGGCGACGCAAAAAATAAGCCATAATATGGATTTTTAGGTGAAAAATTGAAAGGGTTATGATTTTTAAAAGGTAAGGAGGAAAAAACGAAAGTGCAAAAACTGAAAAACCCTGAGTCCTTAAGGGGTTAAAGATGCTGATTTTATGCTGCAGATTTCAATGTAAACTAAATGAACACAACTTCAAATTTGCAGCTTTAATTCCTGCGCATCAAATATGCGCAGAATACTGAACGTGTGAATACACCCTTAGGCCATTTTCACACGTCCGGAATCTCTGTGCTGAATTCCGCATTGAAATTTTGCTGGAGATTTCGGAGCAGCAGAATCCTGTTGATTTTATTGGGATTCTGCTGCGCTGTGCACTCGGCTGGACTTTCCGTGCCAGATGTTTCTTACACAGAAATACCATTTCCGTGTCCGCACAAAGAAGGAACCTGTTCATTCTTTGTGCGGACACTGCATGGAATGCATAGCCGTCTATGAGATAGCGCCGGCGGTGATGCGGACATTCCGGAAGTGTGAACATAGCCTTAATGGTGTTTTTTCCCCCTCTGTTTTACTGGAAAAACACAATGTCCCGGATTAACCAAGATTATAGGATTTTGTACAATAGCAAGTGTGGTTTTGTAAAGCCAGATTTACCAAAATGTTTGCTCCAAGCCAAGTGTGTTTTCTGTATGTATGTATGTATATATATATATATATATATATATATATATATGTGGTAGCCCATGGGGGGTGTATGGTAGGGATGGTAGGATGTTGGTATATGAGGGGTTAATATTAACCCAGTCACTCGTGACGCCAGGGTGAGGGCTGGTATGCTGAATCTATGTTCCGTCCTATCGCCGCCCTTCCCAGAAGCGATAGGTGCAATGAAATGACTGAAGGTCCACAAGCAGATTTCACTTGAACTTCAATAACTTTACTGCAGTGCTTGCAATATCCAATACGTAATAACAGTCTCTTAATACAATTCTTTGGTTGCTTAGCGATTGGTAGAAGTTGCAGACCTTGCATAAGACCTATAGTCTCTGAATTTAGGGAATGATGTGCAGATCCGTCCGGATTTAGGGGAAATATTGAGTCCGGTGATGCTGCAGAGTGCTTAGGGGATGACACACTCTATAATTTATATCGTTCGGCCGTTGCCGCAAGGCTCAGGCCTAACTCACTGCGATTACTGCAATACAGGTCCTTCTCTGATGAAAGCCAGGAGCAAGAGAGCGATAAGATGGCCGCCGCTCCCTTATATGGGCAGGGGGTGTGGCGATTTTGATTGGTCCGAACGTCTGCCACTCACTTTACATGGTGAGATGGGATTGCTTACGTCACAGGCTCTATGTACACTGTAGAACCAGAACGAGGCTACAGACACCAGAACGAGGCCTGGAACGCATCCAGAGCGAGGCTTGGAACGCATCACATGACCCGAAGGCCCTGCAATGCCATAGAAACAAGCAATTAACCATTTACATGCAGAAATAACACTATATACATTATTTTATAGAAAAATTTGTAATCTATACACTATAATGGAGGCGACTAGGGACGAACTGACCAATAAAGACTACTAAGTCCTAGGGACTCTGGCTATGGGGACCCACAGATGAACAAATACCGTGTGAAATGCGGTACTGGGACATCCACATATATAAATATATATATATATATATATATATATATATATATGTATTATCTCTTCCTTTGTATTACCTATTTACCCTTTTGATTAAACTTTTGGCTTTGACTCAATAACTGCCGTGGCAGTTTTTCAAATATCACCAGAAAATAAACAGTTTTTGAAACCTAGCCTTAGGGAAGTCTGAGTTCAATACTGTTATGTATTAGCCAGGCCAGAAGGCATATCCCACTTAGGAGGAGTGTATTGTTTTCACAGCATATTGTGCAATGCTACATTTCTATTGAGCTGGCACTGTAAATATAATGCTTGCTACTAGCTTCACCCCATAGCCTTTAGACAATCCCATCAATGGGGTAACATTTTAACTAAAAAAAAATGTCCATAGCAGGCAACTCTTAAATCATCATGTCGGCTTGGTACAAAGATTATTGAGGAACCCAATCCAGGGTTAAAAGTAGGTTTACCTGAGGTCATTGTCCATATAGCGACAATTCTCTTTAGGCTGCTGTCACATGCACACAGTTTTTTTCCTCTAAAATACTACTGTTTGTAGTGACAGTGTCATATGTCACTTATTTACATGGCGGAAAAAAAATTAGGTTTTTTTTACATATTGCGTTCAGACCACTTTCCTATAGTCTTACATTGAGCACATTAATGTTAAAAATACGGATGCTATTTTTCTGCAGTTTTGCAGATGCATTTTTATTTTACAATGAAATGCCTGAAAATACACTGTGTGACCATAACCTTAAGGATTTCAAAACAGTAAGGAGGTGGAACAAAAAAGTGAGTTGCGTAGTGTTTCAATGTATATTATCCATATCAAGTGTACAAAGCTTTTGCATGTGTTATTAAAGAGGTTCTCCACTGAAAAAGCATTTTTTTTTAATCAACTGGTGCCAGAAAGTTAAACAGATTTGTAAATTACTTCTATTAAAAAATCTTAATCCTTTCAGTACTTATCACCTTTTGTATCATCATTCTTTTCTTTTTGAATTTCCCTTCTGTCTGACCACAGTGCTCTCTGCTGACATCTCTGTCCATTTTAGGAACTGTCCAGAGCAGGAGAGGCTTTCTATGGGGATTTGCCCCTACTCTGGACAGTTCCTAAAATGGACAGAGGTGTCAGCAGAGAGCACTGTGGTCAGGCAGAAAGGAAATTCAAAAATTGATTAAAAAAATATTTTCCAGTGGAGTACCCCTTTAAGCAGCCATTCTTCAGAATGGGTCAATAAGACAAGTGTTGTGAAAGAGCTAGAAAAAAAAGTGTGTGTCTGCAGCCAAGCAGAGTAGCGTGGAGATGCCAGGTGCCAAGACAAGTAATGGGCACATCCAGTGCTCGTCCAACTCCTTACTATTTTCAGAAACATCAGTGGGTCAGATTCATACCACATGCACTTGGCATCCACAAGCTTTTGAGCAATATTGGAGAAGTGCAGCTTATATTGATTGCTTGCCTTAAAGGGGTTATCCAGGTTGTATTAACTTTTTTTGCCCAAGTTAAGCACATTTACTTGCCTGCTTACATGTGTGGGGTGGTTCAACCTCTTTTTTTGTGATTTCATGGACCAACAGGGTTGTTTAGAGCCTTTCCCAGGATTCTCTTTGGCTCTGATCACAGGGGGCTTGGCTTCTTCTTGTCTTCCCTGACAAGCCAACCCCCTGATGACTTGCGCAATTCAGCTGTATGTGCCGCCGTGTTGGTGTTCAATACATCCCACACTGTCACATGATGTCAATTTTCTGCAGACAGCAGGCCACGCATTGATAGTTTTAAGAAATTTTAACTTTTTTTTTTTTTATGCTTTAAATTGCCCTATACTGACCCCTATAACTTTTTGCCTACAGAGCTGCCTGTGGCAGACTGTATTAATACAATTTACATGGCAGGCACGGAGACCTTCAGAAGGCCTCTGGATGTCATAGCAACTGGTCACTACCTCATTATTGTATTGCAGGGTGCCGATTGCGGCACCTGTCAAATTGCCCTCTAGTGTCACCATAAATAGTGATCTAGAGGGATAAACTTCAGTGGATCCCGGCAGTTGCAGACGAGTGTCGGCAGTAATATACAGCCATTTCCTGCTGGAGCTCCTGAGCCTGCACTATATGCAGTGACCACCCAGCCACTGGAAAGGCATATGGGCAGTAACTAATGGGTTAAGAAAGTATTGATCATAAACTCATGAAATGAAAATCTGATACAACATGAAGAAGTTTGTAAAAGAAGCCAGCTGTAGCATGTCTTGTGGGAATTATGACATCTTGGCTCCAATCTAGTTTAGGTTAGTTTTACACAAGCGTTTTACTGGCACATTTTTGTACCTGAAGCCAAATGTCCTGCTTGACTGCCGGTTTACTGGCCCAATTATTTAACTATAATTTCCCACTTGCTGAGAAGGTGCAGTATAGTAGTTGTAGAAGGAACAAGACAAAAATCCCACTTTGGGAAGTAGTATAGTGTTATTATAATGGTTAATTTCTTAAAAAACATGACTGTGAGTAAATATCCAGCTCAATCTGATGTCTTGAGACTTTATTATGCGAAATACTGATGGAGTATTTATCTCTAAATGTACGATTATGTTGATACTAAATAAATTTAGGTCTTTTTGTGTTTCTACACTTAGCACAATAAAAAAAAACACTTTTTAAAATAAATAATTTGTGTTAATAGTACAATTTTTTTTATATTTAGATTATTGTGTAACTTTTTGTGTGTGTGTGTGTGTGTTTTTATGTTCTTGCACGTCTGAACAGTTTATGCCACACCTGTGAGCCCATTCTAACAAGTACATATTATGGAATATACACTGCTCAAAAAAATAAAGGGAACACTTAAACAACACAATGTAACTCCAAGTCAATCACACGTCTGTGAAATCACACTGTCCACTCAGGAAGCAACACTGATTGACAATCAATTTCACATGTTGTTGTGCAAATGGAACCGACAACAGGTGGAAATTATAGGCAGTTAGCAAGACACCCCCAATAAAGAAGTGGGTCTGCATGTGGGGACCACAGACCACTTCTCAGTTCCTATGCCTCCTGGCTGATGTTTTGGTCACTTTTGAATGCTGGCAGTGCTTTCACTCTAGTGGTAGCATGAGACGGAGTCTACAGCCCACACAAGTGGCTCAGGTAGTGCAGCTCATCCAGGATGACACATCAATGCGAGCAGTGGCAAGAAGGTTTGCTGTGTCAGTCAGTGTAGCATCCAGGAGGTCGTAGGAGGGCAACAACCCAGCAGCAGGACCACTACCTCCACCTTTGTGCAAGGAAGAGCAGGAGGAGCACTGCCAGAGCCCTGCAAAATGATCTCCAGCAGGCCACAAATGGGCATGTGTCCACTCAAACGGTCAGAAACAGACTCCATGAGGATGGTATGAGGGCCGACATCCACAGGTGAGGGTTGTGCTTACAGCCCAACACCATGCAGGATGTTTGGCATTTGCCAGAGAACACCAAGATTGGCAAATCAGCCACTGGTGCCCTGTGCTCTTCACAGATGAAAGCAGGTTCACACTGCGCACATGTAACAGACATGACAGAGTCTGGAGACACCGTGTTGAATGTTCTGCTGCCTGCACCATCCTCCAGCATGACCGATTTGGCGGTGGGTCAGTAATTGTGTCGGGTGGCATTTCTTTGGGGGGTTGCACTGCCCTCTATGTGCTTGCCAGAGATAGCCTGACTGCCATTAGGTACTGAGATGAGATCCTCAGACCCCTTGTGAGACCATATGCTGGTGCGGGGGGGCCTGGGTTCCTCCTAATGCAAGACAATGCTAGACCTCATGTGGCTGGAGTGTGACAGTAGTTCCTGCAAGAGGAAGGCATTGATGCTATGGACTGGCCCACCCATTCCCCAGACCTGAATCCGATTGAGCACATCTGGGACATCATGTCTCACTCCATCCACCAACACCACATTGCACCACAGACTGTCCTCCTCAGGAACATGCCCAGGCATTGTAGGGAGGTCATCCGGGCACGTGGAGGCCACACACACTACGGAGCCTTATTTTGACTTGTTTTAAGGACATTACATCAAAGTTGGATCAGCCTGTAGTGTGGTTTTTCACTTTGATTTTAAGTGTGACTCCATATCCAGACCACCATGGGTTGATAAATTTGATTTCCATTGATTTTGTTGTCAGCACATTCAACTATGTAAAGACGAAAGTATTTCATACGATTAGGTCATTTATTCAGATCTAGGATGTGTTATCTTAGCGTTCCCTTTATTGTTTTGAGCAGGTATAAGCCACAGTTGTCCATTAAAAAGCAATTACAAAGATCTTACAATCTAGCACTACTTGTATGCTAGATTCATACTGTGTTTTAACTTTCCTCCACAGGTATTTGTTGACATCTGCTGCCAATGTAGACTGTGGCAGAGAGCGGCAGATGCCATTCATTCCAAAGGCCAGAACTGAGTCCCCTAGTGACTCGACTCATACAGTATATGTAATTTAAACCATACTCCAAAGTGTGGACTTCTCCGTTATGTAGTCTAGTTAAAACAGCGTATACGGCTCGATCAGTCACTAGATGAAATAAATGACACCTGCGGCTTTACACCACAGTATATGTCAGCATCACTCTCAGCAGGATGTCCACTGATTCCTGTGACAGAGTCATAATACAGTATGAACCTAGCCTAACACTGCAGTATTTAGGTCAGTATTATCATTTTTTAAACCAAAGCCAGGAGTGAAACAAACACAGATAAATATTATAAAAGCTTTGTATAACTTTGTGTTTTTTTTTATTCTTCCTTTATTAAAATACCTGAAGGCAAGAACAATATAATAGACATAACAGACAAAAATTGCATTGCCTCAACAAATGAGAAAAGAAGGGGAAAAAGATGCTGGTGGCCCAACTGGGTTTTATTACAGAGTAAGTGCCTCAATATGACACAGAAGGGAAAAAAGAGGGATGTAGACTTTTTCCTTTCATAGATCTCCATAGTTTTAAAAAATGCACTGAAAAAAATTCATGTGTAAATGTATGTGCGTGTTTATTATAGTTTTTCCTTCACATTCTTTAACCCCTTAACGACCAAGGACGTATATTTACGTCCTTGGCCGGCTCCCGCGATATAACGCGGGGTCACGCGGTGACCCCACGTCATATCGGGTCGGTCCCGGCATGTATCTGATGCCGGGACCCGGGGCTAATAGCGCGCGGCAGCGATCGCGGTGCCGCGCGCTATTAACCCTTTAGACACGGCGTTCAAAGTTGAACGCCGCATCTAAACCAAAAGTAAAACCTTCCCGGCTGCTCAGCGGGGCTGATCGGGACCGCCGCAGTGAAAATGCGGTGTCCCGATCAGCTGGGACAAGAGCGGAGGTCCTCTTACCTGCCTCCGGGGTGTCCCCTCGGGGATTGATTGCTCCAAGCCTGAGATTCAGGCTTGAGCAATCGACCGCCGATAACCCTGATCACTGCAAAGCTATGTGTGCAGTGAACAGGGTATAAGATCAGTGTGTGCAGTGTTATAGCCCCCTATGGGACCTAATAAAAGTTAATAAATGTGATTTAACCCTTTCCTTAATAAAAGTTCAAATCACCCCCCTTTTCCCATAAAAAAAAACACCATGTAAATAAATATAAAAATATGTGGAAGAGTATAGGATAACTCAGCTCACCCTTCCAGCCAGACGCCTGTCGCACGGCACCGTGTGAACCAACACCAAAGTAGCAATGAAGAAATAGATGGTCCAGCGCAGGATAACGTGCAATAAAAGCCAAAATTTATTGTAGATTCAAGCCATAGGATAGCAGGGCACAGGGTTACGCGTTTCAGCCGGAAAGACCAGCCTTACTCATACAAAGATACAAAAGAAGTGGCCATTCCTTTATTGGAAGTGGTGGAAGGAAACACCCAGGTGAACACCTGGTGTAATCACGCCCACCAGATCCCACAGTGGAAATACAAAAGCATGTGTATACATTCAAAAATAGACATAATATAAAATACTAACATAATTACAAAAAACACTTTTTAGAATATAACTATAAAAATTAGTATAATAATAGTTATAGTAATGGCCTGGACTGGTTAAAGGTATATATATATATACATGTATGACAAAGGGTATAAATTCCCAAATAAATTATATAAGCATATATAATATATGCAAAGGTATATAACTGTAAATTACAATAACCATAAAACCATAAAAAAGAGAGGCATTAATAAACATAGGGTCGTAATCGTAGACACGGATACCATCAATTATTGTAATTCTTAATCGTAATAAAATTTTACCAATATTAATAATGTAAAATCACATCCTGTCTACGATTAAGGCCCCTGGGAAATCTACAGTCTAATGCCATAATCCAGTATACCTCGCGGTCTAGCAATTTTTGCCTGAAATCACCCCCTCTTTTAGGTGGAATAACTCTTTCAATTCCACATAGGACCATGGAAGAATAATCTCCCTGGTGTACTCGAGCACAATGCTGGGTCACCATTGATGTGTGTCGAGAGTTAAAATGGGCAATATCTGAGATATGCTTCCTGGTCCTAGTTTTGAGAGAATTGGAGGTACATCCAACATACTGAAGTTTGCAGGTAGTACAAGAGAACATGTAAATAACATGCATAGTGTTGCAATTCATATATTGTTGTATTTTGTATTTTTTTCCGGTAGAATAGGAGCTAAATTCAACAACATTATGCATGAATTTGCAACAAATGCATATTTTGTGCCCACATTTATATGAGCCCTTGGTAGTAAGCCATGTTTGTACAGTAGACCTGGTGCTTGTAAAAAGACTTGGGGATAATTTTTGTCCCAAAGTGGGAGCTTTTCTAGAGACACATCTATAGCCTGAGTCCATAATGGAACTGTATAATGGATCACCTGTAATAATAGGTATATATTTGTGGACTAGGCGACAGATGGTACTATAATCACTACTGTATTGGGTAACAAACATAACTGGCTTTCTACTTTTTTGTTGTTGTTGTAGTAACTCAAATGTGCGTAAATGTCCAAACTATAAAAATATATAATTAATTAAACCGCACGGTCAATGGCGTACGTGCAAAAAATTCCAAAGTCCAAAATAACGTATTTTGGGTCACTTTTTATATCATGGAAAAAAAGAATAAAAAGAGATCAAAATGTCGGATCAATACAAAAATGGTACCGATAAAAACTTCAGATCACTGTGCAAAAAATGATCCCTCATACCGCCCCATATGTGGAAAAATAAAAAAGTTATGGGGTCAGAAGATGACAATTTTAAACGTATACATTTTTCTGCATGTAGTTATGATTTTTTACAGAAGTACGACAAAATCAAACCTCTATAAGTAGGGTATCATTTTAACCATATGGACCTACAGAATAAAGATAATGTGTCATTTTTACCGAAAAATGTACTGCGTAGAAACGGAAGCCCCCAAAAGTTACAAAATGGTGTTTTTTCTTCAATTTCGTCGCACAATGATTATTTTTTCCGTTTTGCCGTAGATTTTTGGGTAAAATGACTGATGTCATTACAAAGTAGAATTGGTGGCGCAAAAAATAAGCCATCATATGGATTTTTAGGTGCAAAATTGAAAGGGTTATGATTTTTAAAAGGTGAGGAGGAAAAAACGAAAGTGCAAAAACGGAAAAACCCGTGGTCCTTAAGGGGTTAATAGAAATCCAAAGAATCACCTGACTTTTAATGAGAAAAACGCAGGTAAAAAATTGCATTTACTAAGGGTGCATTTACATTACGATTTTGACATCCGTCGGGTTTTCGATGATTCTATTCTCAAAAATCGGATAGAATTGTATATCTAGATGTATTCATTGATCTCTATTGACAAATCATATCCAACACATGCATCCGTTTTGGTCCATTGAAGATTTTGTCCAATTTTTAGTTAGGTGCAAATCAGTAGTTGACCACGATTTTTGTCCCGTTTCAAGAACTAACAAAAATTGTATCCGATAATTTTTTAACATTACTGTCTATGTAAATAATATAGGGTTATGTCACTGTTTGTTTTGATCCAGTTAATATTGAAATAGTCTAGAAAGATTGACAAACATAAAAATGGATACAATTTTAAAATAAAAAGAACAAAAACGTAAAAACTTACTACCATTTGACTTAAAGATATGGTTTTCAGGCACACCTGATTATATTTTTAGCATACAATTTGATACTTTTATTAATAACATTTAAAGACATCCGTCTTTTTTAAAATGTATTTATGCAAATGAGGTGCTACCTGGCACCGTCCGGGCTAACTGGCACTCTGACGTGAGGGCCGCTGGCCGCAGCGCTGCCCAGCTCATCGATATTCCTCCCCTCTCCTTCTTCTCCCCGCTCTGTAATGAAGAGAGAGGGGAGGAATATTGATGAGCTGGGCGGCGCTGCGGCCAGCGGCACTGACGTCAGAGTGCCAGTTAGACCGGCCGATGCCAGTTAGCACCTAATTTGCATATTCCGAAAATAGAAGACTACGGCCGAACAGCGCGGTGGGTCCGGGCATGGTAAGGACCAAACTGATCAACGTCCCCCCCACTACCAGCCAGTACTGCTGGTTAGTGTGGGGGGAGAAAGCTGACAGTTTCACTTTAAAAGAAACAACACAAAAACTGCATCATGTGACAAAGTGAAGAAAGCCTAATGTTTACCTGCAATTGTTATATATACAGATATACACATGTGGTGTCCCGGTACCGTATTTCATACTGTACCTTTGTAGAGGTCCCCATAGTCAGAGTCCCTAGGAACGTCGGGGTCCCTCTTCTATAGTTATCCCCTTGTCACGCCTTAGTTAGTTCATATTTGTATAGGATTTCATATAAATATAAGTATAAATATGTTTGTGGACAATCCTTTATTTCTGCATCACCTATTGCTTTTGGGAATGGTGGCAATAGGCCTATCAAGACTACTGTATTTAACCCTCACCCTGGCGTCACGAGTGACAAGGGTTAACAGCGCCCTTTACTATTCTGAACAGCAACACCCTAACTACCCTACACCCCACAAGGCTTTATCCCCCAAGCTTACCACACACATATCCTACACACCTTTACTATGCAGACACAAATACTTATTGTGAACTATTTATAGAATACTTAACAACTAGAATATAAAGAAAGGACCATTTGTTTCTGGTGGCCCCCCTGTTGGCTGCACTGCTCTAGTGAAAGCAGTAAACTTGTTTTGCCTAACAAAAAGGTGTCCAGAATAACAAAGGACAACCCCTGGTGAAAGCAGATGCTAATTTCACAATATTTTCAAAACATTCTGTATTTTAGCATTGAAGCTTTAAGATCACTGCTCCCTATAGTTCAGTATTATAGAGATTCTCTCATTCACATCTGTGCTTCCGAAATTCATGAAGACCCTGCAGTATATTGATTCTCGCTGCATGTTTATAAGACATTGCTTCCGTGATAGATTCTTTTCTCTTTTCCCCTCTTAGTTCTCCATATCAGTATAACTGTGGACTTGTTGAACACATTAGATCTGTATTTGTTCACACATATATCCAGAATATAATGTTTTCCCCATGGTAATTGTCTGAGAAGTTAGTAGTAAATGTACTCGCCATGCCAAGTTTGTAATGGCCTGTGCCATTTGGGATGTTTACGACCATCCAGCAACTGTGGGAGCATGGCTAGGCCAGAACAGGTTTTAGTCCATTGAATGTAAACAATGCTGACAAACTGGAAAGCAGAAATCTTGAAAACAGCCACAAAGTTAAAGTATATAATCCAATGATTAAGATTTATTTACATAAGATTATAGCATCAGTATAACTTAAAGGTTGTTAATCCAGGAATAGTTATTTCAGGAGCTGATGACGGCAAAACAGCTGATGGCCTAAAAGGCTTAGATGATTTCTAAGAAGAAAAGACATCAACGCTCATATGAGCATTTAGTATTCTTGTTTTGATTTTTATCCAGTCTAATCCAGTTGCCACTTGGTATACCTTATGTGTTTTTTTCTTTCCTCAGGTTTATTAGTGGGACGCACATTCCTAAAATGTACCCATACTCCTTCCCTTCCTCTATGTACTCTGTTTTCCCCTGGTTGTACTTGATTCACATATTTTTTTTAAACCTTACTAAGGTCCATTCACATCATGTTTTGGGGCAATGCCATTGCTATATGTTGAAATATCAGCTGCTAGTGACTACTTTTCATCAGGTTCACAACAATGGCCCTCATTTACTAAGAAAATCGGGTTGTAAGTCTATCTTGCTTTCTTACCTGACTGCTTTTTTCCGCTGATATTTATTATTATGTCGCATCCTGTTTGTCGCACTGGGTTTTGTTGGTTTTGGTTTCCAACTCCTCTGAGTTGTCGGGAAAAAATCCACAACAATTCAACAAATTCGGGTTGGAAACCTTTATAAATACGTGGGAAAGCTCAGAAATGTCGGGTTACGCCCCTTTTTCGGGTTTGGGAGAATCCACATCGGGTCCGTCGGGAAAAAATGTCGCATCGTGTCGCAGACTGGCGCACGATGTCTGTGACATGGCGCAGACAAAGATGCGCCAAAAAAAACCGACAAAACAAGTCGGGTTTAGAATAGTAAATGAGGGCCAATATGTGTTTTGTATGTAGGATTTAAAAGCAAAATCTAATACCCTTTGAATTGTAGATACAAAATGAGTATTTTACAAGACATTGTCTTACTAGCCCAGTGTCTTTCATTAGATGTAGTAAACCGTAGGGTGACTATATTATTTGTAAAGTGTTTGTGGACCTTCTTGCTGCAGGGCCCACTATCCAGATATGTATGTCCCTGGCTAACAGTAGATCTGTGGTGTAGAAATGACCATATGCCAATAAATAAATAACGATATTATAGGGATATTCCAGTTCACCCGATCTTTCTTTTTTCCTGCTTCCAGCTTGCAGGTTCTCTACCTATGTTATGTCTGACTCTTACTGTCATGCTGTACACCTAGATTATGTGCTAGGTTGATAAGAATCCTAGCCCAGTTATTGGGACATTACAGCTGATGTTCCAGTACAAAGCATGAGGGGTGATTTAAGGCTGTGATTTCTGCAGCTTTAATGTGCAGTATACAGGCACATCATTGCTGCAGCCATGCAAATAGTCCCAGCAGGGATGACACTGCTGGGCGTAAACAGGCCAATATATCCATTTAATAACTCAAGCAACCCCCTCAAAAGGGTTATCCCAAGATTTGAACTTATATAAGTATGTGATCAGTGGGCAGTTCAAATGTTGTCACTCTCACCAATCATGAGGTCCCTCTTTTGCTGAATGAATGAAGCAGCAGAACTCATTCTTTGTCTCTAATCTTGGTCTCTAAGGCTAAGTCTCCACTTGGTTTATTGCAATGCGTTTTTAGGGATTAAAAAAACGCCTGAAAAATCGCCAGTGCAAGTGACGTCATCATGCATTTTTTCTTGCATTTTTTCCGGCATTTTTTTTTCATTTGTGTGGAAATTGCACCTTGGCGTTTTTTTTTTTGGTACCCAAAATTTCTTGGGTACCGAAAAAAAAAAGAATGCAGCAGTGATGGAAATTTTTTATTAATCGCAATGTATATATTTTATAACCCAATTTTTATTATTTTTTTTAATAAAGTGTGTGTTTCACCTTTTTTTAAAATACATTTTAAATTTTTTTTATGTAGTACTACTACTCCCAGCATGGAACAGACTGTTCCATGCTGGGAGTGATAGTACCTGTATTATAGACATATATCGTCCATAATATAGCAGAGAAGCGAGCGGGTCTATACAGCGCTCGCCTCTCTGCACTATACTCCGGCCACTGATGTCAACAGAAATTCATATTTCCCACCTGGAGCTGTGATTGGCCGGGTGGTTGCAGCCAATCACAGCTCTGAGGAAAAGATGAATGAATGAGTGGCCGGCCCAGAGTATAGTGCAGAGCAGGGATGCGAGCGATGTATACAGTCTCTCCATCTCTGCTATAGACAGGACGATCACAGAAGGTGTCAGTAGTGACATCCACTGTGATGTGTCCTTAAGCAGGCACTACTACTCCCAACATGGAGCACACTCTGCTCCATGCTGGGAGCTGTAGTACCTGTATTAATAGACAGCGAGTGTAACTTCTGACACCCGCTTCGATCTGTCTATTAATGCAGGTACTACAGTTCTCAGCATGAGGCAGAGTGTGCTCCATGTTAGGAGTAGTAGTACCTGCAGTTATGGAAAGATCACTGCGGGTATCACTCCTGACACCCGCTGTGATGCTCCTGTATAATGTATAGATGCAGCGGACGCTCTCCTATGGTCCCCTGCATGGCCGTATATATACACATGTTCCTATTTCTCACTGTGATTGGCTGGAACCATCTGGCCAATCACAGCTCTGTGGGAAATATGAATAAGTGTAAATATATATATGTCAGGGCATATATAGAAGAGCGGCCGCCGCATCTATATATTATACAGAAAGATCGCAGCGGGCGATCTGTCTATTAGTACAGGTAGTACTACTCCCATCATGGAACAGTGTGTTCCATGCTGTGAGTGGTAGTACTAACTAAAAAAAATGTCAAAAATAAAGCAAAAAAGTGAAAAACACACACATAATACATTTTTATAATTGTCGGCTACATTTTCATTTCCCCGAACACATAAATTGATCCCTGTTTAAAAAATAATTGTTTTTTTTTTCAATAATATACATTTCGTTAGATACAATTTTTTCCTTCACTACTTTATATTTTTGAAAAAAAAATTTAAAGGTACCCTACGAAATTTTATTAAAAACAGCTATCTACATCACGTTTTTGGATTGCTAAAGTCCAAAAAAGATTAAAAACCGCCTGCAAAAACCCCAAAGTTAAAATCGACATAGCGTTTTTCTTGGCATTTTCTCACTCCCATGGACTTCTATTGGAGCAAAACGCCACGATTTTGACAAAAAATGCCGGTTTGAGGGAACTACAGCGTTTTTTTCAAAACGCCAAAGAGCGGAAAAAAACGCAGAAAAAGTGAAAAAACGCCAAAAGGATAAAAAAAACGCCAAAGTGAAAAAACGCAAAGTGGAATTCGAAATTTGCGATTTCTCATTGACTTACAGCTAACATCTGGCAGCAGCGTTTTTTGACAAAAAAAACGCCATGCGGCAGAATTGGCGTTTTTCTTTGCATTTTGCAAAAAAAAAAAAAACAAGTGGAAACTTAGCCTTATGCAGAGGTTTCCAAACTGGTTTCCAAACTGCGCTGCGGTGCCTTGGGGAGCCATGGATGGCTTCCAAGGGCGTTGCAGTCACCCCGGGAACTCAAGAGAAAAAGATGGCAAGCGAGTGAATATAAACTGCAAACGAGCGCTGTTAACAGTGCTCCTTCATAAGCGCCCACTCAGAGGAAAGTAGAGAAGTAGAGTGACAGGGAGATGGTGGAAGCTCCAGCTGCACTACCAGAACATCATTAGGTGTCTATTTTAGACACAGATCTACCCTTTTACGCTGCCTGTCTAATTTACACTCTTGCTCAAAATTTACAAAAGTTGCGCACGTCCTTTGATAAGTTTTGCACAAATATAGAAACGCCCCCCCCACCCACTCTATCGTACACTCCTTCTCTACCTCACACACCACAGAGCTGTGGCATTTTCCCACAGTACATTGCTCACATAGCTAGAAGTGCTGGAGCAGCAGTGTGTGCCAAACAAAACTCTGCACAATAGTAAAATCATAAATCTTTATAAAGTACAGAGAATGTCTGTGTTTAAAAATTAGATTTATCAGTTTTACCAACAAGAATGCCTCCAAGTGTTGCAAAACTTGGCATGCTGGGAGTTGCAGTTTTGCAACTGCTGGAGGCATCCTGGTTGGTAAACACTGTGTACATGTATAAGAGCTGAGTGTGTGATCATGTACATGTAGCAGAAATGAGTGTGCGGCATGTGTATGGAGCAGAGCTGAATGGGTGATTATGTGTATGCATGACCATGCACACCCTTAACTCTGCTGCAGACACACAATCACACACTCAGCTCTGCTGCATACACCTGATCACACACTCAGCTCTGCTGCATAATCAAAATAACACACTCAGCTATGCTGCATATCACAATCACACACTCATCTCTGCTGCATACACATGATCACAAATATACATAGACCTAACAGCAGTACCTCCTCCTCCCTCCCTGCACATACAGTGGTATTCTTAGCTGTACTATCACCATGGTTACAATACACAGGTGCAATCCCCTGCACTCATCAAGAACAGCGGGAATTTTACACAGTTCTACAGATCTATAGTCTGTACAGACCTGAGTCTAATCTAAATATGTATTACATATTGCTGGACCTATTCTTATAACATTTTAACCCCTTAAAGGGGTTCTCCGGTGCTTAGACATCTTATCCCCTATCCAAAGGCTAGAGGAAAAGATGCCTGATCGCGGGAGTTCCGCCGCCGGGGACCCCCGGGATCATGCACGTGGCACCCCGTTTGTAATCAGTCCCCGGAGCGTGTTCGCTCCGGATCTGATTACGGACAACCACAAGGTCGTCCGTAAGGTGATAGCTATCACGCCCCCTCCCGTGGGCTTGCATTGAGGGGTGGACCGTTATGTCACACGGGGGCGGAGGCTTGACGTCACACGCCGCCGGCCTTGTGGTCGTCCGTAATCAGACCCGGAGCGAACACGCCCCGGGGACTGATTACAAACGGGGTGCCGCGTGCAAGATCCCGGGGGTCCCCAGCGGCGGGACTCCCGCGATCAGGCATCTTATCCCCTATCCTTTGGATAGGGGATAAGATGTCTAAGCACCGGAGAACCCCTTTAAGGACCAAGCCAATTTTCACTGTAGGACCAGAGTGTTTTTTGCACATCTGACCACTTTCACTTTAAGCATTAATAACTCTGGGATGCTTTTACCTTTCATTCTGATTCCAAGATTGTTATTTCGTGACATATTCTACTTTATGATAGTGGTAACATTTTGTCAATATTTGCATCATTTCTTGGTGAAAAATTCCAAAATTTTATGAAAAAATTGAAAATTTAGCAGTTTTTTTTTACTTTGAAGCTCTCTGTTTATAAGGAAAATGAATATTCCAAATAAATTATATATTGATTCACATACACAATATGTCTACTTTATGTTTCCATCATAAAGTTGACATGTTTTTACTTTTCAAAGGGCTTCAAAGTATAGCAGCAATTTTCCAATTTTTCACAACATTTTCAAAATCGAAATTTTTCAGGGACCAGTTCTGTTTTGAAGTGGATTTGAAGGGCCTTCATATTAGAAATACCCCACAAATGACCCCCTTATAAAAACTGCACCCCTCAAAGTATTCAAAATGACATTCAAAAGGTTTGTTAACCCTTTAGGTGTTTCACAGGAATAGCAGCAAATTGAAGGAGAAAATTCAAAATCTTCATTTTTTACACTGGCATGTTCTTGTAGACCCAGTTATTAAATTTTTACAAGGGGTAAAAGGTGAGAAATCTTCCTAAAATGTGTAACCCAATTTCTCTCGAGTAAGAAAATACCTCATATGTGTATGTCAAGTGTTCGGCGGGCGCAGTAGAGGGCTCAGAAGGGAAGGAGCGACAGTGAGTTTTTCTGAAATGGTTTTTGGGGGGCATGTCACATTTAGGAAGCCCCTATAGTGCCAGAACAGAAAAAAAATCCACGTGGCATACTATTTTGGAAACTACACCCCTCAAGGCACGTAACAAGGGGTCCATTGAGCCTTAACACCCCACAGGTGTTTGACGACTTTTCGTTAAAGTTGGATGTGTAAATGATTTTTTTTTTCACTAAAATGCTGGTTTTCCCTCAAATTAAAACTTATTACAAGGGATAATAGGACAAAATACCCCACAAAATTTGTAACCCCATCTCTTCTGAGTATGGAAATACCCCATGTTAGGACTTAATGCTTTGCAGGCGAACTACAATGCTCAGAAGAGAAGGAGTCACATTTGGCTTTTGAAAAGCAAATTTTGCTAAAATGGTTTTTGGGGGGCATGTCCCATTGAGGAAGCCCCTATGGTGCCAGGACAGCAAAAAAAAAAAAAAACCACATGGCATACTATTTTGGAAACTACACCCCTCAAGGCACGTAACAAGGGGTCCAGTGAGCCTTAACACCCCACAGGTGTTTGACGACTTTTCGTGAAAGTTGGATGTGTAAATTATTTTTTTTTCACAAAAATGCTAGTTTTCCCTCAAATTTAAAATTTTTACATGGGGTAATAGGACAAAATGCCCCCCAAAATTTGAAACCCCATCTCTTCTGAGTATGGAAATACCCCATGTGTGGACGTCAAGTGCTCTGCTGGCAGACTACAATGCTCAGAAGAGAAAGAGCGCCATTGAGCTTTTGGGAAAAAAAAATTGTTTGGAATGGAAGCCAGGGGCCAGATCTTTGGAACAGTGGGCTGTGCAAATGAAAAATTACATTTTTCATTTTCACGGACCACTGTTCCAAAAATCTGTCAGACACCTGTGGGGCGTAAATGCTCACTGTACCCCTTATTACATTACGTGAGGGTTGTAGTTTCTAAAATGAGGTCACATGTGGGGGTGGCCCATTGTTCTTGCACTTTGGGGGCTTTGTAAACACACGTGGCCTTCAATTCCGGACAAATTTTCTCTTCAAAAGCCCAATTGCGCTCCTTCTCTTCTGAGCATTGTAGTTCGCCTGCAGAGCACTTTACATCCACATATTGGGTATGTTCTTACTCAGAAGAAATGGGGTTACAAATTTTGGGGGGCTTTTTTTTCCTATTTTCCCTTGTGAAAATGAAAAATTTAGGGTAACACCAGCATTTTAGTGGAAATTTTTTTTTTTTTTTTTTTTCATTTTTCCATCCAACTTTGAAAAATTTTCATTAAACACCTGTGGGGTGTTCAGGCTCACTATACCCCTTGTTACGTTCCGTGAGGGGTGTAGTTTCCAAATGGGGCCACGGGTATTTCTTTTTTTGCGTTTATGTCAGAACCGCTGTAAAATCAGCCACCCCTGTGCAAATCACCAATTTAGGCCTCAAATGTACATGGTGCACTCTCACTCCTGAGCCTTGTTGTGCACCCGTAGAGCATTTTATGCCCACATATGGGGTATTTCCGTACTCAGGAGAAATTGCGTTAAAAATTTTGGGGGTCTTTTTTTCCTTTTAACGCTTGTGAAAATAAAAAGTATGGGGCAACACTAGCATGTTAGTGTAAATGTTATTATTTTTTTACACTAACAAGCTGGTGTAGCCAACAACTTTTCCTTTTCATAAGGGGTAAAAGGAGAAAAAGACCCCCAAAATTTGTAGTGCAATTTCTCCCGAGTATGGAAATACCCCATATGTGGCCCTAAACTGTTTCCTTGAAATACGACAGGGCTCCGAAGTGAGAGAGCTCCATGCGCATTTGAGGACTAAATTAGGGATCGCATAGGGGTGGACATTGGGAATCACTGGCGTAGAATACCCCTAACAGGGCACCTCCAGCTGTTGCTAAATTTCCAGCATGCCTGGACAGTCAGTGGCTGTCCGGAAATGCTGGGAGTTGCTGTTTTGCAACAGCTGGAGGCTCCGTTTTGGAAACACTGCCATACAATAAGTTTTTCATTTTTATTGGGGGGGGGGGGGGGGGGCAGTGTAAGGGGGTGTATATGTAGTGTCTTACCCTTTATTATGTGTTAGTGTAGTGTTTTTAGGGTACATTCGCACTGGCGTGTTACGGTGAGTTTCCCGCTAGGAGTTTGCGCTGCGGCGAAAAATTTGCCGCAGCCCAAACTTGAAGCCGGAAACTTACTGTAAACCTGCCCGTGTGAATGTACCCTGTACGTTCACATGGGGGGGGGGGGGGCAAACCTCCAGCTGTTTCAAAACTACAACTCCCAGCATGTACTGACAGACCGTGCATGCTGGGAGTTGTACTTTTGCAACAGCTGGAGGCACACTGGTTGGAAAACCTTCTGTTAGCTAACTCAGTATTTTCCAACCAGTGTGCCTCCAGCTGTTGCAAAACTACAACTTCCAGCATGTACTGATCGCCGAAGGGTATGCTGGGAGATGTAGTTATGCAATAGCTGGAGGTACACAACTACCACTCCCAGCATGCCCAGACAGCTGTTTGGGCATGCTAGGAGTTGTAGTTTTGCAAGATCTGGAGGGCTACAGTTTAGAGACCACTATATAGTGGTCTCAAACTGTAGCCCTCCAGCTGTTGCAAAACTACATATTCCAGCATGCCCAAACAGCTGTCTGGGCATGCTGGAAGTTGTAGTTTTGCAACATCTGGAGGGCTACAGTTAGAGACTGTGCCCTCCAGATGTTGCTAGGCAACTCACCGGCTTTCGTACAATCCAGCCGCACGGCATCGCCGATCTCCCTCGCCTGCAGCCTCCATCGCCCGCCAGGATGGGTAAGTGGATCTTCAATGCTGGTCCCCGTCATTTCCCCGTCCTGCACCGCCTATTGTGGGTGGGCAGAACGGGGAAAATTAAAGTTAACCCCCCCCCCCCCCGCCCCCGATCTGCTATTGGTCGTCGCTTCTGGCAACCAATAGCAGGGATAGGAGGGGTGGCACCCTTGCCACCTCACTCCTATCCCTTCAGGGGGATCGTAGGTGTCTTAGACAACCGCGATCCCTCTTATATTCTGGGTCACCATAGACCCGTAATGACCCGGAATTGCGCAAATCGCAAGTGTGAATTCACTTGCGATTTGCCGCGATCGCCGACATGGGGGGGGGGGGGAGACCCCCCCTGGGCGTTTGCACGGGATGCCTGCTGAATGATGTCAGCAGGCATCCCGGTCC
Source organism: Hyla sarda (assembly GCF_029499605.1). Lineage (NCBI taxonomy): Eukaryota > Metazoa > Chordata > Amphibia > Anura > Hylidae > Hyla > Hyla sarda. Next base: position 381,569,572 of record NC_079189.1, on the reverse strand, counting down.
GATCCCCGCCCGGCGCAAGGTGGGGACCGGAACTGCCCATGACGTAACTGTACGTCCTGGGTCCTTAAGATCCAGGATGTTGGGACGTAACGTTACGTCATGGGTCCTGTAGGGGTTAAGTGTCCTCCTTGATGGTGTATATTTGCGCAATGTAATAAGGACTTGCGCAAAATTTGTACGTGTAAAGAGAAAAGACGCAGTTGATAAATCGATGTCCACCACATAATCAGCTCTACCGTTCACCGTGATTTAGAATTCCACTTGTAAAGTTCTATCAAAAATTGCGCAACAAAACGGAATTGCGCAAAAAAGATTGTGCAATATAGACAGTGAAAACTGTGTATATATAATGATAAATTCCCCCCTTTGACTTTACAGTTTAGGCAGCCTTACTATACCTGCCAGGAGAGATGAGATGGTGGGGAGGATAGGACAGCATACCCGTAGGACAGAGCACAGCTCAGCAAAACCTTCATGCTTATTTTGATGGAAAGGGGGCAATAAGCTGCTGTCAGGCCCTTCTATCAGCAGGTTATCTTCTGAAGGAACTCAGATTTGGGCATGTTTAAATGCAGCTCAATGACCCTTTTTTCTCACCAAAGCTGATGTCTGGGGACTTTCGGGTTGCCCTCATATGCATTACATTATTAGGCCCCTTTCACACTACAAAATTACTGAGTTTTAAAGATCCGTACGAAGTTCCGTCTGAAAATCAGCTGTAAAACGGCAGTTACAAAATCCTATACAGCCGTCAGAAAATCGCATTATAGTCTATGGGATTTTTCTAATAGCCGATTTGACCCGTTATAGCCCTTATCTTCCATCACAGCTGATTTTCAGACGGAACTGCGCCCGAATCTTTAAAACGGAGTAATTTTGTGGTTTGAAACAAGCCTTCGGTAATCCCACCATAACTGGCTGATTCAGCTGACCATAGTCTAATGTCCTAGTTTTGATCTTTACATTCGTTCTTACAAATATTTTTAAGGTGCTCTTGTGACTACGGTGTTCTTTTGAGGTACCTTATTTCTTTAGAGACTATACTTCTGTGACTATAAACAGCAATAACCTTTGCAATGGTGGGAATTCATTTCCTTATAAAAACCCAATGTTGGTATTTGCCCATTTTACAGCGAACGTCCTAAGAAGTATCAAAATGCTGGACGGGGCCAAGTCTTACAGGTTATGGCAGGTGCAGTGTTGTGATTTCCGTTGTCTATAGAAAAAACCAAGTCAGCCCTTTCTGCTTAACCTCTGAACTTGGTGAGGTAATGTTGATTCCTTGTGAAAAGACTGGTTTGTCTGGCCTTCAACTGATGAAGCCATAAATACTTTTCTTGCTTAATGATTAACCATCTAAATGTAGTTACAGATGTAAAGATTTCCCTCCCATCATAAACCATTGCATATTTCTTTAGAACTGGAACATTTGTCTAATAACAACATATATGTAATGATAATTTTGGCCTGATCTTTTCAATGAAACTAAACTAAGGTGATAGCAAATAAACGTTTTCAGTGCCATAAAATAGAAGTTTGTGGTGATATCATTCTTGTAATAACAATTAGCATATACAGTATTTCACATAAGTTCACCCCTCACATTTTTGCAAAGATTTTATTATATCTTTTCATGTGACAACACTGAAGAAATGACCCTCTGCTTGAATGTAAAGTAGTGAGTGCACAGTCTGCATAACAGTGTTTAATGTTGCTGTCTCGTCAAAATTACTCAACACACAGCCATTAATTTCCAAACGGGGTGGACTGACAACTCAGTGCCCGTCAGCAACAGGCAGCTCAGTAATCTTGACCAATGAGGAGGCTGATGCTGGCGACAGGGAATCTAAATATCCAACTTGTGAAGGTGAGGCCAGTTCTCACCAAGTTGGAGACTTTAAGGGAGTTCGAAGCGTTACGTGGTCGCAGCTCCCAGAGGTGGCTCTTAACATTTTGAGGCCTTAGGTAAAATTCGAACATCAGCCCCTCACGGACACTTAAATCCCTTGAGGATGCATACATTTTTCATTTCTGCAACCTCGGGCTGAACTTATGATTAAAAAAAAAAGATGTTGGCAGTGGCAAGCCTCCTGTCAGGCCTATGCCCTCGGGCAAGGCCTGAGTGATCAAAATTTCCAGTTATCATATACACTGATCACAAGAATCTCTCCTACCTCCAGTCTGCCCAACGACTGAACCCTCGCCAGGCTAGGTGTTCGTTGTTCTTTGCCCGTTTTAACTTTGAAATCCATTTTCGCCCTGCTGACAAGAACATTAGGGCCGATGCCCTCTCTCGTTCTTCTGATGCCTCTGAAGTAGAGGTCTCTCCGCAACACATCATTCCTCCGGACTATCTGATCTCCACTTCTCCAGCTTCCATCAGGCAAACTCCTCCAGGGAAGACCTTCGTTTCTCCACGCCAGAGTCTCGGGATTCTCAAATGGGGACACTCCTCCCACCTCGCAGGCCATGTGGGCATCAAAAAATCCTTGCAACTCATCTCTCGATTTTATTGGTGGCCGACTCTGGAGACTGATGTTATTGATTTCGTGCGGGCCTGTACTGTCTGTGCCCGGGATAAGACTCCTCGCCAGAAGCCTGCTGGTCTCCTTCATCCTCTGCCTGTTCCTGAACAGCCTTGGTCACAGATTGGTATGGACTTTATTACGGACTTGCCCTCATCCCGTGGCAACACAGTTGTTTGGGTGGTCGTTGATCGATTTTCCAAGATGGCACATTTTATTCCTCTTCCTGGTCTTCCTTCAGCGCCTCAGTTGGCAAAGCAATTTTGTATACACATTTTTCGCCTTCACGGTTTGCCCACGCATATCGTCTCAGATAGAGGCGTCCAATTCGTGTCTAAATTCTGGAGGGCCCTCTGTAAACAGCTCAAGATCAAATTAAACTTCTCTTCTTCTTATCATCCCCAATCCAATGGGCAAGTAGAAAGAGTTAATCAGGTCCTGGGTGACTATTTACGGCATTTTGTTTCCTCCCGCCAGGATGACTGGGCAGATCTTCTACCATGGGCCGAATTCTCATACAACTTCAGAGTCTCCGAATCTTCTGCTAAATCCCCATTTTTCGTGGTGTACGGCCGTCACCCTCTTCCTCCCCTCCCTACTCCCTTGCCCTCTGGTTTGCCCGCTGTGGATGAAGTGACTCGTGATCTTTCCACCATATGGAAAGAGACCCAAAATTCTCTTTTACAGGCTTCTTCCCGGATGAAAAGATTTGCTGATAAAAAAAGAAGAACTCCCCCCATTTTTGCTCCCGGAGACAAGGTATGGCTCTCCGCTAAATATGTCCGCTTTCGTGTCCCCAGTTACAAACTGGGACCACGCTATCTTGGTCCTTTCAAAATCAAGTGCCAGATCAACCCTGTCTCTTACAAACTCCTTCTTCCTCCTTCTCTCCGTATTCCCAATGCCTTCCATGTCTCTCTCCTTAAACCACTCATCCTTAACCGCTTCTCTCCCAAAGTTGTTTCTCCCACTCCAGTTTCCGGATCTTCTGACGTCTTTTCTGTGAAGGAGATTCTAGCATCCAAAACGGTCAGAGGTAAAAGATTCTTCTTGGTCGACTGGGAGAATTGCGGCCCTGAGGAGAGATCCTGGGAACCTGAGGACAACATCCTGGACAAAAGTCTTATCCTCAGGTTCTCAGGCTCCAAAAAGAGGGGGAGACCCAAGGGGGGGGGGGGGGGTACTGTTACGCCGAGCGCTCCGGGTCCCTGCTCCTCCCCGGAGCGCTCGCAGCGTTCTCTCATTCGCAGCGCCCCGGTCAGACCTGCTTACCGGGTGCGCTGCGATATTACTCCCAGCCGGGATGCGATTCGCGATGCGGGACGCGCCCGCTCGCGATGCGCATCTCGGCTCCCGTACCTGACCCGTTCCCCGTCTGTGTTGTCCCGGCGTGCGCGGCCCCGCTCCTTAGGGCGCGCGCGCGCCGGGTCTCTGCCATTTAAAGGGCCGCTGCGCCACTGATTGGCGCAGCAGGCCTAATCAGTATTCTCACCTGTGCACTCCCTACTTATACCTCACTTCCCCTGCACTCCCTCGCCGGATCTTGTTGCCATTGTGCCAGTGAAAGCGTTCCTTTGTGTGTTCCTAGCCTGTGTTCCAGACCTCCTGCCGTTGCCCCTGACTACAATCCTTGCTGCCTGCCCTGACCTTCTGCTACGTCCGACCTTGCTCTTGTCTACTCCCTTGTACCGCGCCTATCTTCAGCAGTCAGAGAGGTTGAGCCGTTGCTGGTGGATACGACCTGGTTGCTACCGCCGCTGCAAGACCATCCCGCTTTGCGGCGGGCTCTGGTGAATACCAGTAGCAACTTAGAACCGGTCCACCAGCACGGTCCACGCCAATCCCTCTCTAGCACAGAGGATCCACCTCCAGCCAGCCAAATCGTGACAGTTACGCAGTGCCAACAGCACTCATGCAGGCCCAGACCATGACACTCCCACCACTATACTTGACTGTGGGCAAGACACACTTGTCTTTGTTCTCCTCATCTTGTTGCTGACAGACACTCAACACCATCTGAACCAAACAGGTTTCTCTTGGTCTAATTGTACCACAGGACATGGTTTCAGTAATCCATGTGTGTCATAAAGGTCAGAACTGGCATTGATAGCACTGCCCAAATCTACAAGCCTCTATCACAGGTGAGGAGGGAACAGGTGGATACTAGATAGTCATCTGGTTCATCAAAATTGAGTCGGCGGTGGTGCTAGGACATATAAGGAAACAGGTTCATTAATAATTCAAGAATCCAGAAAATGGAAAACTCCTGCACTCACCGCTCAGCTAATGACTCGAAGCTCCTCTCATAGGAAAGACCGGGGACATCGGGCTGCAGAACGTGGGCGATCAGAGGCAAACAACCAGCAGTTTTCGCGCAAGATAGCGCTTCTTCCGGCCTAAGAAGCGATATCTTGCGCGAAAACTGCCGGTTGTTCGCATCTTAGTGCCCACGTTCTGTAGTGCCCCGATTTTTCCTATGAGAGGAGCTTCGAGTCATTAGCTGAGCGGTGAGTGCCGGAGTTTCCCATTTTCCGGACTCTTGAATTATTACTGATTCAGTAATCCATGTCCTTAGTCTTCTTGTCTTCAGCAAACTGTTTGCCGGCTTTCTTGTGCATCATCTTTAGAAGAGGCTTCCTTCTGGGACGACAGCCATGCAGACCAATTTGATGCAGTGTGCGGCAATTGATATGAGCACTGCCAGGCTAACTTCCCCCCTTCAGCCTCTGCAGAAATGCTGGCAGCATTTCCCAAAGACAACCTCATGTCTATTTCCCAAAGACAGCCTTTGCCCACAGTTTCAGGGTCTTGGCAATCATTAAAGGGGTACTCCACCCCTTGACATCTTATCCCCTATCCAAAGGATAGGCAATAAGATGTCTGATCGTGGGTGCCCTGCCACTGGGAACCCCCGCAATATCTTCTGCAGCCCCCCCAGTCATCTGCTGCATGGAGCGAAGTTCGTGATACAGGGGTCGTAGGATTGTGATGTCATGGCCCCGCCTCCTCATGACGTCAGGCCCTGCCCCCTCAATGCAAGTCTATGGGAGAGGATGTGCTGGCAGTCATGCCCCCTCCTATAGACTTGCATTGAGGAGCCGTGGTGTGATGTCATGAGGAGGCGGGGCCGTGACATCATGATCCTCTGGCCCATATATCGTGAGTCATCAGCCACAGAGCAAACTTCGCTCCGTGCAGCAGATGACTGGGGGGGGGGGGGGGCTGCAGGAGAGATCGTGGGGGTTCTCAGTGGCAGGAATTGGCAAAGAAAATAACTGGCAAAGAAAAATTGGGCCGGGGAGGTGGAATACCTCCATTTGTGCTGATGGAAAGACCTAAGGGAATCTTCTTATAGCCTAGGCCATCTCTATGTAGAGGAACAATTCTGGTTATGGATCGTCAGACAGTTCTTGGCCGTGAGGTACCTCACTAAACTTCCAGTGACCAGTATTAGAGAGAGTGATAACACCAATTTTAAGACAAGTGCTCCCCATTCACACCTAAGACATTGTAACACGAACGAGTCACATGACACTGTTGAGGGGAAATGGCTAATTGAGTCCAATTTTGACATTTCCACTTGGGAGTGTGCTCTCTTTTGTTGCCAAGGTTTAGACAATTATATCAGCTACTGTATGCTCCAGTGAAAGTTGTGTTGTTCTTTCCAGTCTGACCACAATACTCTCTGCTGCCACCTCTGTCCATGTCAGGAACTGTCTGAAGCAGGAGAGGTTTCCAATGTTGATTTGCTCGTGCTCTGGACAGTTCCTGACATAGACAGAGGTGTCAGCAGAGAGCACTGTGGTCAAACTTGAAAGAATTACACTATTTCCTCTGGAGCATACAGCAGCGGATAAGTACTGGAAGAATTAGGATTTTTAAATAGAAATCATTTACAAATTTGTTTAAAGGGTAGCTCCCACCATCCCTTTTTTCCCCTCTCTGTCCCTGCCTATTTCCCATCTATCCCTAACCTCCTCCCTGCCTAATTTTTTTTTTACTATATAAAAAATGCACTTTTGTCTGCCTGGTAGTGTGCTCACTACCAGGCAGACTTCCCAAGCAGGCATGACGGCACTGATGCCTGCTGGGGCTGACTTCCGCCCTTAGTTCATCTACACAGGGTGCCTCCAGCTGTTTCACCACTACAACTCCCAGCTTGCCCTGACATCTATTGGCTGTCAGGTCATGCTGGTAGTTGTAGTGGGGAAAAACTGGAGGCACCCTGTGTTAAAAACAATACATGGTCGTGGCGCAACCCGAACCCCGCTACCCCTCCCCTGAACCCCTCTACCCGAACACCCGCGGGAGTGAGCACCGCAGTGAATGAATTCCGACTCATTGCCAGGCTTCAATGAGTCGAAATTCACTAGTGACGTCACTGCCGAATGCATTCGGCCACTAGGAGGGCGACCCCTAGTGGCCGAATTTAAAAGTGATTTTAAACTGTTTTAAAATCCCTTTTTTTAATTAAAGTATATTAGAGATATGTTGTAGTACTTAAGTACTACAACATATCAATTTTTTTATTTCAAGACAGTGCCCATTTAACTTTCTGCCACCAGTTCATTTGAAAACATCTTTTTTTTTCCTCCAGAGTAGCGCTTTAATTGCTGTGTGTTGAAGTATTTAGAGGGGACAGCAAAATTAAACACTTTTAACCCGATAATGACCACGGACGAGTATAGACGTCCAGGTTGGCGGGCGTTCCCGCACCTGGACGTCTATACTCGTCCATTCTTCTCGTGGGTGCTGCCCAGTGCACCCACGAGATCGCGGCAGGGACTCGGCTGTATCACACAGCCGGGACCCTGCTCACTGCCAGGACCGAAGTAAACTTCGGTCCCGGCAGTTTTAACCCTTACAGCCGCGGTCGGAAGTGACCGCGGGCTGTAAGTGTTATGACAGAGGGAGGGAGCTCCCTCTGTCACTCCTGCAGCACCCCGCATCTCGATCGCGGGGTGCTGTGTGTGTCCGCGGCTTGCCGGGACCTGCCGCACTGCCGGGAGTGAAGTTCATTTCACTCCCGGCAGTTTAACCCTTACAGCCGCGGTCAGAAGTGACCGCGCGCTGTAAGGAGTTCTGACAGAGGGAGGGGGCTCCCTCTGTCTCCTCTGCAGCACCCCGCAGCGCGATCGCGGGGTGCTGCTGCATATCTGGGCAGCCGGGGGTCCTACAAAGACCCCCCAGGTCTGCCCTGGGTATTGCCTGAAAGGACGTGCCAGAGGCACGTCCTAATATGCTGCCTGCTAGTGAAAACTGGCAGGCAGCATATAACTGCAATGCTTTGGAATACTAAGTATTCCAAAGCATTAAAAAGTGTAAATAAATAAATAAATAAAAGTGTAAAAATAAATAAAAATGTAATAAAAGTGTAAAAAAAAAAAAAAATATATATATATACATATATATATATATACATATATATATATATATATATATATATATATATATATATATTAAAAATACATTTATTAAATGAATCTAATTAAAAAAAATGCATAATGTGTAGGATCGCATTGGCGGACATCCCCAGCATGTAATATGCTGCGGATGTCCACCATGTGATCCTACACATTATGCAGCAGTCACGGTAATGAGCTCCCTGCTGCGGCTGGGTAGCTTTGTGTGTCCACTCATAGCGGCGGATTTCCCGCCAGCAGTCATGAGCGGACACACTGAGCTACCCAGCCGCAGCAGTAATGGATATGTTCGCCATGAGCTGGTGCTTATTCCCACAACATGGCGGATATATCCATCAGGAGCCTTAACTGTCACAGACAGACGCGTTATACTGCCAGCCGACCAAGGACCAATCAGAGTGGTCCCTGGTGCAGCCAATAACTAGTAGGGGTGCAGTATATAAATGGGGTCACTTGTGGGGGTGGGGGTACTGTTCTGCCCTGAAAGCCAAATGGCGCTCCTCTCCTTCTGAGTCCTACCACGCGGCCAAGGAACCATATATGGCCAAAGCGGGGGTATTTCCGAACATGGGACAAGCAGCTAGATAAAATATAGGGTGCATTTCTTTCAATATCAGAAGTGATGTACAAAAAATATGCCCCCTAAATGATGCATTTGTGAAAAATTGCAAATTTCGAATTTTTAACACTGACTGTCCATTCCTGACAAAAAACGATGGTGTTAAAATACTCACTGTACCCCCTAGCAAATACCTTGAGGGGTCTAGTTTTTAAAATGGGGTCATTTGGGGGGGGGGGGTTCCTATGTTCTACTATCTTTTAATTTCTGCAAACCTTGCATAGCACATAAAAAAAGATGTACTTTTCAAATTTTCTAAATTTTCTAAATTTCAAGTTAAATTGTTAGGCTTCTAACGAATTTATAATGTTAATTAAAAACAAAAAAATTATGGCAAAATAAAGTAGACATCTGAAAGTATAAGTTTCATAAACTATTTGGTCAGTATGTATAAATATATGCAACCTATTAGTGTTAAAATAGCAAAAAATCTAAATTTTTTGTAAAAATGTTATGATTTTTTGCATTGTAAAAAAAAACTACAAATGATATCGGCTTACTTTTACTATGTACACGAAGGACAACGTGTGAGAAAAAAACATTGTCAGAATTATCGTGATTGGCAAAATGTTACCAGAGTTATTCTATAATAAAGACAGACATCCCCGATTTGAAAAAACAGGCCTGGTCTTTCAGGGGCGAGCAGGTTTATTTGTATTGGTCCTTAAGGGGTTAAACAGTCTGTGCACTCACTTCTTTATATTGCAGCGGAGTTTCATTTCTACAGTGTTGTCAGTGAAAAGATAAAAATTAAGAAAAATCAAATTTTTTATTGCCCTGAAAAAGGTTAATTCATTTGTTATAAGCCGATGAGACAATATTAGTAAAATATTATATGTCTTTGTAGACTTTGAAACGTTATATTATTCTATTGTAAGCAAAGTCCTTATCTGAGGTACTTACCGGTACATGTTCACAGTATAGTTTACTATATCCTGTGGTACATCCTGATCTACAATCAAAGTCATCCTGTAGTTAAACCAGGTTATGCAGGACGCACACAGGATGCCTATGCAATCTTATTGACAAATCCATGCCTTGTGTCTGCAAACTTGTCAGAGGGATTGTCCATTATTTTTACCCCGGAATTGTTTATACCTCAGAAGACATGAACTGATAAACCTCATGAAAACTTGGTAGTTGCAGCAACACATAGGAGGCTATTTATCTAGGATTTATGTGGTTTTTTTTCACCTAACTTTGGCGCAATACTTTGGCGCAGTGTCTTTTTGTGCCAAACTTTGGCGCATCTTCTCTACTGTCATTTTTACAACTTTCTCAAAATCACACGGTCCTGTGTGTGATTTTAACTTTAGTCAGTAATTCATCCCCGCCAAGAAATTTTGCACATGGAAAACACACTTAGCAATGTCAGAAAATGTAAAGGCGTCAAAATACATTAAAACATTTTTTTGTGAAAGCAGCGACGCCTCCAGGGCTGCTCAATACTATCCTGCGACATAGTTGTCTCTGAGGAACCTTCACCCTCCGTTGAGCCAGCATTGGACATGGCCACACAGGTTCAGGAAAGATAAGCACTAAAGCAGTGGTCTCCAACCTGCGGACCTCCAGATGTTGCAAAACTACAACTCCCAGCATGCCCGGACAGCCAACGGCTGTCCGGGCATGCTGGGAATTGTAGTTTTGCAACATCTGGAGGTCCGCAGGTTGAAGACCACTGCACTAAAGTAACAAAAAAAAAACCCAAGTTGAAAATAAAATCCATTTCACATGGTGGCTATAAACCCCACAAAAGAAAATAACTCACGTCGCTTGCTGATATACTGCAGGAGGGACTCCGAAATGGCTGCTCTACAGGGTAAAATACGCGTCCTCTGTGGCGGTAAGTTCTGTGTAAAAGGCGCTGTGAACGGCTGATTTCAACATTTGAGCCAAAATTACTAACAACTTGCACCAAATGATAAATTTGGGGCATGTCCACGAAAACCAAAGGGAAAAAAAAGGGTAAAAAGAAACTGTCAACAGGCAAAATTGATAAATACCCCCCATAGTGAATGAAAATAAATAAACAGGCTATAAACAGGGTTTTATAGCAAGATACCATATTATTTGGAGTGTATAATAGCCATTGAAGCGGTTTGTATAGTAAACACTGCACCAAATGTTGCCTATACAGAATGTAGAGATTCATGTAATATAACTTTACACAAACAAGTTTTTACTGGAGAAATTAGTAACAAGTAAACAAAGTGTCTCATATTCCTACACAAGATGTGAACTTAAGAAAACGTAATAAACATAAACAGAGTTATGTACAAAAATACAATAAAAAGGTTTTGTGTGTACATGTTTGACTGGAGAATTGAGCTCTGAGGTTCACGTGGGGGAGTTCATCATTATCAGAGGTAGAGCAGTATTTTGTCTATTTTAAATGCAAATTTTTGACTTTTCGCACGGTGAAGCTGAATCACTTTGCTGGATTAGAAAAAGTGCTTTCAGCTAAATTTTTCATGAGTAAGGAAAGGTGTGTGGCCTAATTTATCACATGGCGTATGCCTTTTTGAAAAAAATAAAATAAATCACGTCGGCCACACAAACATTGATACATTTCCCCCATAGCATCTATAAAGACAACTTACCAATAGGGTCTATTTTTTAATGGTGTATACCCAAATACCTACTAGTCCTTACTGATGATATGTCCTGTAGGGGAGATTTATCATTGCTTTTAGTGCATTTCTTTTTTGTCTATGTTTTGGCAGCATATTTTTAGACTTTTATGCGTCTTATGATATAGACAGTTTCACTCTTTTTGCCTACCCGTAGAACTTTTTGACCATGCAGTGGTTACATATTTATAATTTGCGACTTTTGTCAAAAGTGGCTATTTTGTGCGCAAAGGTACTTTTTTAGGCTCAAAGCTACACCACCTACCAGTAGGTGTGAGAATAATTTCTACCTTTCACAATTCAACCTTTAACCTCTTGTGGACGACAGCGTCCCACTCCCTTTCACAGGAGCTAAGCACGGTTCATATCTGGGTGGTCCTGGCGGCTATCTGCCACCAGGACCCATCTCTAATGCCAGAAATCACCAATCATGGTGATGCCCGGCTTTAACCCCTTAGACACCGCAAACAAATTTGATTGTAGCGTCTGAAATGCAAGTAAAAATGTCCCGGCAGCTCTGTGAAAGTAATTAAAAACACCTAACCTGCCAAATTCAGGACCCGGGAAAGTGTCTTCTTCCCTCCCTCACAAGCGTCTAGAAAAAGTGTATGTGGTAGCTTTTCCCACCACAGCAGAGCTGCACAAAATTCATCATCCTGCTGCACCTTCTTGATAAATAAGATGCACGCTAGTCAAACCCACCGCCCAAATAAATGTGGGAAAATAGCTCTACTATAGACATTGTTTGATAAATCTGGGCCATAGTGTATAATGCTGGAGTGTTTTTTAAATCTGTTACTGCAGATGGATGAAACTGTCCATTCTATGGGGGCACAGCTGCAGTGCCCATTTAAAGCCCACCACTTGATCAGTTGCATGCTGGGCCACACAAATCGCTACCCTTAAAATGAATCATATTCTACTGCCCATCAACTCTTTATGCGGGGTTACATGTGGTCAATAACCATGATTTATATGGTCACACAAAAGATTTAATCAGCTGACTAATGAGTTTTTGATCCTTTTACATGGGCCGATTATTGGGAGTGAGTCTATGAATGCTCATTTGGCCGATAACAGGCTCATGTGTTTTGATGTCATGGTTAGAGATGAGCGAACTGACAGTAAATTCGATTCGTCACGAACTTCTCGGCTCGGCGGTTGCTGACTTTTCCTGCATAAATTATTTCAGCTTTCCGGTGCTCCGGTGGGCTGGAAAAGGTGGATACAGTCCTAGGAAAGAGTCTCCTTGGACTGTATCCACCTTTTCCAGCCCACGGGAGCACCTGAAAGCTGAACTAATTTATGCAGGAAAAGTCATCAACTGCCGAGCCGAGAAGTTCGTGACGAATCGAATTTAAGTTCGCTCATCTCTTGTCATGGTCAATACTGACCACTGCATCTGGGGCTTAGTTAGGGAGAGGAGCTTCTCCTTCACACCATCAACATCAGTCTCAGGACACGGATGAGTTGCCATGGGCTTAACAAAAGAATAAGAGTAAAAGCTAAAAAAAAAGTGCTTTTATTTTGCGCTTGCTAACAAAAGTTATGTTGAAACACCAAACCAACACCACCTCACTCTTAAAGAGGTACTCCGACACTAAGATATCTTATCCCCTATTCAAAGGATAGGGGATAAGATGTCTGATCGTGGGGGTCCCACTGCTGGGGACCCCCGCAATCTAGCATGCAGCACCCACCTGTTAGCACTGCAGGAAGCGCTGGAGGCTCCAAGTCTTATGCTTCCCAACCATGGGGATGGAGTATCGTGACGTCCCGCCCCCTCAATGCAAGTCACACAGGGGCGGAGTCGTGATGTCACTCCGTCCCTATGGTTGGGAGGCTTTAGACTTGGAGTCTCCAGCACTTCCTACAGTGCTAACAGGTGGGTGCTGCATGCTAGATTGCGGAGGTCCCCAGCAGTGGGGCCCCCACGATCAGACATCTTATCCCCTATCCTTTGAATAGGGGATAAGATGTCTTAGTGTCGGAGTACCCCTTTAAAGGGAAACTGACACCAGTTCACCTAAACTAAACCCAATACACAGGATTTTAGTGCGTGAACCAAATTACAGTAAGGTATCACTTATATGGGAAAGCGGATCTCCTACAAGCAGGAAATCTACTGGAGCCTAATTTTGGGGGGAAATAAATGAAAAAAAGTGAATGTTGGATTTTCTGTTCTCCTTGCTTAATTTACATAAATATGACCCACTGCCCAGATATTAAACTTCCGTAACTATACAATCATCTGGCATAGCACGGCTGTTGACTAATAGCTGCAGACGCTGCTGTGTTATGAATCCTGATCAGGCGTCTGTAGAGATAAGTATACATGTGATAAATCACTTGATACAGAGCTATGGGATTTAGAGTGACTCTTCATGCTACATTTGGTGATGACACTGCTTATTACCTCTCCAGTCATCAGAGACATCACACAAAGAGTTGGCCCATGCTTGTTGTTTTGTGAGCTTAGTCACTTGTGGAGCTTGGGAGTGGTGTAGTGTGCTATAAATGATGACCTGAATGTCTTTAGGTGAATGGACAAATTGTATGTTTAAGGTAAATATGCAGCTCAAACAGGAAAAAAGGGAACACATAGAAATAAGGTGCTTTAAGTGCAATTTTTCAGATATTACTATGCAATTGTAATAGAAAAGTGGACTAAACCACTCACCTGGGGTTGTTGCGCTTTGAGCACAACACCAAAAAGTGCATCAACACAACCACTGGTTTGTTCACAGATATGCAGAATCAGATCGACAGCCACAAAATGAAAGATAGATGTCCTCGGATGGCGCTCCTGCCATAGTGGAAGTTAAGGGGTTAACCTTAGTCGGCACAAAAGCAAACTGTGCTAGTGAAAATAAAAAATGTAAGTTTATTAATAGATTACGTGTTTCAAAGGCATACCACCCTCTTCGTCAAGTCCGTCATGGACCTGATGAAGAGGGTGGAATGCCATTGAAAAGCATAGTCCATTAATAAACTTACATTTCTTTCTAAGGTATGTTTATTTATTTTCATGTAATTCTTCCCCAAATCTGCATTAACCCCTTAAGGACCAAGTCCATTTTGACCTTAAAGGGGTACTCCGCCCCTAGACATCTTATCCCCTATCCAAAGGATAGGGGATAAGATGTCAGATCCCGCGGTCCCGCTGCTGGGGAGCCCCGGGATCGCCGCTGCGGCACCGCACTATCATTACTGCACAGAGCGAGTTCGCTCTGTACGTAATGACGGGCAATACAGGGGCCGGAGCATCGTTACGTCACGGCTCCGCCCCTCGTGACATCACGGCCCACCCCCCTCAATACAAGTCTATGGAAGGGGGCGTGGCGGTCGTCACGCACGCTGCCATAGACTGCCATAGACTTGCGGGCCGTGATGTCATGAGGGGCGGAGCCATGACGTCACGCTGCTCCGTCCCCTGTATCGCCCGTCATTACGCACAGAGCGAACTAGCTCTGTGCAGCAATGATAGCGCAGTGCCGCAGCGGCGATCCCGGGGCTCCCCAACAGCGGGACCGTGATAAGATGTCTAGGGGCGGAGTATTCCTTTAAAGGGGTACTTAAAAAAATCTTAATCCTTCCAGTACTTATTAGCTGCTGTTATGATCCACAGGAAGTTCTTTTCTTTTTTAATTTCCTTTCTGTCTGATCACAGTGCTCTCTGCTGACACCTCTGTCCATTTTAGGAACTGTCCAGAGCAGGATAGGTTTTCTATGGGGATTTGGTCCTACTCTGGACAGTTCCTGACATAGAGGTGTCAGCAGAGAACACTGTGGTCAGACAGAAAGGAAATTCAAAAAGAAAAGAACTTCCTGTGGATTATAACAGCAGCTGATAAGTACTGGAAGGATTAAGATTTTAATAGAAGTAATTTACAAATCTGTTTACCTTTCTGGCACCAGTTGACTTAAAAAAAAAATGTTTTCCAGTGGAGTACCCCTTTAACCCCTCAATGACCAGGCGTTTTTATTTTTATTTTACATGTATCTCTTTAAATGGTAATACCTTTAGAATGCTTTTTCTGAGTGGAGTGATTCTGAGATTGTTTTTTTCGTGACATATTGTACTTTATATAAGTGGTGCATTTTTGTTGGCACATGCAGCATTTTTTGTGAAAAACTCAAAAATATTGTGAAAAACTGGAAAATTTCTGGCGTTTAAAAAAAAAAATGTTATGGTGTACTTTGGGTCAGTTTATGGCGTTATCCATTTTATATAGCTTTTTATGTTCTTTTTTCTTTTTCTGAGCAAAATTCTTTTTCTGCCATCCAACAGCCGTAACTTTTTTAATTTTTCGTCCGATACCATTGAGTAAGGGCTTATTTTTTGCGGAATGAACTGTACTTTTTATTGGTATCATTTTTTAGATATGTGCTACCTTTTGATCTTTTTATTCCGCTATTTGTACCCAAATTGTCGAATTTTGCACAGTTTTTGTTGTTGTTTTTTTTTACAGCGTTCACTGTGCGGGATAATGTACATTATAGTTTTATAGTATACGTCATTACGGATGTTGCAATACCTATTATGTATATGATTTGTGTTTTTGATCTTTTTTGGGGATAATACAGGGCTTTTATTGGGAAAGGTGCATTATTTTAATTTTTTTTGCACTTCATATTTTTATTGAAGAACTTTTTATGTAATTTTTTTACACTTTTTACAGGTTATACTATGCCGCAATACATTTATACTGCAGCACAGTATGACCTGATCAGCTGCACACTGTACAGCCTGTGCGATCCAGCTTGATTGCTGTTTGCTGTCAGTTTGCTGTCTGTGCATGCTGGGATTTGTAGTTTTGCAACTTCTGGAGGGCCACAGTTTGGAGATCACTGTGCACTGGTCTCTAAACTGTAGCCCTCCAGATGTTGCAAAACTGCAAATCCCAGCATTCTCAAACAGCTGTCTCTGCATGCTGGGAGTTGTAGTTGCGTACCTCCAGCTGTTGCATAACTACATCTCCCAGCATGCCCGTCGGCGATCAGTACATGCTGGGAGTTGTAGTTTTGCAACAGCTGGAGACACACTGGTTGGAAAATACTGAGTTAGGTAACAGAACCTAACTGAAGGTTTTCCAACCAGTGTGCCTCCAGCTGTTGGAAAAGTACAACTCCCAGCATGCACGGTCTGTCAGTACATGCTCGGAGTTGTAGTTTTGAAACAGCTGGAGGTTTGCCCCCCCCCCCCCCCATGTGAATGTACAGGGTACATTCACACGGGCAGGTTTACAGTAAGTTTCCTGCTTGAAGTTTGAGTTGCGGCAAATTTTTCGCCACAGAGCAGACTCCTAGCGGGAAACTCACTGTAGCCCGCAAGTGCAAATGTACCCTAAAAACACTACACTACACTACTCTAACACATAATAAAGGGTAAAACACAACATATACGCCCCCTTACACTGCCCCCCCCCCCCCCCCAATAAAAATGAAAAATTGTATGGCAGTGTTTCCAAAACGGAGCCTCCAGCTGTTGCAAAACAACAACTCCCAGCATTTCCAGACAGCCACTGACTGTCCAGGCATGCTGGGAGTTTAGCAACAGCTGGAGGCACCCTGTTTGGAAATCACTGGCGTAGAATACCCCTATGTCCACCCCTATGCAATCCCTAATTTAGTCCTCAAATGTGCATGGCACTCTCTCACTTCGGAGCCCTGTCGTATTTCAAGGAAACAGTTTAGGGCCACATATGGGGTATTTCAGTACTCGGGAGAAATTGCACTACAAATTTTGGGGGCTTTTTCTCCTTTTACCCCTTATGAAAAGGAAAAGTTGGGGGCTACACCAATTTGTACACTAACATGCTGGTATTGCCCCATACTTTTTATTTTCACAAGCGTTAAAAGGAAAAAAAAGACCCCCTAAATTTTCAACACAATTTCTTTTGAGTATGGAAATACCCCATATGTGGGCGTAAAATGCTCTGCGGGCGCACAACAAGGCTCAGGAGTGAGAGTGCACTATGTACATTTGAGGCCTAAATTGGTGATTTGCACAGGGGTGGCTGATTTTACAGCGGTTCTGACATTTTGGAAACTACACCCCTCACGGAACGTAACAAGGGGTATAGCGAGCCTTAACACCCCACAAGTATTTAATGAAAATTCTTCAAAGATGGATGGAAAAATGAAAAAAAAAAAAAAATTCCACTAAAATGCTGGTGTTACCCTAATTTTTTCATTTTCACAAGGAAAAATAGTAAAAAAAGCCCCCCCAAATTTGTAATCCCATTTCTTCTGAGTAAGAACATACCCCATATGTGGATGTAAAGTGCTCTGCGGGCAAACTACAATGCTAAGAAGAGAAGGAGCGCCATTGGGCTTTTGAAGAGATAATTTGTCCGGAATTGAAGGCCACGTGTGTTTACAAAGCCCCCATAGTGCCAGAACAATGGACCCCCCACATGTGACCCAATTTTGGAAACTACACCCCTCACGTAATGTAATAAGGGGTACAGTGAGCATTTACACCCCACAGGTGTCTGACAGATTTTTGGAACAGTGGTCCGTGAAAATGAAAAATGTAATTTTTCATTTGCACAGCACACTGTTCCAAAGATCTGTCAAACGCCAGTGGGGTGTAAATACACACTGCACCCCTTATTAAATTCTGTGAGGGGTGTAGTTTCCAAAATGGGGTTACATGTGGGGGGGGGGTCCACTGTTCTGGCACCACGGGGGGCTTTGTAAACGCACATGGCCCTTACTTCCATTCCAAAAATGTTTTTTTCCAATAGCTCAATGGCGCTCCATCTCTTCTGTGCATTGTAGTGCGCCAGCAGAGCACTTGATGTCCACACATGGGGTATTTCCATACTCAGAAGAAATGGGGTTACAAATTTTGGGGGTCATTTTCTCCTATTACCCATTGTAAAAATGTAAAATTTGAGGAAATACCAGCATTTTAGCGAAATTTTATTTTAACATTTTAACATTTACACATTCAACTTTAACAAAAAGTTGTCAAACACCTGTGAGGTGTTAAGGCTCACTGTACCCCTTGTTACGTTCCTTGAGGGGTGTAGTGTCGAAAATAGTATGCCATGTGTTTTTTTTTTTTTTTGCTGTCCTGGCACCATAGGGGCTTCCTAAATGCGACATGCCCCCCAAAAACCATTTCAGCAAAATTTGCTTTCCAAAAGCCAAATGTGACTCCTCCTCTTCTGAGCATTGTAGTGCGCCAGCAGAGCACTTGACATCCACACATTGGGTATTTCCATACTCAGAAGAGATGGGGTTACAAATTTTGTTTTGCATTTTCTCCTATTACCCCTTGTAAAAATTTAAATTTGGGGGAAAACTAGCATTTTAGTGAAAAAAAAAATCATTTACACATCCAAATTTTATGAAAAGTCATCAAACGTCTGTGGGGTGTTAAGGCTCACTGTACCCCTTGTTATGTTCCTTGAGTGGTGTAGTTTCCAAAATAGTATGCAATGTGTTTTTTTTTTTTTTTTGCTGTTCTGGCACCATAGGGGCTTCTTAAATGTGACATGCCCCTAAAAACCATTTCAGAAAAACTCACTCTGCAAAATCCTATTGTCGCTCCTTCCCTTATGAGCCCTCTACTGCGCCCGCCGAACACTTGACATACACATATGAGATATTTCCTTACTCGAGAGAAATTGGGTTACACATTTTAGGAAGATTTCTCTCCTTTTACCCCTTGTAAAAATTCAAAAATTGGGTCTACAAGAACATGCCAGTGTAATAAAAATTTAGATTTTGAATATTCTTCTTCAATTTGCTGCTATTCCTGTGAAACACCTAAAGGGTTAACAAACCTTTTGAATGTCACTTTGAATACTTTGAGGGGTGCAGTTTTTATAATGGGGTAATTTATGGGGTATTTCTAATATGAAGACCCTTCAAATCCACTTCAAAACTGAACTGGTCCCTGAAAAATTTAGATTTTGAAAATGTTGTGAAAAATTGGAAAATTGCTGCTATACTTTTAAGCCCTCTGATGTTCTCAGAAAAAACATGTCAACTTTGTGATGCAAACATAAAGTAGACATTTTGTATATGTGAATCAATATATAATTTATTTGGAATATTAATTTTCCTTACAAGCGGAGAGTTTCAAAGTAAAAAAAAATGCAAAATTTTCAATTTCTTCATCAAAGTTTGGAATTTTCCACGAAGAAATTATGCAAGTACCGACAAAATTTTACCACTAACATAAAGTAGAATATGTCATGGAAAAACAATCTCGGAATCAGAATGAAAGGTAAAAGCATCCCAGAGTTATTAATGCTTAAAGTGACAATGGTCAGATGTGCAAAAAATGGCCGGGTCCTACACTGAAAATTGGCTTAAGGGGTTAAGGTCTGAGCCCCTTTTCACCTAAAGGACTGAGCCCTTTTTTGCAATTCTGACCACTGTCACTTTATGCATTAACAACTCTGGCATGCTTTTACTTATGAATTTGATTCCGAGATAGTTTTTTCGTGACATTCGACTTTATGTTAGTGGTAAATTTTCGCCGATACTTCCATAATTTCTTGGTGAACAATTCCAAAGTTTCATGAAAAATTTGAAAATTTAGCATTTTTCTAACTTTGAAGCTCTCTGCTTTTAAGGATAATGGACATGCCAAGTAAATTATATATTAATTCACATATACAATATGTCTTCTTCATGTTTGCATCATAAAGTTGACATGTATTTACTTTTTGAAGACATTAGAGGGCTTTAAAGTTTAGCAGTAATTTTCCAATTTTTCAAGAAAATTTCAAAATCTGAATGTTTCAGGGACCAGTTCAGTTTTGAAGTGAATTTGAGGGTCTTTATGTAGGAAATCCCCCATAATGGACCCCATTATGAAAACTGCACCCCTCGACGTATTCAAAATGACATTCAGAAAGTTTGTTAACCCTTTAAGTGTTTCACAGGAATAGCAGCAAATTGGAGGAGAACATTCAAAATCGTAATTTTTTACACTAACATGTTCTTGTAGACCCATTTTTTTTTTCATTTTTACAAAGGGTAAAAGGAGAAAAATCCTACCAAAATTTGTAACCTAATTTCTCTCGAGTAAGGAAATACCTCATATGTGGATGTAAAGGGATCTGCAAGCGCACTGCAGGGCTCAGAAGGGAAGGAGCGACAATGGGATTTTGGAGAGCGAATTTTGCTGAAATAGTTTGTGGGGGGCATGTCACATTTAGGAAGCCCCCATGGTGCCAGAACAGCAAAAAAAAAAAAACAAAAAAAACACATGGCACACTATTTGGGAAACTACACCCCTCAAGGAATGTAACAAGGGGAACAGGGAGCCTTAACACCCCACAGGTGTTTGACGAATTTTCTCTAAAGTTGGACATGAAAATTAAAAATCTGATTTTTTTCACTAAAATGCTGGTGTTACACCAAATTTTTTATTTTTACAAGGGGTAATAGGAGAAAAAGCCCCCCAAAATTTGTAACACCATTTCTTCTGAGTATGAAAATACCTCATATGTGGATGTGAAGTGCTCTGCGGGCGCACTACAGGGCTCAGAAGAGAAGGAGCGCCATTGGGCTTTTGGAGAGAGAATATGTTGGAATAGAAGTCGGGAGCCATGAGCGATTACAAAGCCCCCATTGTTCCAGAACAGTGACCCCATTTTGGAAACTACACCCATCACGGAATGTAATAAGGGGTGCAGTGAGCATTTATACCCCATTGGCATTTGACAGATCTTTGGAACAGTGGGCTGTGCAAATGAAAAATGTTATATTTCATTTTTAAGGACAACTGTTCAAAACATCTGTCAGACACCTGTGGGGTGTAAATGCTCACTGCACCCCTTATTACCTTCCGTGAGGGGTATAGTTTTCAAAATGGGGTCACATGTGGGGGGGGGGGGTTCCACTGTTCTGGCAGCATGGGGGCTTTGTATACGTACATGGCTTTCAATTCCAGCCAAATTCTCTCTCCAAAAGCCCATTGGCGCTCCTTCTCTTCTGAGCCCTGTAGTGCGCCCGCAGAGCACTTTACATCCACATATGGGGTGTTTCTTTACTCAGAAGAAAGGGTGTTACAAATTTTGGAGGGCTTTTTTCCTATTACCCCTTGTGAAAATGAAAACTTTGGGGTAACACCAGCATTTTTGTGAAAAAAAATCACATTTTTCATTTTCACGTCCAACTTAAAAAGAAAATTGTCAAACCCTGTGGAGTGTTAAGGCTCACTATACCGCTTGTTACATTCCTTGAGAGGTGTAGTTTCCAAAATGGGGTCACATGTGGGTGTGTTTTTTTTTTTGCGCTTATGTTAGAATCACTGTAAAATCTGCCATCCATGTGCAAATCACCAGTTTAGGCTTCAAATGTGCATGGTGCACTCTCACTCCTGAGCCCTGTTGTGCTCCCGCAGGGCACTTTATATCCACATATGGAGTATTTCCGTACTCAGGAGGAATTGCGTTACAAATTTTGGGGGTCTTTTTTTCCTTTTACCGCTTGTGAAAATGAACAGTATGGGGCAATACCAGCATGTTATTGTAAAAATAAAAAACATTTAAACCTACATGCTGGTGTAGACCCCAACATTACCTTTTCATAAGGAGTAAAAGGAGACAAAGCCCCCCAAAATTTGTAACACAATTTCTCCCGAGTACGGAAATACCCCAAATGTGGCCATAAACTGTTGCCTTGAAATATGACAGGGCTCCGAAGTGAGAGAGCACCATGCGCATTTGAGGCCTAAATTAGGGATTTGCATAGGGACGGACCAGGATACAAGAATTACACTTGCCTCCAATACCAAAAATACCCTACGGCAGTGATTCCCAAAGAGGGTGCCTCCAGCTGTTGCAGAACTCCTAGCATATCTGGACAGTCAATGGATGTCCAGCAATACTGAAAGTTGTTATTTTTCAACAGCAGGAGGCACCGTTTTGGAAACAGTGCTGTATGAGACGTTTAAATTTTTTTTATGGGGGGGGGGGGGCGGGTAACTGTGTAGAAGTGTGATATGTGATGTTTTACTCTTTATTTAGTGTAGTGTAGTGTTGAGCAGAAGCGGAAAATTTGCCACAGCTCAATCTTGGAGCGGGAAACTCGCTGTAAACCCCGCCCTGTACATTCACATGGGGGGGGGGCAAACCTCCAGCTGTTGCAAAACTACAACTCCAGCATGCACTGACAGACTGTAGTTATGCAAGTGGTTGGGAATCACTAAGTTTGGTAACAAACTACTGCAGTGTTTCCGCACCAGTGTACCTCCAGCTGTTGCAAAACTACAACTCCCAGATGCACGGTCTGTCAGTGCATGCCGGGAGTTGTAGTTTTGCAATAACTGAAGGCACACTGGTTGCAAACCCTAACCCAGTATTTCACAACCAGTGTGCAAAACTAAAACTCTCAGCATGCAAAGACTGCCAAAGGGCATGCTGGGAGTTGTAGTTGTGCCTTCAGCTGTAGGTACAACTACAACTTCCAGCATGCCCTTTGGCTGTGCATGCTGGGAGTTGTTGCTAAGCAACAGCAGGAGGCACAGCCTTACCTCCTGCTGCTGCTCTGCTGTTCCTCCTGCTGACGGTCCTGGGGTGACAATCCCACTGCCGACGTTGACGGATCTGGGGCCCCAGGTGCCGGTGTCCACTGAGGGGCACCCCCTCTTGCCCTCCGGACTAGGGATGGAGCGGAGGCCGTTAGTGACACCTCCAGCAGGAGTCCAGGGCATACAGGTACGCCCTGGGTCCTTAAATCCCAGGACGCCAGGGCGTACTTGTACGCCCTGTGTCTGGGAGGGGTTAAATGTTCTAACCAAAACAGCCATAATAAACATTCGAAATGGGTCTAAGTTATGATTATTAATACCAATAATAATAATTATGACATTTTCTTACAGGGTGCAATGATATTTACCGTAATTAATATGGCATACAATGTTATCACATATAAATATCTTACAATATATATATATATATATATATATATATATATATATACATACATACATCATATACATTGCGTTCGGAAAGTTTGACTCACATTTTGTTATGTTCTGTTCTTATTGATATAAGTATTAAAACCCTTTACTCAGTACTTAGTTAAAGGGGTACTCCGGTGAAAACCTTTTTTCTTTTAAATCAACTGGTGGCAGAAAGTTAAACATATTTGTAAATTACTTCTATTAAAAAATCTTAATCCTTCCAGTACTTATTAGCTGCTGAATGCTACAGAGGAAATTCCTTTCTTTTTGGAACACTGATGACATCACGAACACAGTGCTCTCTGCTGACATCTCCGTCCATTTTAACAACCATGCATAGCAGATATATGCTAAGGGCAGCATGGTGGCTCAGTGGTTAGCACTGCTGCCTTGCAGTGCTGGGGCCTTGGGTTCAAATCTCACTAAGGACAACAATAAATAAAGCGTTATTATTATTATAATAACGTCAGCAGAGAGAACTGTGCTCATGATATCATCAGAGAGCAATCCAAAAAGAAAAGAATTTCCTCTGTAGTATTCAGCAGCTAATAAGTACAGGAAGGATTAAGATTTTTTAATAGAAGTAATTTACAAATCTGTTTAACTTTCTGGTACCAGTTGATTTAAAAGAAGAAAGGTTTTCACCGGAGTACCCCTTTAAAGCACCTTTGGCAGCAATTATACCCTCCAGTCTTCTTGGGTATGATGTCACAAGGTTTGCACACCTGGATTTGGAGATTTTCTGCCATTTTCTCTGTAGATCTTCTCAAGCTCTGTCAGGTAGGATGGGGACTGTTGATAAACAGCCATTTTCACGTCTCTCCAGAGATGTTAGATTGGGTTCAAGTCAGGGCTTTGGCTGGGCCACTCAAGTACATTCACAGAGTTGTTCATAAGCCTCGCCTGCATTGTCTTGTTTATGAACCTTTAGACCCATCTGAGGTCCAGAGCACTCTGGATCAGTTTTTCATAAGAATATCTATGTATTTTGCTCCATTCAGCTTTTCCTCAGTCCTGACCAGTCTACCTGTCCAAGCTGCTGAAGAAGGCCCCTATATCGTAATACTGCCACCACTATGCTTCACTGTAGGGACTGTATTGGGCAGGTGATAAGCAGTGCATGGTTTCCTCCAGACATGGTGCTAAGGGTACATTCACACTACAGAATCTCCGCTTAGAGATATTCTAAGTGGAATGTGTGGGTCATTGAGGTGGGAACCACATCTATCAGACTTTTATGACATATGTCAAGAAGAGAACACCCCTTTATATCCATATCCAACAAGAGAGAATTCCAAACAAAGAGAAGCAGCACAGCATGCCTTAAAGGGGTAGTCCAGCCCTAAGACATCTTATCCCCTAGTCACACCCCCTCCCATAGACTTACATTGAGAGGGCGGGGCATGATGTCACATGGGGCGGAGTCGTGACATCACGATACTCCGTCCCCGTGGTCGGGAGGCATAAGACTTGGAGCCTCCAGCTCTTTCTGCAGTGCTCACAGGTGGGTGCTGCATGCTAGATTGCGGGGGGCCTCCAGCGGCGAGACCCCTGCGATCAGACATCTTATCCCCTATCCTTTGGATAGGGAATAAGATGTCTTAGGGCTGGAGTACCCCTTTAAAAAAAATGCCATGAAACCTGACGCACAATTTGCATGGAATTGCATGGGTTAGTAACCAGCCCTACTGATGTTTAGTCTTCTTTTAACATAGAAAGTATCCTTTCTGTTCTACACTGTAGTGCCCTTCCCACACTTTTTACAGCATAGCTTTAGGTCTCATACGATGTTTATATCAGCTTGCATACTTATCTATATAAAGTAAGTTAAGGTGAAGAATGACTCATAAACACAACTGCGGGATAAAGGTAAACAAAACAAATTACTCAGATTTAAAGAATTGTAAATGACAATTAAAGATAACCTGTTACTAGGTTAGGCACTTTACAATATGCCACCTTTATTGTGCCAGCTTATTCAGACCCTCAAAATGTTGACCAGCAGGGCTATAAAATATTCTAACAGTTTCCAAAAAGTCTGCCAGAAAGCTCATCTTTCTCTTGTAGTTCTTTTGGTTGTTCAGCAGTTCTTATAGGGCTTATATTTCATTATTTTCTATTTTCTGACTACTGGGCAGGATCATAACTAGGGGAAAGGTGCTGCCACATATTGCATATTGATTTTTAGACTTTATCCCTGCTCCACTGACACTTTGGTTGGGGCATTTGCAAATGTGAACACAAGTACAGCTACTGAACTACAGGTAATAGGTAGTATGTGGCCTAATCTAAAGACATCTGCATGTTCAGTGGCAGTAATGTCAGGAGTGAGTTGTATTTAAATATAGTAAATCATAGCACCATATGTATATATTTTTTTTAACTACACACCCTAATTGGAGAATACAGATCAAGGCCATCATTTCTGTTCTGTGCAACCTGCATTCATAGAAAGATTAACAAGTCATTGTACATGTGCCACAGTCAAGTATACAGATCATACACGTGCTGCTCACTGAGCTGTCATTCCTGTCATTCCAATGCATTAAATGGGTAATTAAAGGGTGTCTGTTTGGAGAGTTATGTTACCCAAACAATGGGTAGAATGAAATCCAGACAGGCTCCATTGTTACTGACAACTACTCTGACACTACAACTACTCTTAATCTTTTAGAGAAAACTGTTTTAAACCCATTCATGGCACCTGGTGAGGTGTCTGGGAGGTGGTCTTCCGGGCTTCTGCCCCACCTAGCTTCTTCTTTGATTGATAGATCTCTCATTATACACAAATATTATAGGGGGTGACATACCACTCAAGCCAAGCCAGACGGGGGAAACCAGGAGGACCGCCCCTAGACATATCACCTGGTGCCTTGGCTCAGATTTAAACTTTGTTTTCTCTCAAACACTGCACACAGTTGTCATTAACAAGGCAGCCTGTGGTTTGGGCAGCATAAATCTGACAGACTTCCTTTAAGGCACTTAAAATATGCTCTGTCGTGTATGTATAATAAGTAAAAACATGCATAATCTTTAGCAGCAAAACACAGTTAAACATGTTTACTGTTTAGGATACAAAGTGCACATAATGTATTGTGAGACCCATGAGGTCACACTATACAGTCATGGCCGTAAATGTTGGCACCCCTGAAATTTTTCAAGAAAATTTCCCACAGAAAAGGATTGCTGTAACACATGTTTTGCTATACACATGTTTATTCCCTTTGTGTGTATTGGAACTAAACCAAAAAAGGGAGGAAAAATAGCAAATTGGACCTAATGTCACACCAAACTCCAAAAATGGGCTGGACAAAATTATTGGCACCCTTAAAGGGGTACTTCGCTGCTCAGCGTTTGGAACAAACTGTTCCAAAAGCTGGAGCCGGCGCCGGGAGCTTGTGATGTCATAGCACCCGGCCCCTCATGAACTCACGTCCCGCCCCCTCAATGCCCCCTCCCATAGACTTGCATTGAGGGGGTGAGGCGTTACATCATGAGGGGCAGGGCTATGACATCCCAAGCACCTGGCTACAGTGTTCGGAAGAGTTTGTTCCAAATGCTGAGCAGCAGAGTACTCCTTTAACTTAATATTTGGTTGCACACCCTTTGGAAAAAATAAATGAAATCAGTCGCTTCCTATAACCAACAATAAGCTTCTTACACCTCTCAGACGGAATGTTGGACCACTCTTCCTTTGCAAACTGCTCCAGGTCTCTCTTATTGGAAAGGCACCTTTTCCCAACAGCAATTTTAAGATCTCTCTACAGGTGTTCAATGGGATTTAGATCTGGACTCATTGCTGGCCACTTCAGAACTCTGCAGCGCTTTGTTGCCATCCATTTCTGGGTGCTTTCTGATGCATGTTTGGGGTCATTGTTCTGCTGAAAGACCCAAGATCTTGGACGCAAACCTAGCTTTCTGACACTGGGCTGAACAGTGCGACCCAAAATCCATTGGTAATCCTCAGATTTCATGATGCCTTGCACAGATTCAAGGCACCCAGTGCCAGAGGCAGCAAAACAACCCAAAAACATAATTGAACCTCCACCATATTTCACTGTAGGTACTGTGTTCTTTTCTTTGTAGGCCTCATTCCGTTTTCAGTAAACAGTAGAATGATGTGCTTTACCAAAAAGCTCTATCTTGTCCACAAGACGTTTTCCCAGAAGGATTTTGGCAAAATGTAGTCTTGCTTTTTTATGTCTCTGTATCAGCAGTGGGGTTCTTCTGGGCTTCCTGCCATAGCATTTCATTTAATTTAAATGTCGACATCTCGCGCTGACACTGATGCTCCCTGAGCCATGCAGGACAGCTTGAATATCTTTGGAACTTGTTTGGGGCTGCTTATCCACCATCCAGACTATCCTGCGTTGACACCTTTTATTAATTTTTGTCTTCCGTCCACACCCAGAGTGTGCCAAATAATTGAAAGGATGCCAATAATTTTGTCCAGCCCATTTTTGGAGTTTGGTGTGACATTATGTCCAATTTTCTTTTTTTCCTCCCTTTTTTGGTTTACTTCTAATACACACAAAGGGAATAAACATGTGTGTATAGCAAAACATGTGTTTCTGCAATCCTTTTCTGTGAGAAATACTTCATTTTCAAGAAAAATTTCAGGGGTGCCACACTATATAAAGCATGTTACCAAGGGAGTAAAAAACTTTATATGCAGAAAAATTATCAGAACAGAAATGTGATTTACAGACATAGGGAGTCTGTATGTCAGCAAAACAGTCACTGTCAGATGATCTATATTATATCCTTTTTGTGTATTGCTTGCATAAGGTCTTGCTGTAAAATTTTTGTAAGAAAATAATTTTGTCATATTCATATAATAATATGCATTTTCCTCCAGTTTTAGCAGTCTTTAGCTGACCCCTATGATTCATTTAATTGGCTGTAGAGGTGGCTAAATCTAATCATACAAATAGCATTATTGTCTTTATTTTTTGTTTGTTTTTGATGGCTAAAGACCAAGTGTTGTCTAATGGTAAAGTGATTGGTCATGTGTCATGTTGAACTTGTTTAACTGATTTTCAACTAAAACTATCAGGAGATTTATCAAAACCTGTGCAAAGGAAAAGTTGCCCAGTTGCCCATAGCAACCAATCATCTTGCTTCTTTCATTTTTAACAAGGCCTCTGCAAAATGAAAGAATCAATCTGATTGGTTGCTATGGTTTTGCACAGGTTTTGATAAATCTCCCTCTATGAGTTTAATGCATGACTGCTGAATTGTGGGAATTTGTTCACCACTTGCACAAGTGCATTTCTGTTTCTTTTTTTTATCATTTGGAAGCACAGTACAGTTGCCACATTGCCTTTTTGTAGTCAAGAATACCTCCAAAGGAACAAGGAATTATAATAGTATGTTTATACATGGGATATTCACATTTAGAGTTGCCATTTGGCTTCTATTAAGAGGCAGTAATTCATACCAGGAGCCTGGCGGTGGTATTACTGTATAGTAGCACTGGCGATATAGTTGGCAGTAATTTCTCTCTCTATTCTTATGTTTAGGGCAGTGTAATAACATTGGTGGGATGTGGTGACAGTGTATGTAGTCTATGGGCATGGGCTTATTACAGTTGGAGCAGTGCAGCAAGTCTGGAACCTTTGCTACTGCATACTGTTTGCTAACGTCACCATCTCACGTGCTGAGTTGCTCAAGCGCTGACCATCTTCAAAGCTGTGATGTGTGTGTAAGAGGCAATACAAACAGCTGGGCCTGCTGAGGACGTAACCTAGAGCTCAGTGTGATCGTCCCTAAAACCATAATCTTTTATTTCTTGAAATCATTATGGAGCACAAATTGCAATGTATAACCTTACACATTGGCCCTCATTTACTATTGCAAACCCATGTTTTGTCGGGTTGTGCGCCATATTCTGTCGCATTGCGCCAGAAATTCTGTCTGCGACAGATTTTGCGCCAGAATTTGCACCAGAATTGAAAAGAACCCGACTAACTCTCCATTTTGCTAAGAGAACACGAAAAAGGGGCGTGGTCTCGGAAAAGGGGAGTGTTCCTGACATTTTCACAAAATCCCAACATATTTACTAAGGTTTCCCCGTAAAATGTGGTGGATTTGAGCTGAGGAAAACCCTACAGATCAGAGCATATGTAAAAAAAAGCTAAGTGTAGGGAAAGTGGAAAGTGTAGGGAAACCTTAGTAAATACCGTGGAAAATAAATTGTGGGGAATTAAAACCCACAAGGAAACCTACACTCCACTTTTGGTAAATGAGGGCCATTGTTTTAATGATCACTGTTGTTTTAAACAGCTTCCCCACATGTTATAGTCTATGTAATTCCTAACATATTTGTAAATGATATTAAAGTAAAATTGAATGGTTTGTGGAGCTCACAGTAGAAGACATGAGGTTAACTGCAAATCTCCCACTCAAAGAGAAACAAAAAAATATGCAAGAAAACCAACAGAGCAGTCCTCAATGTCTCACTCAAAAGGCTGAGTGTGTAGTGGGTATATGGTACGATAATGACATGAATCCAGCTAAACCATATAAAATAATAATAATAAAATGCAAAATATTGATAAAACACAAATTATATGAGAAAGACGGGATATCTGTTCCTAAAATAACTGCCGCAGGGCCCTTGCGGTATATACACCACTGAGGAAGGGGTCAGGCTATACCCTACTATACCCCAAAACGCATTTGGTGATTATTTTTAATGAGAAAGCGGCTATCCAGGCTTGATCCTCATACACACAAAACATTTTATGAGTGTCTTTTGAGCTGAACCGGTCGACGTGGAGCGGTGAGTGGTACAGAGTGCCAGCAACATCAAGTTTTCTCCCGCAGGTCAGCCCACTGAGTGCCAGTATCAGTTTTTGGAGCATACGTTGTGAATTGTCTGATTTGTCTGGAACTCTGTTGATCCTTTAAACAGACATTTAGGAATGTTCCCTCTTTATTCACATGTGGACTAAAGTTCCGATACCAATTAGTTATATGCGGACAATTTTTTTTTATTACAGATGGAATATACTGCCGCAAACTAGCCATATATGTGAATGATGAAGGCTCAGTGTTTGAAATTTAAAGGGTACTCCGGCCCCAAGACATCTTATCCCCCATACAAAGGATAGGGGATAAGATATCTGATTGCGGAGGTCCCGCCGCTGGGGACCCCCACAATCTAGCATGCAGCACCTACCTGTAAGCACTGCAGGAAGCGCTGGAGGCTCTCAGTGTTATGCCTCCAGACCACGGGGATGGAGTATCGTGAAATCACGACTCCGCCCCTGTGTGACATCACGTCCCGCCCCCTCAATGCACATCCCACAGGGATGGAGTATCGTGACATCACTATACTTTATCCGTTTTAAACCATTATAGCACTATTTCTTCCGTTCATTCGCCCGTCGCCCGTTAATAATGGACTATAATGGGTTAAAACGGATAATGTAAAAATCCCATAGACTATAATGGGATTTTCTAACGGCCGTTAGGGATTTTGTAACGGCCGATTTTCAGTTTTTTTTTATAACGGACGTTTATAACGGATGAATTTTTATAGTGTGAAAGCAGCCTAAGACCTCATGACCAACAGGTCTTTCCTCACTATTGTAACATTGTTCTACATTAGGGGACATAACTCAATGGGGATTGTAAAACTCCATGGACATGGAGCACAGCCTTACCAAGAGTTCTGAAGGATACAAGGATGAGAGCTCTTGCTTAGCAATCCTGCTTCAATTGTGGGAGTACTAAATATGAATGTCATCACTACTTCACAGATTTTTGTCAGAAAGCAATGAAGACATATTTAAATCAATTAATACCATCACAGTTATAAAACTTTGTTTGGAGATGCCTAGATTTTGGAAATCTCTCTTGTGGTATGCAGTCAAGATATAAGGGGTTGTCCAGCAAAAAAAAAAAAATTCTAAAAACATGCCCAGGCTTTCTCCTTAAAAAAACATACCGTATTTATCGGCGTATTCATAACGTATAAAAACATATCGTATTTATAACACGCACTTTTTAGGCTAAAATTTTTAGCCTAAAGTCTATGTGCGTGTTATACGCCGATAAGCCGCTGCCGTTCAATGATTTAAAGCGGGCGCTTTAAATCAATGAACTGCTGCGGCTTTGCAGGTGCAGAGACAGCCAGCGCTGCCGGCTTCTCTGCCCCTGCCTGCCCTGGGGTCTAGAGCCCTGCTGCCGGCCCTTCTCTCCCGCTGGCTATCGGCGCCGCTGCCCGTTCTCTCCCCCTGACTATCGGTGTCGGCGCCGATAGCCAGGGGGAGAGAAGCGGTGCCGGCAATGGGGCAGCGGCGCCGACAGCCAGGGGGAGAGAAGGGGCAGCGACACCCATTGCCGGCGCCGTTGCCCCGTTGCCTCCCCCCATCCCCGGTTGCATAATTACCTGTTGCCAGGGTCGGGTCCGCACTGCTTCAGGCCTCCGGTGTGCGTCCCCTGCGTCGTTGCTATGCGCTGCACGGCTCGGCGCATGACGTCAGTGTGCCGCGCTGTGCAGTGCATAGCAACGACGCAGGGGACGCACACCAGAGGCCTGAAGCAGCGCGGACCCGACCCCAGCAACAGGTAATTATACAACCGGGGATGGGGGGAGGCAACGGGGCAACGGCGCCGGCAATGGGTGTCGCTGCCCCTTCTCTCCCCCTGGCTGCCGGCGCCGCTTCTCTCCCCCTGGCTATCAGCGCCGGCAATGGGGCACCGATAGTCAGGGGGAGAGAATGGGCAGCGGCGCAGATAGCCAGCGGGAGAGAAGCGGCGGCAGCAGGGCTCTAGACCCCAGGAAAGGCAGGGGGAGAGAAGCGGGCAGCGACGGCCTCTCTCCCCCTGCCTTTCCTGGGGGTGTATCGGGGTATACACGCGCACACATACGCACCCTCATTTTACCATGGATATTTGGGTAAAAAACTTTTTTTACCCAAATATCCTTCGTAAAATGAGGGTGCGTGTTATAGGCCAGTGCATGGTATACCCCGATAAATACGGTACTTAGCTTCTCCTGGATCCCTGAAGCCTCTGGCATTGCTACTTCGATTGCCACCATTCTACACTTTCTGGTGCTTGGGCCCAGGACTTAAGAGTGCCAATCACTGGCTGAGGTAGGACACCACTGCGGCCACTTACTTTTTACTCAATCCCTAAAGCCTCCAGTATCTCAATCCCTAAAGCCTCCAGATACTCCTGATCTCTGCTGTGCTCCACTTTCTGGTGCTAGGGTGCAAGACTCTAGAGTCCTGAAATCCTTTCACATTGCCGCTTACCCAATTATTTGCCAGCAATACCGGATACGGAGATCGAGTGAGAGGTAAGTATAGGAAACCTGAGCGTGTTTTAGGAAAAATCCTTTTCACTGGACAACCGACTAACCAGACTGTATAACAGGCTGCTCTAGAAAATGCTAACTTAAAGGAAATCTGTCATCAGTGTCACCTGCACTAATCTGTCGGTACAGACAGGTAGTTCAGGCAACACTAATGCCAACAGTACGTACCTTGTCTTGTTCCGTGCAGTCGTTCTTTGGTAAACTTCTCCAGTGTCTTCAGCTCCGGGCCTGGCTCGGAGCATGGGCGGAGCTTAATGACGTCACCACTGCGGTTCTCTAGCAGTGGAACCCAGCAGAGAACAGCAGCAGTGACATCACTAAGCTTCGTCCATGCTCCAAGCAGGGCCCGGAGCTTAAGATACTGGAGAAGATTACCTAAGAACAACTGCATGGAATGGGACAAGGTAAGTATCGTTGTCATCAGTGTCACCTGCACTACTTGTCTGTACCGACAGGTTAGTGCAGGTGACACAGATGACAGATTTCCTTTAAAATATTTTGAGGAGGTGAGTTAACAAAAAAAGTTGCTATTCACTGAGGCATAGACATAAAGGGGTGTCTCAAATGTATCAGCTGTACAGGCTACAGTTTCTTGGTTACCGACACACCAACTACAATGTCTTTCTGGCAAATGACTATTGTGCAGTAGTGTTGCTCGCGAATATTCGCAATTCGAATTTTATTCGCGAATATCGCATATTCGCGAATTCGCGAATATTCGCGAATATAGCGCTATATATTCGTAATTACGAATATTCGTTTTTTTTTTTGTTTTTTTTTCACAGTACACATCACAGTGATCACCCCTCTCTGCTTCCAGCTTGTGTGGTGTAAAGAAGGCTCTAATACTACTGTGTGAGACCGGTGTGCGAATTTTCGCATAAGCGAAAATTTGCATATGCAAATGTTCACATATGTGAATTTTCGCTTATGCAAATTTTTGCATATGCAAATTTTCGCATATGTTAATTTTCGCATACGCGATATTCGCATATGCGAAAATAAAACGAGAATATTACGAATATGCGAATATTCGCGAATATGACGAATATTCGTCCATATATTCGCGAATTCGAATATGGCCTATGCCGCTCAACAATA
This sequence comes from Hyla sarda, assembly GCF_029499605.1. Taxonomy (NCBI): domain Eukaryota; kingdom Metazoa; phylum Chordata; class Amphibia; order Anura; family Hylidae; genus Hyla; species Hyla sarda. The sequence goes on along the minus strand of NC_079189.1, from coordinate 381,536,005 downwards.
TTGTGCAGCACCGTGAATGATATTTGGAATTTGACACCTTAATGCCTTACCAGAGACACTGTTCTCCCTGCAGCTCATAGCTATGCAAAACACAAATACTTTCCCTATTCTATCCCAAAAAGACAAGGCTTTTTGTGCAAATGATAAGAAATATAGGGAAATACTTCTACCCAATTTTACTGAATATTTTCATTACTTATGCCAAAGAGCTATAATACCTCCTTCTATGTGTAGTGTCCTACTCAGTCCTTGGTTCTACTATACACACTTATGCATGGAAGACTGGCAGTCACTGAGTAGCACCGCCTACTTGGCTCATAGACCAAAATTAAGCAGAGTTTAAAGATGTTTGCCCCCTTTTTTTATTTATTAAGGAAAAGCATAGTGATCATTATAATATGGGACTTCGGGTGCATTCACATAACAATTTTGCTATATGGTTCCCATACAGTTTTGTATTTGTAAACAGTATACAACTGTCCGTACATACGTATATGTATCTGGTTGTGTAAGTTTTTGTACTTGTACGGTTTTGAGTTCACTTGTACCCTTTTCAGTGTGCAGCAATGAAACTTCATCAGGGGCATAACTAGAGTCCCATGAGGTCTATATGCCGGCGGCCCTGTAAATCAGTGTAAAAAATAAAAAAAGAAGGGGGGGGATGCTCCTAGTGTAACACAGATGGTGTATGAATGTTCACGCAAACAGTGTTGTGCTTACCAAATGGCGTTGTGCTCAGGCATGGCAGATCACTATAAAAGCGGGATAACGGTGCTTCTGTGTACCTGAATTTTGCACTGAAGACCAGTTACCAATGGAAAAACCATGAGGTAATACCACAGAGGGAAAAGAAAATGGAATGATTGCGTTTGTCCCAACTAAGTATAATAATGGCTGACATTTTTATTCCATTAAAACAATGTGTTTCTTACCTAGACTGGGTACTTCATGAGGTACATGGATATGGTATTGATATGGTATCTATACCATATCCATGTACCTGATGAAGGACTACAGCACTACTCTGTCCAGTGTGCATTTAGCACTGCAAGAGTGTCTACATAGGAATAGAAAAAGACAGAGCCTCATAGGGTAATAATTTTAGGACATGTCAGGTCAGACTATCAGCATTTGAGATGCTCATCTGGATGAGTTGTAAGCCACCAATACTATTAGTTACACGTTGCCCAGAGTTGGGTAAATCACATGCTAGTTCAGGTGATTCGGGGCTGGTAACAGCGAACCAAGGTGAACACTTGGCCTTCATGCCAGAGTCTGTTAAATCTGTTCTTCATTTTGTGCACAGTCACAAGGCTTTTTACTATTTTACTCCACACAAGTGTATACAGGGGAGTGTCAAGTCTACTGTGGCATGGAGCCTTATAGCTTTACCCCCCAAATTTTATTTTTCTTATTTACCTAAATAATAGATCAATAACAGTCAGCATAATTCTCATGTTATCAACTATTAAAAGTACAATTCAAATTGAAAAAAACTCCTAATGATAACAGTATTTTTTTTAAACATAAAAAACGTACAATGCACTGTTCCAAATAATTTTGCACAGTAAGTTTCAAAACTCTTTATAGGTTGTAAAGAACTAAAAATTGTCATTTGTTGTTGATAAATAGTGTTGAGCGGCATAGGCCATATTCGAATTCGCGAATATTCGCGAATATATGGACGAATATTCGTCATATATTCGCGAATATTCGCATATTCGTTATATTCCCGTTTTATTTTCGCATATGCGAACATTCGCGTATGCGAAAATTAACATGTGAAAATTAGCATATACAAAATTAACATATGCGAAAATTCGTATATGCGAAAATTAGCATATGCTAATTTTCGCATATGCGAATTATCGCATGCCAGTCTCACACAGTAGTATTACAGCCTTCTTTACACCACACAAGCTGGAAGCAGAGAGGGGTGATCACTGTGATGTGTACTGTGAAGAAAAAAAAACGAATATTCGTAATTACGAATATATAGCGCTATATTCGTGAAATTCGCGAATTCGCGAATATGCGATATTCGCGAATAATATTCGAATTGCGAATATTCGCGAGCAACACTATTGATAAAGGATATAGGGAAATGATAAAGGGGATATAAGGAGTGTATATAAATATTGGTATAAATATTGTATACTATTCCTCCTGCCTTCCTTCCTTTTCCAAGTGTTAACAACCTTCTCTAGTTTCCCTATGTAAATTGTAAAGTTTAAGTAATTCCCAACACAGGGTTAATAATACAAAGGTTTATTCACTAATACACTATATAACTTTAGCTAACATATAGCCATATCCGTATAATATCAATGTATCTCAGTGTATACAACAATGGTAACTTCAATACATTAACATTATACTGGTTACATTACAATTTAACCCAATACAATATCTTACCCACCCACCTAATTACACACCAATACACAAGCACTCAATCCAGAACAGCTTTCTGTCCCTAAGGCTATAGGAGTTAGTGATAGTAATGAGAGAGTCAGTGCTTGATACAGTTACAGTGATAGAAGTTGTTAATGCAGGGTTAGAGAGGAGTGGAAAGGCTTGGTATGGGAAGGATAGGATGTGACTGTGGAAGTCAAGAGAGAGTGGAGGTTATTAAGAGAGAGAAGTTGGGGGAAAAGGTATAGGTTGCAGGGAGGAAAGAGGGTGATACTTAGCAGATTATCAGCCTTGGTGCAGGAGATGAGGCAGGACAGCAGTTTGATGATGGATCCTCACTGCCTGTTATGTTGGCTGCCTCTCAGGATCACTCCCTCCCTTCCATCCAGCTTGGTATATATATATATATATATATATATATATATATATATATAGCTAACTATATACAATGTCCTAAGACCCTCCAATCTGGCCAGATATCCCCAGGCACCAACACAGGTTTGGTGGGCACATACCAGAGACAATGCCACCTGTGCTTTGGCCTCTCTATGTCCTGGCCAGATATCCCAACGCTACCATGATACGTGTATGGAACAGGTTAGGTGGGCCCATTCCAGAATGTTATACAACATCCCAAAATATGCCCCTGGTCTAATGGCCATTATATTGTGTTTTTATGACATGCCCCAAGTCATGTAAGAAATATTCCTGTTTGTGAGACATTCCTACAAAAGGTCATTTATAGGGCATAGGTTGATATGAGATAAATCAATATAAATATGATTATATGACTCTTCCCTTCACAGTTGTGTTTGCAGCATATTTACTGAAATCAAAAGCTATTTCAATCAAACTTTTTACAACATTTTAACATAGGACCCTTTATTTGATAGCAGCTTCACAAGTCTTGCATCCATTGAACTTGTGAGGTTTTGGACAGTTTCTGCTTGAATTTGTTTGCAAGATGCCAGAATAGCCTCCCAGAGCTGCTGTTTGGATGCAAACTGCCTCCCACCCGCATAGATCTTTTGCTTGAGGATACTCCAAAAGTTCGCAATAGGATCGAGATTAGGGGAGGATGGAGGCCACACCATGACTTTCTTTCCTTTTATCCCCATAGCAGTCATTGATGCAGAGGTATTCTTTGCAGCATGAGATGGTGCATTGTCATGCATGAAGATGATTTTATTATGGAAAGCATAAGTTCTTCCTTCTGTACCAGGGAACAAAGTAGTCAGTCAGAAACTCCACATACTTTGCAGAGGTCATCTTTACACCTTCAGGAACCCTAAAGGGGCTGACCAGCTCTCTTCCCATGATTCTGACTCAAAACATGACTCCACCCTCACAGCCTTGTTGGTACAGGTAGGCCGTCCACCGTTCATCCACTACTCCATCCATCCGGATCATCCAGGGTTGCACGGCACTCATCAGTGAACAGGACTGTTTGAAAATTAGTCTTCATGTATTTTTCTGCCCAATGCAGCCGTTTCTGCTTGTGAGCATTGGTTAGTGGTGGCTAAATAGGTTTATGCAGAGTTGCAAGCCTCTGGAGAACTCTACACCTTGATGTCTGTGGGACTTCAGAGGCACCAGCAGCTTCAAATATCTGTTTGCTGCCACGTAATGGTATTTTAGCAGCCGCTCTCTTGATCTGATCCATGGATCTGGCAGAAATCTTCCTCAATATTCCTTTATCTGCACAAACCCTGAATCAGCCACAAATCTCTTAATAGTGCGATTATCACGCTTACGTTTTTGTGAAATATGTAATTTTTCATATCTCGTCCAAAGCATTGAACTCTTTTCGGCAGCAGAGAGATCCTTTTTCTTCCCCATATTGCTTGAAAATGGTGCTCTGCTTAATAATGTGGAACACCCACCTTTAGTAGTTTTTCCTTAAAATCACAGATGTCCAAGATTGTTTACAGTGATCAAAAGAGCCCTGAGACACAATGCCATCCATGAGTTAAACTGAAAAACTAAATATTTAATCTTTGTGACAAATATTATTTGCATAATAATTTGGAAAATAGTGTACTGCTATAAAGCAGGCAGAGTGAATGGTTTATTCCATGCTGCAGCATAGCCATATTATGGACAGGAGAGCCACCCGGCAATCATGTAAGGATGTTGACATGTCTCTGACTCCTTGCAATTCTCATGAATGGCATGGATTTCTACAATGTATGAACATTCACTAAAGCGTTTCTTTACAGTTTTCATTTTTTCAAGCTGTAGGCAAGGACATTCTTACGTGAACTTCTCCACATTGTGGCTAGTAGACCTGTTCTTTGGGCACAGATCTGGAATATATATTTCAGATTCTGTATGCTTCATTTTTTAAGTGTTACCTATGCAATTAGGACCCAATATGAAAAACACAATGGATTGCTGACAACATATTTGCGGAATACCTTGGTCACCTACATTTTTACTGGTTGGTCTGGAAAATCAGCATTACCTTCAGAGGAACTGTCCTACAGTGCCATCTATTGTTAATTTAGGAATAGTGCAGTTTAATAGACATTGAATAGCTGCAAGTAAGGTTAAAGCAATGTGCATATGTACTGTTTAGTAGAAAATAGCGTACATTTAATGGGTGAAAAACAATAGTACTGCAGAGCATGCTGGGGCTATATAAATAAACAAATACTTTATGTTGACATTATGATGCATTTGTTCTTTTTGCAAGTAATTTTCCCAAATTTATTAGCTTATTTGGTAGACAAAAATTAATCTAAGGGCCCCTTTTTTGAATTAAATTTCCACTCTCCGTCACCAGTATTTGCAAGCCAAGTCATGCCAAGCATATAGAGGACAATTTTTTGGAGATACCACAAAAACATCATCTAATCCGTTTGGTGAAATATCCAAAATAATCTTTTAACACACAATACAAGCAAGGGGAGACTATTATCAAAAAATGCTGGCCACTTTTAAAGCAAGATCGAGTTATAGGAGAAACCCTATCTCTTAAATCTCCAATCGTGTATACTAAAGCTCCCAATCTGGGAATCAAAATTGCCCCCATGATCCGTAATCCAACATCCAAACAGCGTATACACACATTAATAGATGTGCATGGATTTTTTAGGTGTGGACAATGTCCGAATTGCAAAATCACTAGGTTTAAAAAAAAAAATTAAAACAACACAAATATCTTCAACCTCCAACAATTTTGTATGGAACTTTAAGGAATGTTTGACGTGCAATAGTAAAAGGAGTTATTTATGTAATACAATGTTCTCGTCTGAAACAATATATCAGTAGAACCTCTAGATCTCTAAGAACTTGTATTTCCGAACATATGTATAATATTAGAAGTAAACATAGTCACGCTTTGGCACTCAGTAATAGAAAACTGAAGTAAAAACAGATGTCCTGCACTCACCGCTTAAGACCTGGTTATCCGGCTCCCATCTCGGGCTGTTACTCCGTCAGGGGTTGCAAGATGATGTGGGGCGCTCAGAGGCGACTGCCGGCGGTTTCACACATATGCATGCGCCAGGGGCGGACACAGACAGCAGAGGGCCCCTGTGCAAAGAATGTGCCTGGCCCCCCCCCCCCCAGCACTGTGCCCCCTCATGTACCTAAACCCCACCGGAGGGCCTCCACTTACCCCGCACGTGTAGTGTCGCCACTTGCCTTGTCCACCACAGGTGGATGGAACGGCTCCTGAGGTGGGCTCCGGGTGGCCCCTGTCCCTCTCAGTGTGCGGCCCAGTGAGTACTCCCCCGGGTCAGCCTGACCCGTATCTAGCTGGGAGGCAGAGGGCAGTGCTCCCCTTTACATTTGCACCCCTGGACTTAGAACGACACCCCTTGGCACCCCTGGTTCCTTGGCTTCTTATCCTTAGTGATAGAAGTGACTTACAGGCAGGGCCAGACTGGGACCAAAAATAGGCCTAGGCATTTTAAAATAAACAGTCCATTTTTACGGTGGGGGTCTGACTCATGGGACCCCCACCAATCACCTTGGTTCAAGTGGCTCCCGAGATGTTGGAAAGCTGCAACTCCCATCATGTCTGAAGTGACTACAGCTGATGGGACAGTCAGGAGACTACACAATGATATCAGTGACTACAGCTCTGATGGGACAGTTAGGAAAATACACAATGATATCACTGACCTGAGTGACGTCTTCTCTGTTGTCTTTACTTTTCTTCTTCCTCTGGTCCAGACACCAGGATTTCTTCCATCTTCTCTGCAGAGTCTGACACCTGGATATCATTGGTTCCTTAATTTGTCAGTAGATCCTCATCCTCTGTATGATGACAATAATCATTATAACCTTGCCAAATACTGTACCCCCTGAATATAATACTGCCAACCACTGTACCCCCGGAATACTGCCAACCACTGTACCCCTGAATATAATACTGCCAACCACTGTACCCCTGAATATAATACTGCCAAATAGTGTACCCCTGAACATAATAAAGCCAACCACTGTACCCCTGAATATAATACTGCCAAATTGTGTACCGCTGAACATAATACTGCCAACCACTGTACCCCCTGAATACTGCCAACCACTGTACCCCTGAATATAATACTGCCAACCACTGTACCCCCGAATATAATACTGCCAACCACTGTACCCCTGAATATAATACTGCCAACCACTGTACCCCTGAATATAATACTGCCAACCACTGTACTCCATGAATATAATACTGCCAACCACTGTACCCCCGGAATATAATACTGCCAACCACTGTACCCCCGAATATAATACTGCCAACCACTGTACCCCCGAATATAATACTGCCAAATACTGTACCCCTGAATATAATACTGCCAACCACTGTACACCACTGAATCACCCCATACACCCCACGCACTCCATCCTCAGTCTCCTCATCACCCCATACACCCCACGCACCCCATCCTGTCTCCTCATCTCCCCCATACACCCCATCCTCAGTCTCCTCATCTCCCCCATACACCCCACATACCCCATCCTCAGTCTCCTCATCTCCCCCATACACCCCACACACTCCATCCTCAGTCTCCTTATCTCCCCCATACACCCCACACAACCCATCCTCAGTCTCCTCATCACCCCATACACCCCTCGCAACACATCCTCAGTCTCCTTATCTCCCCCATACACCCCACACACCCCATCCTCAGTCTCCTCATCTCCCCCATACACCCCACACACCCCATCCTCAGTCTCCTCATCTCCCCCATACACCCCACACACCCCATCCTCAGTCTCCTTATCTCCCCCATACACCCCACACAACCCATCCTCAGTCTAATCATCACCCCCATACACCCCACGCACCCCATCCTCAGTCTCCTCATCACCCCATACACCCCACGCAACACATCCTCAGTCTCCTTATCTCCCCCATACACCCCACACAACCCATTCTAAGTCTAATCATCACCCCACGCACCCCATCCTCAGTCTCATCACCCCATACACCCCACACAACCCATCCTCGGTCTCCTCATCACCCCCATATACCCCATCCTCAGTCTCTTCATCACCCCATACACCCCACGGGCCCCATCCTCAGTCTCATCACCCCCATACACCCCACGCACCCCATCTTCAGTCTCATCACCCCATACACCCCACACAACCCATCCTCGGTCTCCTCATCACCCCATACACCCCATGCACTCAATCCTCAGTCTCCTCATCACCCCATGCACTCCATCTTCAGTCTCCTCATCCCCCCATGCACTCCATCTTCAGTCTCCTCATCACCCTATGCACTCCATCCTCAGTCTCCTCATCCCCCCATGCACTCCATCTTCAGTCTCCTCATCACCCTATGCACTCCATCCTCAGTCTCCTCATCACCCCATGCACTCCATCCTCAGTCTCCTCATCACCCCATGCACTCCATCCTCAGTCTCCTCATTACCCCATATACCCCATGCACTCCATCCTCAGTCTCCTCATCACCCCATACACCCCACGCAACACATCCTCAGTCTCCTCATCACCCCCATACACCCCATGCACTCCATCCTCAGTCTCCTCATCACCCCATATACCCCATGCACTCCATCCTCAGTCTCCTCATCACCCCATACACCCCACGCAACACATCCTCAGTCTCCTCATCACCCCCATACACCCCACGCAACACATCCTCAGTCTCCTTATCTCCCCCATACACCCCACAAACCCCATCCTCAGTCTCCTCATCACCCCATACACCCCACACACCCCATCCTCAGTCTCCTCATCTCCCCCATACACCCCACACACTCCATCCTCAGTCTCCTTATCTCCCCCATACACCCCACATAACCCATCCTCAGTCTCCTCATCACCCCATACACCCCACGCAACCCATCCTCAGTCTCCTCATCTCCCCCATACACCCCACACACCCCATCCTCAGTCTCCTCATCTCCCCCATACACCCCACACAACCCATCCTCAGTCTCCTCATCACCCCATACACCCAACGCAACACATCCTCAGTCTCCTTATCTCCCCCATACACCCCACACAACCCATCCTAAGTCTAATCATCACCCCCATACACCCCACGCACCCCATCCTCAGTCTCCTCATCACCCCATACACCCCACGCAACACATCCTCAGTCTCCTTATCTCCCCCATACACCCCACTCAACCCATTCTAAGTCTAATCATCACCCCACGCACCCCATCCTCAGTCTCATCACCCCATACACCCCACACAACCCATCCTCGGTCTCCTCATCACCCCCATATACCCCATCCTCAGTCTCTTCATCACCCCATACACCCCACGGGCCCCATCCTCAGTCTCATCACCCCCATACACCCCACGCACCCCATCTTCAGTCTCATCACCCCATACACCCCACACAACCCATCCTCGGTCTCCTCATCACCCCATACACCCCATGCACTCCATCCTCAGTCTCCTCATCACCCCATACACCCCATGCACTCAATCCTCAGTCTCCTCATCACCCCATGCACTCCATCTTCAGTCTCCTCATCCCCCCATGCAGTCTCCTTATCTCCCCCATACACCCCACACAACCCATCCTCAGTCTCCTCATCACCCCATACACCCAACGCAACACATCCTCAGTCTCCTTATCTCCCCCATACACCCCACACAACCCATCCTCAGTCTAATCATCACCCCCATACACCCCACGCACCCCATCCTCAGTCTCCTCATCACCCCATACACCCCACGCAACACATCCTCAGTCTCCTTATCTCCCCCATACACCCCACACAACCCATTCTAAGTCTAATCATCACCCCACGCACCCCATCCTCAGTCTCATCACCCCATACACCCCACACAACCCATCCTCGGTCTCCTCATCACCCCCATATACCCCATCCTCAGTCTCTTCATCACCCCATACACCCCATGGGCCCCATCCTCAGTCTCATCCCCCCCATACACCCCACGCACCCCATCTTCAGTCTCATCACCCCATACACCCCACACAACCCATCCTCGGTCTCCTCATCACCCCATACACCCCATGCACTCCATCCTCAGTCTCCTCATCACCCCATGCACTCAATCCTCAGTCTCCTCATCCCCCATGCACTCCATCTTCAGTCTCCTCATCACCCTATGCACTCCATCCTCAGTCTCCTCATCCCCCCATGCACTCCATCTTCAGTCTCCTCATCACCCTATGCACTCCATCCTCAGTCTCCTCATCACCCCATATACCCCATGCACTCGATCCTCAGTCTCCTCATCACCCCATACACCCCATGCACTCCATCCTCAGTCTCCTCATCACCCCCATACACCCCATGCACTCCATCCTCAGTCTCCTCATCACTCCATACACCCCACGCAACACATCCTCAGTCTCCTCATCACCCCATATACCCCATGCACTCCATCCTCAGTCTCCTCATCACCCCATATACCCCATGCACTCCATCCTCAGTCTCCTCATCACCCCATACACCCCACGCAACACATCCTCATTTCTCCTCATCTCCCCATATACCTTAAGCACCTCATCATTATTACACAGCTGACACCCCCCCCCAGTCCTTCTCATCAACATTAAACCCCCTAATCACTACACCCCTGACCCCCCTTCTGGTCCTCCTTATGAACACTACGCTCTCCCAGATGCCCAATCCTCCTTATCATTACACCACCAACCTCTTCAACACCCCTCCTGTCCTCTTCTTCATCATTACAATCCCCTCCCCACCCCTCCCCGCCCTGCACCCGACCGTCGCTCTCCTCACCTTATCTGCTCAGCGATGCGGCTGTGAGGCGGGAGGGTTTGCTGCTCCTGTCGCTTCTGACGGGGTCAGAGGCCATGACACGTGACGTCAGGGGCTTGGAACAGACGTGCGTGCCTGCGCGGGGCACGTCTGTTCCCATCAGCCCCTGGCCTGTCCTCTCGCCCGGCCGGTTTAAAGGTAAATCACTGCTGTCAGCGGCAGGTCCGGGACCTGTTGCTGCAGCATATAGTATGAAGTACTGGCAGGGGGCCCTACAGGGGCCCAGACTGTGAGGCCCAGGCTGTAACCTGGGCTACTAGGGGGGCCCCCTAACACGCTGGGCCCCTGTGCAGCCGAACCGGCTGAACAAGTGATATGTCCGCCCCTGGCATGCGCTTCTTCCGGCCTCCTTTGGCACTCCATTACAAAGAATTTCATTCAAACGACCCCACCCAAATGACCTATGCAGCGTTACAAACGGGATTGGTGAGGTTGCAATTTTCAGGCAAAAATGTCCAAAGCAGAAACTATAAAAATCTATAAGTTCGAATCGTTGACATCTAGAGGCTTAAATACTGAGTTCAAGCTGTTTTTTTTTTTGGGAAGAATAGTCTGTCGAATTTGACTGTGGGCTTGCTCTCATGATCCATTAGTGGCAGCCTGTTTACCAGCACACTGATAATATTTTTAATATTTGTAATACATATCTATCTTAAAATAATTTTTTATAAATTTTTTTTTACAAATTTACATGAAAAAGTCACACATTTTAGTCCCTCATGTTCTCACTGTTTACAAAAGAAAAATGGAAAACTGAAAAGAAAAAGAAAAATCAAATCAAATCAACATCAAATCCTAATCAAGCAAAATTTCTTACTTCTAACAATAAGTTAGAATTTTTTGAAAAAGGAGAGAAAAGGAGGAAAAAAAGGAGAGAAAAGGAGGGGAAAAAAGGAGAGAAAAAGAAAAAGAAAAGATAGAAAAGAATATAAGATACTGGTCCATCCATTATGCCTATTATATACACACTATATGAATACATTTGCAGAGCTGAAAAAAAAAAAAAAAATTGAAAAGAAAGTATTCATTTACCTATAAAATGAATTTACCTCCATATTGTTTCCAATAGTACTCAAGTTATAGTTTTTTTTCCTTTATAAAGTGTAACCATTTCTGCCACTGCCATTCAAAACTCTCACTTTTCCCTTCACGTCTTACAATAAGAGATTCCATCAAATAGGAGTTTTCTTTTCTATGTATAAGAGTGGCAATATTGGGTATCTATTTAGATTTCCAGAATGCCACAATCATTATACGAGCATTTGTGAGGACATGAAAGATAATACCCCAAGTATTTAATGCATAATCAGACAGATCTAATGCTAATGCCGGGCTCGAGGGAAGATCGTAAGAGAATATAAAATAAAGAAGTTCATATACTTTCTTCCAGAATGGAACAATGGAGGGGCATTCCCACCAAACATGCATAATGGTCCCTATGTGATCTCCACATCTCCAACATATGGAAGATGTTTGAGGATACATACACTTTATTCGATAAGGTGTTTGGTAATTTACGGGGAGCTTCCCAGTGATGAGTACAGTGGGACAGTTGAAATGGTAGTATAAATAGAACTCCATTGATCCTCAGACATTTGAATACCTAAATCTTTTATCCATTGTAGTTTAAAGGGGTATTGAGTGGTAGCCCCGGATTCTATAATATAATGATATGCTACTGAAGTCCCTTTTTTTGTCCCTGTATGTACTTCAAAATATTTTGTATATGGTGACGATAAAGAACTAGATGGCCATGTAAGAGAAGCGAATAAATGTGTCAATTGTAAAAACTTATAAAAGTCCTGAGAAGGGATAAGAAATGTATTTCATATCTCTAGAAAAGTAAGAAGAGAATTCCCCTTACTTATATCCTGTAGTGTCAATATCCCCATATTTATCCATGTTGAAAAATCACCACATGGTAAAGGTAATTTTAAAGAAGATAAGGGAATAGTTGCATAAGAGATAGGATTAATAAGACCCAAAGATAAAGCATATAACCATATAGTGCAACTAGTTAGAGTAGTAGGACTCTATGTAGAGGGAAGAGAATTAGTCAGGGCCCTCACCATAAAGGCATGTTGTAGCGTGGGAGCACCCAAAATAAATGCCTCCATTGAGATCAACTGTGCATCTGAAGTATTGTTCCAACATTGTTTCAGTGGGGCTAAGTGAGAGGCCCGGTAGTAGGATAGAAGGTCCGGGCATCCAAGAAACCCTAATCTGACAGGTAAGTATAAAATACGAGATGCGACTCTTGCCTGTCGTCCCTGCCAAATATAACCTTAATAACCTTGCTGTAATGACTTAATCAATGGAGAAGAGAAGTTAATGGGAAGATATCTAAAAAAAATACAAAATCTTAGATAATATAAACATTTTAACTACTGCCATTCTCCTTACCTAAGATATTAAGCATAAGCAAATCGTTTAATGTCCTCAGAGATGGCAGAGATTAAAAATGAACTTTTAGCAGAAAGTAAATTAGAAGGTGAAGCTGTTAGTACAATACCCAGGTAGGTGATATCGTTTGGAGCCCAAATAAAGGAATATAGCGAGAGCAGAAAAGAACATGTAGATTCATCCATCACAATAGGAAGAATAGAAGATTTAGATGAATTGAATTTATAATAACTCAATTTACTGTATTCTTCTATAACGGATAGAACTGCTGGGAGTGACTGGGTGGGAAAGGACACAGCAATCAGAACATCGTCCACGAATAATCCTATTTTATGTTCCTCCCTCCAAACCATCACTCTTTTAACTGCTTGTGTGGTTCTGATCCTTTGGGGAATGGTTCCATCACCAATTTAAAAATAAGGGGTGAAAGGGGACATCCTTGCCACGTGCCGTTTGTGATAGGGAATGGAGAAGAAAGTGCACCCGAGGGGAATACCTTAGCCGAAGTGCCATAAGAAAATGAATAAGTTCCTTAAAAAAAAAAAATTTGCTAAGAACAGCTCTTATATAGTCCCAATATACACAGTCGAACGCCTTCTCCGCATCAAGAGAAAGAAGCAGAGAAGGCGCTCAACCGTGGCCTGCTGCCGCAATGATGTTAATAAACTCTCTAGTACTAGAAATGAGCGATATTACAGTGATTCGATTCGTCACAAACTTCTCGGCTGACTTTAGCCTGCATAAATTAGTTCAGCTTTCAGGTGCTCCGGTGGGCTGGAGTCTCTCTTTTAGTACTGTATCCACCTTTTCCAGCCCACCGGAGCCCCTGAAAGCTGAACTAATTTATGCAGGCTAAAGTCAGCAACTGCCGAGCCGAGAAGATCGTGACAAATCAAATTAATGTAAGTTCGCTCATCTCTATCTAGTACCATCCAGAGATTTCTGACTTTTAATAACAAACCCTACCTGATTAAGATGAATAAGTGACAGGAGGACTTCTGCTATACGGTTTGCCCAGAGTTTAGAATACAATTGTCACGCACCTGAATGCTGGCTGTCACGAAACTGGATGTGGATCCTCTACCTGAGTGGCTGATGACTCGGACCGTATCGGGGAGCAGAGTCTAAGGTGCCACTGGTCTTCACCAGAGCACGACGCAAAGCAGGATGGATTTGCTGCGGCAGGCGACACTCAGGCCGCTACCCCCGACACGGCTCAACCACACAGATAACTGGGAAAGCGGGGTACCGGAGGATGAGGCAGAGGCATAGTCAACATAGCAGAAGGTCTAGGCAGGCGGCAAATGTTCGGAGTCAAAAAACATAGCAGGAAGGTCAGGAAACACAGGTAGGCAAAACAGGCAATGGGAACGCTTTCTCGTAGGCAATAAGCACTGAAGATCCAGCAGGGGGGCGTGGGAGGTGCAAAAAACTTATAACATGGTGACAGGTGAATTCACTAATTATGGGCACACTGGCCCTTTAAATTTCATAGCTCCGGCGTGCGTGCGCCCTAAGGGACGGGTACGCACGTGCCGGGGCTGAGAGGAAGCAGCTGTAGAAGTGGAGTGAGGTAAGAGACAGGCCAGGATTCACATGCGGGCGCGTCCCGCAATGCGAATCCCGGCCCCGCTGGCGGTCGGGGACACAGGGATGATGCACTCACGCCCGGTGTCTGTGGCCGGAGTGCAGTATGTTACAGTACACCCCCCCCCCCTTTAGTCTCCCCTCCTTTTACAGTTCAAGAATCTCCTGAGAAGATCCTGATCCAGGATGTTATCCTGTGTCTCCCAAGACCTCTCTTCAGGACCGAATCCCTCCCAATCTACAAGAAAGAAACGTTTACCTCTGATGAGCTTGGAGTCCAGAATTTCCTTGACAGAATATACATCAGAGGTACCAGAGATGGGAGTGGGAGAAATGTCTTTTTTAGTGAAGTGGTTATAGATGACTGGTTTCAGGAGGGAGACGTGGAAAGAATTTGGGATCCGGAGGGAGGAAGGCAGATGCAGCAAATAAGCCACTGGATTAAGACGTCTCTTGACCTTGAAAGGCCCCAAATAGCGTGGTCCCAATTTGTAGCAAGGTACCCTGAAGCGGATATATTTAGATGACAGCCATACCTTCTCCCGGGTGAAAATTCAGGAGGAGGACTCCTTTTCTTGTCCACTTGAGATTTCATACGGGTCGTGGCACGAAGAAGGGAGAGATGAATCTTCTTCCAAATGGCGGTGAACTTCCGTACTAGTTCATCAGCCATAGAGACACCGGAGGAAGAAGACAAGGGTAGAGGAGGACGAGGATGAAGTCCATAGACTACATAGAAGGGTGAAGTTCCTGTGGATTCGGTATCCCTATGGTTGTACGAAAACTTAGCCCAGGGGAGAAGATCAGACCAGTTGTCATGGCGGGCAGAGACAAAGTAGTGAAGATAATCCCCCAAAATCTGATTCACCCTCTCAACTTGACCATTAGACTGGGGGTGATAGGCAGAGGAGTAATTCAAATTAACTTGAAGTTGTGAACAGAGTGCCCTCCAGAATTTGGAGACGAACTGGACTCCTCGGTCAGAGACAATATGTTTCAGCAATCCATGGAGACGGAAGATATAGGAAAGGAACAGTTTGGCTAGTTGTGGTGCTGATGGTAACCCAGGCAAAGGCACAAAATGAGCCATCTTAGAAAATCGGTCCACAACAACCCAGATGACTGTATTGCCGCCAAAAGAAGGAAGGTCCGTATAAAGTCCATTGCAATGTTAGACCAGGGCAGATCAGGAACAGGCAAAGGATGTAGTAGACCGGCAGGCTTGGCGCGTGGTGTTTTGTCCCGGCACAAACAGAGCAAGAACAAACAAAGTCTGTGACATCCCGTTTCAGAGTGGAAATTAGTTGCAAGGATTTATGGATACCAGCATGACCTGCCAACAGAGAAGAATGACCCAATTTCAAGATCCAGAGTCTCAAACGAGGAGAAACATAAGTCTTCCCCGGGGGGAGACGTTGAAGACTTGCCGATGCTGCGGAAATAAGACGATCCGGAGGGACAATATGTTGCAGATGGGGTTCCAGGTCTTGTACCTCAGAAGATAGAGATAGATAGAGCGTCAACCCGAAGATTCTTCTCTGCTGGACGAAAATTAATTAAAAAGTTAAATCTGGAGAAGAACAGGGACCAGCGAGCCTGACGAGGATTGAGACGATGGGCTGACTGAAGATAAAGCAAGTTCTTGTGATCCGTATAGATGGTTATTGGATGCACAGAGCAATCTAAGAGATGACGCCATTCTTCCAAGGCCAGCTTAATAGCCAGGAGCTCTCGGTCTCCTATAGTATAATTTCAGCCCTGAATGTGGGCTGTCACGAAACTGGATGTGGATCCTCTACCTGAGTGGCTGATGACTCGGACCGTATCGGGGAGCGGAGTCTAAAAAACATAGCAGGAAGGTCAGGAAACACGGGTAGGCAAAACAGGCAATGGGAACGCTTTCTCTTAGGCAATAAGCACTGAAGATCCGGCAGGGGGGGATGGGAGGTGCAAATAACTTATAACATGGTGAAAGGTGAATTCACTAATTATGGGCGCACTGGCCCTTTAAATTTCAAAGCTCCGGCGCACGCGCCCTAAGGGATGGGGACGCGCGTGCCGGGGCTGAGAAGAAGCATCTGCAGGAATGGAGTGAGGTAAAAGACGGATTTGCATGCAGGCGTGTCCCGCCATGAAAAATCCCGGCCCCGCCGGTGGTCGGGGACACGGGAACGCTGCGCTTACGGCCGGTGTCTGTGGCCGGAGCGCAGTATGTTACAACAATTTTAAGTCTGAGTTAAGTACTGAGATAGGACGAAAGTTTTTAGGAAAAGTAGGAGATTTCCCAGGCTTGGGAATTGTCACAATAGTTGCCTCTAGCATTTCTGAAGGAATTTTTACCATCTTAGCTATCTCATTGAATAATACGGTAAGATGTGGAACTAAAATATGTTGGTGGAATTTATAAAATTCGTTGATCAGTCCATCGGGACCTGGAGATTTAGCTTTTTCAGTGCTTTAATAACCTCTGCTACTTCGTGTTGTGTGAAGGGCACCATAAGAGCAGAATTCTGTGCTGGAGTAAGTATAGGGAGTGACACCGAAGAGAGAAATTTTGATATAGCAGTAGAAGTAGGAATACTTTTCTCATCTGGAGTGCTTAGGTTATACAGACTAGAATAATACTCAGCAGAGGTATTAGTGTTTGTGGGTCAAAAACCTTCAATACATCTTTTTGTGATAAGTATGTTATACACGTGTAATACATACCGTATTTATCGGCGTATAACATGCACTGGTGTATAACACGCACCCCAATTTTAATAGAGAAATTTAAGTAAAAAAAAAATACATATAAGATAACTGACAGACTAAATGCCATATCATCCCTCTAACTTTGATTTTGCCTGAACTTCAGTTTGGTCCCCCCTTCCAGTGCCAGATCATTCCTCCCCTTTTATCAGCCCCTGTGCCACATTTACACCCTTCCCCCCCCCCTTACCCTCTTATCATTCCCCCACTGTCTCATCATTCCGGCACTGTCTCATCATGCCCCCGCTCATCATGCCACCCTGCTCATCATGCCCCGCTCTCATCATGCCCCCCTGCTCATCATGCCCTTTCCCCCCCTGTTTTTGATATATATATATTTTTCCCCATCTTCCTTACCTACCAGCGCTCGGCAGGCAAGGTCCGGTGTCGGGTCTTGCGGGCTGCGGTCAGTGAAGCAGGATGAGTGATGCTGCACAGTGTCAGGGACGTCACTCATCATTTGCTGCAGCCGCCACTGGTCAGTGTGGTCACAGCAACCGCAGCCATTAGAATAGTCACAGCGGCAGCACCATTGAATGAGTGACGTCCCTGATTGCTAGCTCCGCTGCACAATTCAACTCATTGTGCTTCACAGACCGCAGCCCGCAAGACCCAACACCGGACCTGGCCTGCCGAGCGCTGCTAGGTAAGGAAGATAAAACCAATACAATAAAAAGCAGGGGGGAAGGGGAGGAAAAACAAAACAAAGCGGGAGCCGCGCGCTGGTCACTGATTTAAAGTGGCCGCGGCCAGGCTGCTAATCCTTAACAAGCAGACGCTGCTGCGGCCACTTTAAGTCAGTGACAAAAAGATTTATCGGCGTATAACACGCATACTTTTTGCCTTGAATTTAAGTTTTAAAAGTGCGTGTTATACGCCGATAAATACGGTAGTTAACGTTTATATGAGTTGTAGTCTCTATGTGTACATTTATGTTCTTCTGTTATACATTCTGTCTCAGAATTATATTTTGTTGACTTTTTTATATACAAATGTTCATTTTTTCATTCGTTCTAATATACATTTAATTGTTTTTAATAATTCCTATAATTATCTTTATTTTATTTTTATTTTCATTCTTATTTGTATCCTTATTATGATTTATTTGAATGTGGTTATACACACTTTTACATCATTCACCTTAGGGTAGATATGGCTGTCAAATTTTATCAGTAGTATACCTTATATTTAAATTTTCTAGTTGGTGTAGTGCATTTTACTGCATAACACTTATTCCATTCCAGGTTTATATTTACCACCCATTCCATGTGTGTTCCATTCCACTTATTTTCTGTGCTATTGTGCTCCAGGTGGAAACCCTAATGACTTCAGTCTCCAGGTATAAATAGAACCCCATAGAATGTGTTAGGCTATACTGCTTGCTGATTTACTGAGGAAGGTCCGTAAGGAGGGACCAAAACATGTCTAAGTATCAGCATAATAAGCTTATGCTATATACCATTTGAATTCAAATCCCTGGTCCTGCACTTCCCTGCCATGAGAATATAAAAAATGTGAAAAAGAATTTCTTCTTTCACTGCTACCACAAACCAGCGCGATCTTCAACAACGTAACTGGCATCTCCAATATCACTACAGGCATCTCTGCATACATTCAGGTCTGCAAACTACTAGTGAGTGCAAGAACCAGGAGGCACGCACAATCACAGGAGAGGAGCGACACCGCCGGCATATTATCATCATTATCGCTCTGTGCGCAGCCCCATGCTTCTGACACTAGGTCTGCACCGGTGACTGTAAGATTGCTTGTCCGGCTGCAAGAACCAGGAGATCCACGCTGATACAATTAGGTCTGCACCGACAATCTACACATCGCATACCCGGCTGCAAGAAGCAGGAGAATGACAATTGAGTGAGTGGTACGCTGTACTACCTACGTTCTTCATAGACTTATTATACAGACTTGCTACTGTTTTACTACTACCTCAATCAGGCAATTTTGGGATGGACATTTAAACCTGTTCACTATTTTTATCATTCAGCATTTTATACCATTTATCTTATCTATTTGTATATATTGATTGCCTCCTACCAGCAAGGGCCCTATTGGGGGAAGCATTGTGTAATGTTGACAAAAAATATCCTTTTAATTATCTTAATAAAATATTTGCCCTAATATTCAGATCTTGAGCACTAGTTACATTTGTTATTTCTATTTATTATTTTATAGACACCTGTGGTTGGTGTTTTACTAGTTGTTTGGTCTACACACTGTTGTTTTAGTATAAGAGAGCCCTCCCATTCTATTTCTTCCTTTCATGCCAAGCATAGTCTACTATGGGCTATTCTTATTTTCTTTTACAAATGTATACGACTAATTTGCAGCACAAAAAAGTGTATTAGCAATCAAATGATTGCTATAAATAGTCCCCTATGAGGACTATTAAAGTGAAAAAATAAAAAAAGTAAACATTTTTTTTTTAAAAGTTAAAAAAATTAAAAATCCCCTCCCCCAATAAAAAATGTAAATTGTCCATTTTTCCATTTTACCCCGAAAGTGCGTAAAAATAAAAAATGTTAACAAACATATTTGGTATCACCGCGTCCATAAATATCCTATCTATTAAAATAAAATGTTAATGATCCTGTACGGTGAACGTAAAAAAAAAAAAAAAAGCCAAAATTTTTTTTTATAACATTTTATTTTTCAAAAAAATTGTTAAAAAATGTATTAAAAGTTTTATATATGCAAATATGGTATCAATAAAAAGTACAGATCACGGCGCAAAAATTGAGCCCTTATTCCTCCACTTATACGGAAAAATGAAAAAGTTATAGGTCAGCAAAATAGGGGAATTTTAAACGTACTAATTTGGTTAAAAAGTTAGCAATTTTTTTTTAAGCGCAACAGTAATCGGAAAGTATGTAATCATGGGTATCATTTTAATAATATTGACCCACAGAATAAAGAAAACGTCATTTTTACCGTTAATTGTACAGCATGAAAACGAAACCTTCCATAATTTGCTAAATTGCTGTTTACTTATCAATTTCCCTACAAAAATAGTATTTTTTTGGTTGCGCCATACATTTTAAGGTAAAATGAGTGATGTCAACTGGACAACTGGTTGCGCAAAAAACAAGCCCTCATATGGGTCTGTGGATGAAAATATAAAAGTTATGATTTTTAGAAGGCAAGGAGGAAAAAACGAAAACGTAAAAATAAAATTCCGTAAATGGGCACTGTCACATATAAAAACTTTTGATATGTTGTAAAGCATGCAAAACCAATAGGTTTTGCAATTGCTTTCATTTAAAAAAAAAATTTAGTATTTCATTTTGAAAAAGCCAGTCATAAAACTGCCATTCGTCATCATCTACATCACGGACCCACTTCATGATTGACAGGTCTGCAGATCTAAAGCTTCTGTGATTGGCCCCCTCATTGTCTGTGTTTACTTCCCAGTCTCCTCGTGTGAGGAGAAGGGGGGAGGGGCGGGAGTATACTGCTGCCTGTGAGCAGATGATGAAAGAAGCTGGTGACTGAAGATGGGGGCTGAATGGAGGATTTTTTGTTTAAAAAGGTAAGTGTCCCTGCATGTATATGTGTGTGTGGATATATATGTATGTGTGTAAATCTGTGTTGTTTAGGTAATGTGCATGTGTATGAATAAATGAAATCAATGTGTGTGTATCTGATACAGTGGGACTACAATCATATGCCTCCAGCTGTTGCAAAACTACAACTCAAAGGATGTGTGGGCATGCTGGGAGCTGTAGTTTTGCAAAAGTTGTAAGCACACAGTGTGTGTGTATAGCATAAAACCAGAAAGAAAAGGGTTACAGATGCTCACTCCCAGTGACTGAGGAGAGTGAGGGAGGGGGAGTGGTTATCACCTGATGAGAAGGGACCCGCCCCCCTACTTCTGGTTGACAACATTAAGGTAATTCAGAAATACAGCTAATTCTGAGAGAAATATAGGTCATAGACACATAAATAGACCTATGTAGATGATCAGGATGAGATACTGAGCAACATATAACAGTTGTTTTTTTTGGGTGATCTGACAGGTACGCTTTAAGGCCAGAATGGGCCGAGACCTTAGGGGGTTAAAACCATCATTCATTGTGAAGTAGAACTGGTCCTGCAGAAAAGCCCTAACATGGCTCTGTGGATGGAAAAAAAAGAGTTACGACTCTTAGAAGGCCAAGAGGAAAAACAAAAAAATGAAAATTGGCTGTGTCCTTCAGGGGTTAAGCTCCCAATTAAATAATTTAGAGCTTTAATAAAAGTTAATAAAACCAGCACCAAACACACACCAAAATTCTCACGGTGGATTCTGAACCGATTTTTATGTCACATTTTTAGCGTGGTTTTATTTTAGTCTGTGTGAACATGCTGTAAGGATGTGTTCAGTTTTTTTTTTTTTGCAAAAACCCAAGAGTAAACACATACAGAAAAAGGTATAAATGTTTTTGTTATCTTTGTGTGTGTTCTGGACTCCTGGTTTTGGCCAAAAATACTTACCAAAAGAAAAGTGTGTGTGAAATTAGGCCATTTTTGCATTGCAATATTTTAGTCAGTATTTTTGTACGGTAAAAAAAAAAAAAGAGCTAATACAGAGAAAAACTACTGCAGACATCAGCATGTGTACAGTACAGTGTTATGTGGCACTCCTAGTTTTGGTATACAAGTATTGAGTCAAAAC
The DNA here is from genome assembly GCF_029499605.1 of Hyla sarda. Taxonomy (NCBI): domain Eukaryota; kingdom Metazoa; phylum Chordata; class Amphibia; order Anura; family Hylidae; genus Hyla; species Hyla sarda. The sequence goes on along the minus strand of NC_079189.1, from coordinate 381,513,934 downwards.
ACTGTTATATGAAAAGGTCCTCAGGCTGGTTTTACACACAACATTTTGCTATAACAAATGCAGTTTTTTTTGTACATTTTCTTTGGTTAAAACATTGCAGCCAAGTATTTGGGGGAGGTTGAGGGGTCCCAGATCTCCTGCCCGGAACGACCTCCGCTCCATGCACAGATTACTGTCGTTTTGGCACCAAGTAGTGGCTGACACACCACTCCATGTATCTATGTGGGAGAGCTGAAGATACAAGAGCGCTGTATCTCTGTCCCTCCCATAGAGATACATGGAGGGGCTTGTTGACCACCGCTTCATGACTTGGTCGACAGTAATTTATGCATGGAGCAGAGGTCGTTCTGTGCATGAAGAGAGGCAGGGTGCGGGGTAGGAGATCTGGGACCCCCCGCGACCACGAGATACTATGGATAGTGGATAAGTACTTATGTACTACGGAATTAGTACGTAATGTCCGCACAAAATATTCTGCTGAAGCAGAGTCCCAATACTGCCACAGCAATTTCTGAGCCAAACCCAGAAGTGGATCCATCAGGAAGGCAAACTGTAAATATAATGGAAAACAGAGATACAGACTGGAAATGGAAGCTGGATCGCGCTGTCACAGAGGAGGTCAGCCAAGACTTCTAGGTAATTTTTGAAGAATAAAGCACCTTACCTATAAGTCTTGGCTGACCTCCTATGTGACAGCGCGATCCAGCTTCCATTTCCAGTCTGTATCTCTGTTTTCCATTCAATTCACGTCTGCTAGTCAGCGTGAGAAGCCGCTGCAGTCTCCTTCTCTTCCACGTTCTTACAAGTGTTGTGCCTTCTCTGCACAACCACAACAGGTGAGCGAGTTAATCACTAGTTCACACCACTCTGGTACCACCACCGATACCGCACTCCTTTTCTCCTCTATAAACTGTAAATATAGGACTTATACTTTACCCTCCTGCTAGATTCACTCCTGATTTTGTCTTAAAAACTGTGGTAGGTTCAAAAAAGCCAAGTGGAAACCCAGCTTAAATACATCTCCCATCTGTATAATTGATTCCTTTATGTCACTTTCTAGCTGCTCTAATCATCCTAAAATACATCTCTTGATACAAGGTTCCATAGCCTGGTCAAATGTCACTTTTACACAGCAGTACTTTGTACCATTACAGTGGTCCCTCAACATACGATGGTAATTTGTTCCAAACGACCCATCGTTTGTCGAATCCATCGTATGTTGAGGGATTCGTGCAATGTAAAAAGTGCATTTAATACTCACCTGTCCCCGCCGCTCCGGACCGCGTCCTCACTGCTCCCGATGCTGTCCCAGGGGCTTCCGATGCTGTCCCGCTGCTCCGGCGTCTTCTTCGGGATCCTCCGGCTTCTTCCGCATCTTCTTCGGTGTCCGGGCCTCGCTTTCCGGGCCTCGCTTTCCAAAGGATAGGGGATAAGATGCCTGATCGCGGGAGTCCCGCCGCTGGAGACCCTCGGGATCATGCATGCGGCACCCCATTTGTAATCAGTCCCCGGAGCGTGTTCGCTCCGGGACTGATTACCGGCGACTACAGGGCGGGCGGCGTGATGTTACTCCGCCCCTCAATGCAAGCCTACGGAGAGCCCCTTTAAGAATGACCATGCTACTTTGTTCAATTTCTTACCAGCTTTGAATCCTAGCTGCAACAAGGGTCCAAATTTCGGATGCTGTTTCTTATTCCTGTCACCTTCCCATATGTCATATAATTTTACAAGATTTATACAATGAACTAGAAAAGTAAACTGTGCAACAGGCAACAAGTTTATTCATAGATATATACATATATAAAAACAAGTTTTTAAAATTCTTCTACAAACAAAAGATTAAAAATGGGAATGTCAATCCTGTATATTCACATAAAAGATTTCCTCCATGGCATGCATCTTCAGAGAGAAAGCACACTAATGAAATAGGTACTCATTCAGTATTGGCAGCAAGCAAAACTCCTACAAACAGATTTGCTTGTTGTTTCAAGTACAGGAAAATCACAAACACGCCCTTGTATATAATAACAATAAAAAGATGCCTGTTGTGTCTAAACTAGAAATATTGCAATGGTGTTTGCTGCAGGATTCTTTTTGATACAAGTCTTACACTGCTGATGGAGGTTTGTAAGAACCTATACCTGAGATGATGTAACTGAATGAAACTTCATGTCATCCATCAACTTGAGCACTCTCAAGGCCTCGCAACAAACTCTAAAATAAAGCCTTTTCTTTGTTAAAAAAAATTCAGTCACTGGAACCAATTGGATAAACCTATAATACTTTGACATGTAATTTTTTTTAACATGATTTTTTTTTTTGACTCATCAACTATGTACCTGAGCCATACAGTCACACTGAAGACTGCACTGGAAAAAATACAAGTACAGTGCCTATTTTATCATCCAAGTGTGTTATGTATACAGAGAGTTCTTTAAAGTAAAACGGACACTCCTGTCATGATTATCATGCAAAAAGTGATGAAGAGGTAGAGAGCATGACGAGATTCTAACTTCAGGGCTGAAGCCATACCTGTAACCCCTCCTCCAGGAAGGCACTCACGTCACCGTGTTCCCTCCTAAAAGAGAATCCACTGATTTCCTTCAAACCCACTGAAGAATTTTTATCTTGAAATATTAAGCAAGCCCAACTGGTAAGTGTGAGTCTTGATTCTAGATATGAGTAGCTTTGCCTGTAAAGTCCTAAAATGTACAGAATAACTATCTTTTGCATGAAAGGGACGGCTTATATCCATTTAGTTGGCAGTCATTAGCAGCACATTCATATAGAAGTCTGGGTTGAAAATTCCAAAGTATGAACCTTTAAAAATCTATGACAAAAGGCAACAATTCTTATTAAAAGTAGAAAGATCACAAAGAACAAGGTTAATAGGGCATGTTACATTTGTAGATGAAATGCCTATAAATTAATAAGACTCATACCCTAGTAATACAATAATATAGAGACTAAATTCTTTACACTGGTTGCTGTTTAGTGGAGTCCATAATGAATAACCAGTTACCGAGACACTACTGAACTAATAGAATTATAAGATGTGCCACTGTTGCAGCTTGCGGCATAAGCCTCCTGTCCATGCACATCTAAAGTCACTCTAAACACTGAAGAGGATTTTAGCAAAAAATCAGCCGCATCCCGACGACCAAGTTCCCTTAGTTTTAACATTAAAATTGCTACAGTGCTCTCCGGAGTATTTCCCCATTCCTGAAGAAGAGCACACACTGGGCTCTGGAGGAAATCTTTTTGTGTGGCAATGCCAGAATTGTATTTGGCAACTAATTCTGGAAGTCCCAAGTTCATAGCTAGAAGACACCAGTCTTTGCCCATAGGATCTGGAGCATCTAGAAGCCTGCTAAGCTTCCTCCTTACAAGTATGTTCAGATCTGAGATGTGATGATCCATTCCTAGGCTTCCTTGGGAGTAAATTTCCAGGCTTCCAAAGCATAGTATGCTGCTAAAGCTTTCCTTGTACCCGGCCATGGTGTTCGCCAGCGAAGTCTCCTTTTGGGCCTGGGCACGGAAAAAGTCTCTTGGTTGGTAAACCATCACTGGTTCATGATGTTCCCTTAGCTGCTGTGGGCTTAAATAATGCTTTACAGTTAAAAGCCCAGGCAACGTAGTAGTGAATAAGTTATCAATTATACTGCAGATAGATTCTTGAAGTAAACAACACTTTATCTTCTCAGTTTCCAGTCCTCTAACATGCACTTCAATTCCCTGACCATTGTTGACCAGCAACACCAGAACTTCAGCACCTCTATTTGCCAGCTTACATCCATTTACCCACAAACGTATATCAGCATCTCCTTCAGCACTCTGTTGGTGTATCCACCGACACAGGTTAACTTGAACTTTGTGAAATATTCCACATGGGAAAGGAGTAAGGTGTTCCACAGGAACAATTCTAACACCTCCATAAATCAGAATGTCCTCCTCTTCATCAGTCCAAGACCTGTGGAGGCTATCCGTTTTAATAAGGGCAGGAATGTCCACCATTGTACCACTGCTCAGATCTCGAGCACATATGTCCATGGCATCTAAAATTTGAACAAGTTCATCTACATCGCTGTCTGAGACTAAACGTTGGATATCCTCCATGGTGTATCTCCCTCTATAATGATGAAGAGCCTTTGGGTTCTCCACAGATAGCAGCTTCCCCAGGACATTAGAACATAGCCACCGAGGGTCTAAGAGCACCACATCTTGGACTGTTTCACTCTGCATGATGTTGATCTGTAAAAAAAAGAAAGGGATAACATTTAAGTCCACCATGTTTAAATTTTCCTTAAAGGGAACCTGTCACCAGATTTTACCCATTATAACTGGTGGCAACATGTTATATAGGGTAAGGACATCCGGACATAGCACGAAAACCTTATTTAACCTTATATAATGTGTTGCCACCAGTTATATAGGGCATATCTGGTGACAGCTTCTCTTTAAATACCTCGGCAAAAAGGCAGGACTGTATTAAACTGTGACAATCTCATTTATTTTGGAAAAAGGGTTACAAGAGTTCTAACATTACCTAAAGCTGTATCCATTTCATTTTATAAATTATCTAGATAATCAAATTCATTCACAAAAATAAAATCCTGCAGGTAGAAACCTTGCAGGAATAAATATCGAGGCTGTGATCTGGATATCGGGGAAGATTTATCAAAACCTGTCCAGAAGAAAAGTTGCTGAGTTACCCATAGAAACCAATCAGATCGCTTCTTAAATTTTTCACAAGCCTTTTAAAAATGAAAAAAGCTATCTGGTTGCTATGGGCAACTTTTCCTTTGGATGGGTTTTGATAAATCTCCCCCATAGTCTCTAATAAAGGAGTTGAGTTACTTGCCTCTCCCATGCTGTGAAGTTGTTGTGCTAGATTCCTGACATCATCCTCAGTGGCCAATGGATTGAGTTGTTCTTGTACGTCATAGACAAACTGCTGAAAGGAAAGCAACTGGTTGGGGCCATTCTGCTTTCTCCAAGATGGCAAAATCGAGACAACTTTCTCGCACAACGGAGTCATTGTTGGGCAGTTCTAAAAAAATAAAATAAAGCACACATTCTTTACTGTCTAAAAATGATGTATGATATTATAATATTATATTCATATATATAAAATATATAAGAATTTTCATCTCAAAGTGACTGCATATTTTTAGGGTATATGTCCAACTGGCAAGTTGGCTGTGCAGGTAACCTCAGAAAGAGTTATTCACTTGACTGTAGTTGTGCTGTAATTCCCCTACAAAACAAGTTGCTCAACAGAAGTAATGTAATAGTATATGCCATGACTGACCAAGATGAGAACACTCTTGAAAAATTGTCTAAGGCTGCATTCACACCTCGTTTTCAGCCTACGGTTGCCGGATCCGGCTGGGGAGGGAAAACCGGGCGCTCCCATACCCCAGCCGAAACAGCGCTGAAATCCATTTACTTTAATGAGCAGTCCGGAGTCAAACGGTGACTCCGGTTGGCTCATTTTTGACCCATATCCGGTTTTGTGACCGGACCAAAAACCGTATTATACTACGGTTTTAGGTCCTGTCAGGAAACAGGATATGGGTCAAAAATAAGCCGACCGGAGTCACTGGCCAGTCTGACATATAACCTAACAATATCTGGCAACCGTAGGCTGAAACGAGGTGTGAATGAAGCCTAAGAGGTGTATAGATAGACCAAAAAACCACAAGCTGTTACTGCTACAGAAATGCCTTCAATAAAGAGCTGTTCTCTTAGGCTAGCCATACACATAGGACTGATGGGCCACAACATGGTGAAAGTATTATGGGATAATTCGTACAAATGATCATGACACTAACATGGCAGAATAAACTTGCAAGATCACAGTCTTTTTTTTTTTTAAACTTAGTGGACAGTCATCACAAACGTATAATTTACAGATGATCGGCCGAAATAGCCATAATCTGCCATTTAGACTGACTTATCTTGGAGTATAGCTATCCTCAGTCTGTGTTCACACAGTGTATCTTTGTCAGTATTTGCTTAGTATTTTAGTTAGTATTTTTAGCCAATGCGAGAAGTGGGTCCAAATCTTTGGTAATTTGCTTTCCTGCTAAAAGATAGCGTTGCTCTAAAATAAAAAATATTACATTCCCATTTCTCTAAAAAATTAAAACAGCAGCATTGTCATTGCTTAAAGGAGAACTCCAGACAAAAATAACTTATCCCCTATCAACAAGATAGATCGCTGCAATCTCCGGAACGGGACCCGGCTCTCCGTGAAGGGTGCTTGCTGCAGATGGCACGCGCTCAGTTTATGTCTATGGAAGTGCCAAAGAGACCTGAGTACAGCACTCTGGCATCTCCATAGACAACAAGCTCCTTCACTAACTGCCAGGGTCCCATTCCGGAGATCGTGAGGGGTCCTGTGGATAGGGGATAAGTTAGGAGTTCTTCTTTTAACATCTTTTTGCTTCGGCTATATTCATCTAGTTTGTTTTTTAATTTAGAATGACAGTAATTGTACTGTCTACAGACCCAAATTTTTGCTGATATAACAAAGAATTCCTACCACAAACCCCCTAATGCAAGACGACCCCATTTGAAGCCAATGACTTACAGAAATTAACTGGCTTCTCAGTTCCTGAAGATAGTTGCGCAGAAGCTTCATATCCTTAGAACCAGATGCTCCACTATCCAGCACAAAGAGCTTGTCAGAAATCTGGAGGTCATTGCCAAACCTGGCAATGTACAAAAATGACCATTATCATCAACCATTAAAGGCAAAGAAAAGACTCGAAAAGAAACCTGTTCCATACATTGGGTCATATGGAAAAACAAAAAAAGGTTATAGCAGAAAAGCCCCCAAACCAGATAAAGGCTTTAAATTACTATAGAAAGTGGCGGGAGTCATTACCTATTCCTAATTTCTTTTAGCAGGGACATTTCTTTGTCATATCCATACTCTCCTCCAGCAGGACGTGGAAGATTCACAATGTCTGCATGGGTTGCCACCAGGACTACTTTGAGAAGATTCTTCAGCTTCCCTCCATAAGCTAAAAATAAGAGAAACAGGACAACATCAAGCACAATCCTCATATTAAAATGGTGTTCCTTCATCTCATATTCACATTCAAGGAATTACATTCAATGGACATGGATATAATAGTCCCAGTAGGGCTGAACACCATACTTATCAAGCCCCCTACAACGTCTAACACTGAAAAAGGGACATAGCTTGCAAATCCTTACTTTTTATATATTGTCTTTCTGTGACTTATTTACTAAAAAAAGGGAGATATGCCAAGTTTAACTAATATGGACACAACATAAGCACATAGTAGTGTATATGTGATTTAAACTGAACCGTGCACTGGCACTATACACTACAATATTGTAAACATGACTGTATCCTTAGTGCTATATAAATGGACAATGTCTAGGAATTGCTGGAAACAGCATTACTGGTTGTGTACCAATACATTTGAGCTGTTTAATACTTCCATGGGCCAAGAGTGGAAAACGGCTTCCCCGGCAGGGATTTACTGGATACATACTGCTAAGCGGCTCAAAGAATTTCACTACACTTCTAAAACCTAAGCTGAGAAAGTGATCTTATGGTGTGGAAAATCAGGATTAGTGTTGGGAATAGCAGTCCAGCACTCACTGACTGCATGTGGCAGCTTAAAGCAAGAACACTTGTACAGTACATGGACTTGCTTGTTTAGCTCTCCCAGTAAACAAGTCTATGACTGCGACATACAGTGTTTGCTGCATAGAACAGTATATCTCATTAAGGCTGCATATATGTAAAAAAAAATAACAGCATTTAATAAAACTCATGTTTGCATAGCAAGGTTTCTAAAAAGGAAAACTGTCAGCCTGTTAACCCACACTAAACCAAATACACTGGGTTATAATGTGGGTGAACAGGAATCACTTACTTAAATATGTCCAGTAGGTCCTAAGATATACCCCCCAGAAAATCCTCTGCTGAATTCAGTGAATCATGCACAGGGGTCTGGCTTTTCTGGCTTAATTTACATATTCATAGTCTGTGACTCCTGTGATATCCTAGTGAAGTTGGGTCACAGACCATAGATATGTAAATTGAGCCGTTCAGGCCTTCATTACTATCATTCCATGGCTGCACATGCCCTATTACAGAGGACTATATGAGGACAATGAATGGCGATTTTTAAACCTGTCAAAACCCCGAGATCAGCTGATAAACAAGATTGTTCATTGGCTAATCACTGGGCCTATTACCAAGGCAACTTTTGGACTGTTAGGGCATTGGTGTCAAGTTCAAGAGGTGGGGGTGGTAAATTGAGTAGTTAAAAGTAGCCCAAACCAGAGATTTTTTTTGACCCTGGCTAGTACTGGAGCACAATCCAAATTTAGACCCTTTTGTGCTGGTGATCTGCCTAGGCATAAATATTATACCCACATGATCGCTGAGCCATACATATTGGTCAGGTCTACAACTCTGCTTTGTATGACAAAAAAGGCATTAAGCGGTTCTCAGGGACTAGAAAAACAGGGTTACTTTAATTTGAAAACAGTGTCTACATGTGGTACAGATCAGCTCCATTCTTCATTTAGAGGAGTTACATTTTATTTAACCCCTTCCCGCAGAATGTCATATATAAACGCCGGGTTGTGCAGTGCGTTCGCGCATCCCGGCGTTTATAAATGACATTCAGTTAACCCGGCGATGCGCAGCATCGCACGGGTTAACTGGCAGAAGTCCCGCTGTTTTCAGCAGGGGACAACTTCTGCTTCACCCCCAGGACCATCCATTGATGGTCCTGGTCAGCGATCACTGTGATTGGTCCCTGTGGACCAATCACAGTGATCTGGGGTGAAAGTTCAGATCCCCCGCACTGCCCGCCCCTGGAAGTCGGGCAGAACGGGGGACGATGGCTGTGGGGGCTCGCTCGGGACCTACAGCATAGGGGGGGAACACGTGGGGACCGGCAGCCTTACCAGATCCAGCGGTGGGATCTTCACTGCTGCTTCTAGGAGTCTGAAAACTACAACTCCCAGCATGCCTAGACAGCCTTTGGCTGTCTGGGCATGCTGGGAGTTGTAGTTTTGCAACATCTGGAGGGCCCCAGTTTGGAGACCATTGTATAATGGTCTCCAATCTGTGCTCTTCCAGCTGTTGCAAAACTACAACTCCCAGCATGCACTGACTGTCCAGGCATACTGGGAGTTTTAGTTCAGCAACATCTGGCCCTTCAGATGTTGCCGAACTACAACTCCCAGCATGCCCTTCAGCTGTCTGGGCATGCTGGGAGTTGTAGTTTTGCAACAACTGGAGACACACTGGTTGGGAAACATTGTTTCTAACTCAGTGTTTCCTAACCTGTGTGCCTCCAGCTGTTGCAAAACTATAACTCCCAGCATGCACTAACAGACCATGCATGCTGGGAGTTGTAGTTTTGCAACATCTGGAGTCCCCAGTTTGGAGACCATTGTATAATGGTCTCCAATCTGTGCTCTTCCAGCTGTTGCAAAACTACAACTCCCAGTATGCACTGACTGTCCAGGCATGCTGGGAGTTTTAGTTCAGCAACATCTGGCCCTTCAGATGTTGCCGAACTACAACTCCCAGCATGCCCTTCAGCTGTCTGGGCATGCTGGGAGTTGTAGTTTTGCAACAACTGGAGACACACTGGTTGGGAAACATTGTCTGTTTCTAACTCAGTGTTCCCTAACCTGTGTGCCTCCAGCTGTTTGCAAAACTATAACTCCCAGCATGCACTAACAGACAATGCATGCTGGGAGTTGTGGTTTTGCAACAGCTGGTGCACCCCCCCCCCTGTGAATGTACAGGGTACATTCACATGGGCGAGGCTTTTACAGTGGGTTTCTCGCATCTTGAGATGCAGCAAATTTTGCGCCGGGAAACTTGCTGTAATCCCCCGCCCATGTGACTGTACCCTAAAAACACTACACTACACTACCACAAAATAAAATAAAAAGTTAAAAACACTACATATACACATACCCTTACACAGCCCCCCTCCCCCAATAAGAACGTCCGGTACGCCACTGTTTCCAAAGCAGAGCCTCCAGCTGTTGAAAAACAACAACTCCCAGTATTGCCGGACAGCCGTTGACTGTCCACGCATGCTGGGAGTTTTTCAACAGCTGGAGGCACCCTGTTTGGGAATCACTGGCGTAGAATACCCCTATGTCCACCCCTATGCAAATCCCTAATTTAGGCCTCAAATGCGCACAGCGCTCTCACTTTGGAGCCCTGTCGTATTTCAAGGCAACAGTTTAGGGCGACATATGGGGTATCGCCGTACTCGGGAGAAATTGCGTTATAAGGTTTGGGGGGCTTTTTCTTCTTTAACCCTTCATGAAAAGGAAATGTTGGGGTCTACACCAGAATGTTAGTGTAAAAAAATTAAATTTTTTACACTAACATGCTGATGTTGCCCTATACTTTACATTTTCACAAGAGGTAAAAGGGAAAAAAGCCCCCCAAAATTTTTAACGCAATTTCTCCCGACTACAGAGATACCCCATATGTGGGCGTAAAGTCCTCTGGGGGCGCACAACAAGGCCCAGAAGGGAGAGTGCACCATGTACATTTGAGGTGATTTGCACAGGGGTGGCTGATTGTTACAGCGGTTTTGACAAACGCAAAAAAAAAAAAAACTCCACATGTGACCCCATTTCGGAAACGACACCCCTCACGGAATGTAATGAGAATTTACCCCCCACAGGTGTCTGACAGATCTTTGGAACAGTGGTCCGTGAAAATGAAAACTTGTACAGCCCACTGTTCCAAAGATCTGTCAGACACCAGTGGGGGGCAAATGCTCACTGTATCCCTTGTTACGTTCCTCAAGGGGTCTCGTTTCCAAAATGGTATGCCATGTGTTTTTTTTTTGCTGTTCTGGCACCATAGGGGCTTCCTAAATGCGATATGCCCCCCGAGCAAAATTTGCTCTCCAAAAGCCAAATATTACTCCTTCTTTTCTGAGCATTGTAGTTCGCCCATAGTGCACTTCAGGTCAACTTATGGGGTACCTGCATACTCAGAAGAGAAGGGGTTACAAATATTGGGGGGTATTTCCTGCTATTAACCCTTGCAAAAATGTGAAATTTGGGGGGAAACACACATTTTAGTGAAATTTTTTTTTTTTTTTTTTACATATGCAAAAGTCGTGAAACACCTGTGGGGTAATAAGGCTCACTTTATTCCTTGTTACATTCCTCAAGGGGTCTAGTTTCCAAAATGGAATGCCATTTGGTTTTTTTTTTTTGCTGTTCTGGCACCATAGGGGCTTCCTAAATGCGACATGCCCCCCGAGCAAAATTTGCTCTCAAAAAGCCAAATATGACTCCTTCTCTTCTGAGCACTGTAGTTCGCCCATAGTGCACTTCAGGTCAACTTATGGGGTACCTCCATACTCAGAAGAGAAGGGGTTACAAATATTGGGGGGTATTTCCTGCTATTAACCCTTGGAAAAATGTGAAATTTGGGGGGAAACACACATTTTAGTGAAAAAAAATATATTATTTTTTACATATGCAAAAGTCGTGAAACACCTGTGGGGTATTAAGGCTCACTTTATTCCTTGTTATGTTCCTCAAGGGGTCTAGTTTCCAAAATGGTATGCCATGTGAGGGTTTTTTGCTGTTCTGGCACCATAGGGGCTTCCTAAATGCAACATGCCACCCAAAAACCATTTCAGAAAAACGTACTCTCCAAAATCCCCTTGTCGCTCTTTCCCTTCTGAGCCCTCTACTGCGCCCGCCGAACAATTTACATAGACATATGAGGTATGTGCTTACTCAAGAGAAATTGGGCTACAAATATAAGTATACATTTTCTTCTTTTACCCCTTGTAAAAATTCAAAAATTGGGTCTACAAGAACATGGGAGTGTAAAAAATGAAGATTGTGAATTTTCTCCTTCACTTTGCTTCTATTCCTGTGAAACACCTAAAGGGTTAAAATGATGACTGAATGTCATTTTGAATACTTTGGGGGGTGCAGTTTTTATAATGGGGTGTTTTGTGGGGTATTTCTAATATGAAGACCCTTCAAATCCACTACAAACCTGTACTGGTCCCTGAAAAATAGTGAGTTTGAAAATTTTGTGAAAAATTGGAAAATTGCTGCTGAACTTTGAAGCCCTCTGGTGTCTTCCAAAAGTAAAAACTCGTCACTTTTATGATGCAGACATAAAGTAGACATATTGTATATGTGAATAAAAATTTTTTTTATTTGTAATATACATTTTCCTTACAAGCAGAGAGCTTCAAAGTTAGAAAAATGCTAAATTTTCACATTTTTCATCAAATTTTAGGATTTTTCACAAGGAAAGGATGCAAGTTACCACAAAAATTTACCACCATGTTAAAGAAGAATATGTCACGAAAAAACAATCTCGGAATCAGAATGATAACTAAAAGCATTCCAGAGTTATTAATGTTTAAAGTAACAGTGGTCAGATGTGCAAAAAACGCTCTGGTCCTTAAGGCCAAAATGGGCTTGGTCCTGAAGGGGTTAAAACACAACCCATGGACAAGTGTGGCACTGTTTTTGGAAGAAAGCTGGCATATTGTATCTAATCCTCGATAACCCTTTCAAATTTGCCATTTGTGTTTATATCAGACATCTTGGTTTTGTTTGGAATAAAAAGAACAATAAAAAACAGGATGGATTTTGAATGCTAGCCCTTCATTACTTACCTATTGGTTCCTCAACAGGCACAAGGGATTTTAGAAAATTGAGCCAAAATATAACTTGATTCAGCTGAATTTCATATGGTTCTTCGAGGCTGAAGACAACTATGTGCACGGATGTGGGATCATTGGCAGCAAAATAGTCATAGCTGCAGTAATATGTGGGGTTTCCTGAAAATTCCCAGACACTGAAATCTCCAACGCCTACAAAAAAAAAAAACATCATCAGAGGAATGGACTAAACACCAAACACGCTGGGTAAAACCATTTGTAACCTATAAAGAGCACATGTAATTCCCCCTGAGTGTCACAAACTGTACAAAGAGCAGAACAACCACAGAGAAAACAAAATTCCCTGCAGCTTTTGGACAGAACAAGAGAGATTCTGAGACGATAAATACCATGCTCTAATAAGGCAGATCAGGACCGGTGGGAAACTCTACACCTAATGGGAAATGTTTATAGATACTTTACAGTGGTTCCATTCTTTTATACATTAGACTTGTTCTAACATCACTACATCATGTGACACATGCTTATATGATTAGCTATAAAGTTGATAGACTGAAAAATTGCAGAAAAAAAACAAAACAGACATGATCTCCCCCCCCACCCACTGTTTGTAGTTTGCAGGATCTCTACAAGACTTTTGTTTTGTAAAATCCTGCAAAGAACATGGGTTATATTCCTGCTGATCTGTGCCATTATTGTCCGGAGAGAGGCTTAAAGGGGTACTCCACTGGCCAGCGTGGAACTAAGTGTTCCGAACACTGTTTTCGTGCTGTGGGGGTCGGCCACGCCCCCTGGTGACTTTGCGTCACGCCCCCCTGAATGCAAGTCTATGGGAGGGGGCGTGACGGCTGTCAAGCCCCCTCCCATAGACTTGCAATCAGGGGGCGTGGCCGTGACATCACGAGGGGGCATGACCGACCCCCGCAGTGCGAAAACAGCGTTTGGAACATTTAGTTCCACGCTGGCCAGTGGAGCACCCCTTTAAGGAAGCAGGGTTTTTTAATCTAAAACCTACTGCAGACATGGGCTCCAGACAGATGTCTTGTAGCCAGACAGAGCACAGTGAGGATGAGAAGGGAACATGGCTGCTCTTCTGGGGCACACAGAGAAGATTTTTTTTCATAGATTTCTCAGTTTTAATCATAATATAGGATATAGAGGAGAAGATTAATACAGTAAGAGCACGCATATTTTTTTTAACCCATTTTCTATTTTTAGTATCCAGGGCTACAATATCAAATACAATTTATAACCTGTAAGACAGGTTACTATTATTTACAGTATTTATCAGTGTATAACACGCACTTTTAAAACTTAAATTTAAGGCAAAAAGCCCGATAAATCTTCTGGTCACTGATTTAAAGCGGCCGCAGCAGTGGCTGCTTGTTAAGTATTAGCGGCACGGCAGCGGCGTCTCCTCCCCACTCTGGAAAACTGTCACTTGTTTTCTCCCGCACTATCCATGGGTACTCGTGGATAGTGCGGGAGACGCTGATTAAAAGCCCTACCTTGTCCGGATCTGCCCTACCTTTTAATCAGCGTCTCCCGCACTATCCACCAGTACCTGTGGATAGTGCGGGAGAAAACAAGTGACAGTTTTACTTTTCATTTTTATCATTCCCCCTTTTCCCTGCTTTTTATAGTTTTTTTATTTTCCTTACCTGGTTGCGCTTCGGCAGGCCAGGTCAGACGGGTCTTGCGGGCTGGGGTCAGTGAAGCAGTTGAGTGACGTTCTCTCTCGGCTTCTCTGCGCGGCATCAGTGACGTCACTTTTCATTTTCTGTAGTCGCCGCCGAAAAGTGACATCCCTGATGCCGCGCAGAGAAGCCGGGAGAGGACGTCACTCATCTGCTTCACTGACTGCAGCCCGCAAGACCCCCCGCCTGACCTGGCCTGCCGAAGCGCAGCCAGGTAAGGAAAATTAAAAAACTATGAAAAGCAGGAAAAAGGGAGAATGATGAGGGAGGGGAAAAATAGCATAGGACAGTGGTCTTCAACCTGCAGACCTCCAACCTGCAGCCGTTGGCTGACTGGGCATGCTGGGAGTTGTAGTTTTGCAACATCTGGAGGTCCGCAGGTTGAAGACCACTGGCATAGGAGGAACATGATGGGGGGATGATGAGACAGGGGGAAATGATGAGGGGGGGAATGATGGGGGGACATGATGAGACAGGGTGGGGATGATGAGACGGGGAAATTATGAGGGGGGAATGATGGGGGGACATGATGAGACAGGGTGGGGGGATGATGAGGGGGAAATGATGAGGGGGGAAATGATGAGACAGAGTGGGGGATGATGAGGGGGGAAATGATGAGGGGGGAAATGATGGGGGGACATGATGAGACAGGGTGGGGGGATGATGAGGGGGGGAATGATGGGGGACATGATGAGACAGGGTGGGGGGATGATGAGGGGGGAATGATGGGGGACATGATGAGACAGGGTGGGGGATGATGAGACAGGGGGAAATGATGGTGGGGGGAGCATTAAAGGCTTAATGTCTATATGGCTAGTGGTGGTCTATGACAGGGAAATGATGAGACATGGGGGGATGATGAGCCATGGGGGGTGGCGATGAGAGGGGTAAATGTGGCACAGGGACTGATAAAAGGGAAGGAATGATGTGGCACTGGAGGGGACGGGACCAAACTGAGGTGCAGAAGAAAACGAAGTTGGGGGGGATGATGTGGCATTTAGTCCAAGTCATTTATTTTACATTTTATTTTTTTTAACTTAAATTTCCCTGTTAAAATGGGGGTGCGTGTTATACGCCAGTGCATGTTATACGCCGATAAATACAGTATTTTACTCTGCTATATAACTGTAAAGTTATAACTTTCTGAAAATAAAGTTTATAATTAAAAAAAAAATTAAATCTTCCTCAACATAACTCGTACCATTTAGATTGGCATTCTGGATATCAATAGCTTTTGTGGACTGGTCATCAGCAGAGCAGTGGGCATGATGGGATGGAGACACAAACACCTCCAGTACTCCTTTGGTAAGACCCGGCTCGAACATCATACTCCGACTCCTTACGCTGACATTTTCACAACCAGGGTATAAATCACAGATGCTAACTGAAACTAAACAACAAAAAGAGCAATATAAGAATTAGTGTATTGCATCTTGGAACACATACATATAATATAAAAGCTGCATTTACACATCTGCTAGTTGTTAATAAAAAGATTTAACACGTTTGTTGTTAGACAGATTCTTATGGGTAATTCCACAGGTCACATACTTTTCTACTATGGATTTCAACAGAAAATTAGCTGCATTTCACAAAATAATGAGAATTAATGCTAGAAATATGGAAATTTCCTGCTTTAGTTACGTTTTTGTTTTTCTACTTCGCCTCTACGCTATCAGTTATTCTCTCTAGCTCTTAGTCTAGAGAAAATAACTGATAGCGTAGAGTGAAACAGATATCTATAGTGAAACAACATACTATCAGCGCTGGAGAGCAAGACAGTGCTAACGCTTTAATATTTTGAAGGTTGGAAGACTATCACAACTTGCTTAAATTTTCCCTTACTTCATTGTCTAGGACTGACAGAAATTGGGCATTTGTTTTGCTCCTAATCAGTTTTTATAATTTATATATATAAAACTCAGTGTGTGTGTGTATGTATGTGTGTATGTATGTGTGTGTGTGTGTGTGTATGTATGTGTGTGTATGTATGTGTGTGTATGTATATGTATGTGTGTGTGTGTGTGTGTGTGTGTGTGTGTGTGTGTAATGTATGTGTGTATGTATGTATGTGTGTATGTTCCAGCATCATGCCTAAACAGCTAAAGATATTAACATTAAACTTGGCACACATGTTACTTATATGTCATATGTCAACAACAAACATAGGACAGGTGATTTAACCCTTACCCACCCACTCCCACCCCCATTTGCTAGGGTTGTTTTTTTTTTGTTTATAGTCCCATACAGCTGAAGATATTCCGATAATACTTGGTCACATGTTACTTATATGTCAACTAAAAATATATAATCGTTAATTTAATCCTAACCTACCCCCATTTGCGAGGATCCCATGCAAATCTATTAGAAATATATGTTTCTACGGCTGGAGATATTTAGATAATACTAGGTACTCATGTTACTTATATGTCAAATAAAAATATATGATAATTAAATTAACCCTAACCTACCCCCATATGTGAACAATGTTTTAGTTTTTTTCAAGTCCCATGCAAGTATATGGAACTTCTGGTACTTTACTCCACAAGCTCCGCTCTGCATCTCCTGGTGAATATGTCAGTCTGGCTTGCAAGCCACATCCCCCCACATGCCACCCCCTATCTAGCAAAGACACGCCCACCCTTTAAGCCACACCGCTTTTATTTTCTACCCTTTTTGTAGAAAAAAGGCTTGCAAATCATGCCCACTCCCACAAGGCCACGCCCCCTTCTATTTTTTTTTTTGCTTACAATATCTTCATCACAACTCAGCCCCACCTAAGAATGGGATATGAGCTCAGGATATGTGGACGGGGATACGGAGGCCAGGGTTACGGAGGACAGGGTTACGGAGGCCAGGGTTACGGAGGACAGGGTTACGGAGGACAGGGTTACGGAGGACAGGGTTACGGAGGACAGGGATACGGAGGACAGGGATACGGAGGACAGGGATACGGAGGACAGGGATACGGAGGACAGGGATACGGAGGACAGGGATACGGAGGACAGGGATACGGAGGACAAAAGCTTCCTCCTTTGTTGCTTTTCCTCCCCCACAAGGATTAGGTAGGAAAAACTGGGCAACACCGCGTACTTAGATAGTATACAATAAATAATACATTTATTTCATCCCTATTTGTATGAGCACTAAATGAATACATGAAAGGCTCAGTTACCCAGAGGAAAAGCTGCTAAAACTCAGCAGCTCTCCAATATACCTTATAAAGGAGGGATCTGAGCAAGGGACTAGGCTCTATGACATCCATATGGACATGCAGTATTTTTTTTCCAGCTCCACTCCCAGACTGAGCGACAAAGCTTTATTTCGTAGAGCACAGCATCCTTGTACACATGGCCTTATGGAGCAGACCCTTTCAGCTACTTGAGCTAAAAGAGGACAACTTTGCCTGTTACATTTTTCACCTTCTGTAAATGGATAAGGTTAGTGTCATTTTATCATTATGGCTATTTATTGTGTAAATGGCATGTCAAACTTGTATAACAATGGTGCAAAGTGACCATTTTACTTGTGTGCAAACCCCTTCATGACCCGACGAATTTTGATTTGTGGCTTACGTTTTTTTCCTCTTCACCTTCTAAGAAGCTGTATTAGGGCTTATTTTTTGTGAGAAAATTTTAAAGGACAACTGTAGTGGTCAAAAATCCCTGCCCAAATGTTCCCTTAACAAAAGTTATACAATTCAGTCAATTAGTTATATTTACCTATATGCAGCCGTTTCTGAGATATTAGAGTTGCCAGCATAGCCCAGTAGTCCTGCGTCCATCCCCAATTCATTACATTGCAGCCGCCATCTTGGGGACGGAGATCTCTTCCTCCCAGCAGTGTTTGTGCACCCCCTAGCCTCCATCGGGATTCTCCCTGCTTATGCATAAGCGGGTGCTTTCTGAGGCAGCCATAGGCTCAGCCTCAGAAACGCCCCTATCTGTAATCTCTTTCTGTCTCCTATCTGTAAGATTCAAGCAGGGGGAGAATGAGGACGACCACAGCTCCTCCCCCCTCCCCTGCTCTGTCTACACAGGACCTCACTTATCAAGGGGAGGTTTCAAGTTTTCATGGGGGAAAAACAGAGCAAACCACAGAGCAGGGAGGGGGGAGGACGTGTGTGTGAAGGAGACATATTACACTGCAGGGGCTGGTGGTGTATAGACTACAGGGAATAAATATCATACTGGAGATGATTTCTATGTGTGAGGGGGGACTACTGAATGACACATGCTGGGAGTTGTAGTCCCTGTTATGTGTGTGTGTATGCCAGTGTTTCCCAACCAGGGAATGCTGGTAGTAGTAGTTTTGCAACATCTGGAGGCACCCTGGTTGGGAAACACTGGTGTATGAACTACAATTCCCAGGAGACTACAGAGATACAATATAGGTGTTGGTGAACTACAACTCCCAGGAGACTACTGAAATACAATAGAGGTGTTGGTGAACTACAACCCCCAGGAGACAACTAAGATACAATATAGGTGTTGGTGAACTACAACCCCCAGGAGACTACTGATACAATAGAGGTGTTTGTGAACTACAACTCCCAGGAGACTACTGAGATACAATAGAGGTGTTGGTGAACTACAAATCCCAGGAGACTATAGATACACAATATAGGTGTTGGTGAACTACAACCCCCAGGAGACTACTGATACAATAGAGGAGTTGGTGAACTACAACTCCCAGGAGACTACAGAGATACAATAGAGGTGTTGGTGAACTACAACTCCCAGGAGACTACTGAGATACAATAGAGGTGTTGGTGAACTACAACTCCCAGGAAACTACAGAGATACAATATAGGTGTTGGTGAACTACAACCACCAGGAGACTACTGATACAATAGAGGTGTTGGTGAACTACAAATCCCAGGAGACTACTGAGATACAATATAGGTGTTGAGAACTACAACCCCCAGGAAACTACAGAGATACAATAGAGGTGTTGGTGAACTACAAATCCCAGGAGACTACTGAGATACAATATAGGTGTTGGTGAACTACAACTCCCAGGAGACTACTTGTGTGATTGAGTGTATACAGGAGAGCAGAGTGTGATTGTGTGTATACAGCAGAGCAGGGTGTGTGATTGTGTGTATACAGCAGAGCCGAGTGTGCAATCGTGTGTATACAGCAGAGCCAAGAGTGTGATCCAGTGCATACAGCAGAGCCTCTGCTCTGCTGTATACACTCGATAGCACACTCAGCTCTGCTGTATACACACGATCACACACTCGGCTCTGCTGTATGCACCCAATCACACACTCGGCTCTGCTGTATACACACAATCACACTCGGCTCTCCTGTATACACTCGATCACACACTCGGCCCTGCTGTATACACACAATCACACACTCGGCTCTGCTGTATACATATGATCACACACTCGGCTCTGCTGTATACATATGATCAGACACTCGGTGCTGCTTTATACACTCGATCTCACACACGGCTCTGCTGTATACATATGATCACACACTCGACTCTGCTGTAAACACTCGATCACCCCCCCAGCTCTGCTGTATACACTGGATCACACATGCTGAGATTTGTAGTATTGCAACAGCTGGAGGCACTGCTGCAAATCCAAGCATGCACGAACAGCAGACAGCTGACAGGGCATGCTGAGATTTGTAGTCTTGCAACAGCTGGAGGCAAAAATGCAACTCCAAGCATGCACGAACAGCAGAAAGCTGTCAGGGCATGCTGGGATGTGTAGTCTTGCAACAGCTGGAGGCACCACTGCAACTCCAAGCATGCACGAACAGCAGAAAGCTGTCAGGGCATGCTGGAATGTGTAGTCTTGCAACAGCTGGAGTCACCACTGGAATTCCCAGCATGCCCGAACAGCATAAAAAATAACTGGGCATGCTTGGAGTTGTAGTTGTGAAAAAGATGGAGGGACCCCTATCAGGACAGTTTTATAGACAAACAATTATGTTTTTTTACCATTTTTACTTTCACTATCCACTCTCCAGTGCCGACACTGCTAATTCTAGCTATGCAGGCTGTCTGTCTACAGTGAGCACGGAGGTAGCCTGCTTCATCACTGGACAGGAGCCAGCATGGGGAGGGGGAGATGAGCAGAAGGGGAGGGTGTATACATATTTGCTCAGGGGATAGAACAAGGGGAGGGCAGCAGCTTACAGGAAGTAAGCACAAGGCATGATGGGATATGTAGCTTTACTTTCACTTCTCCTCAGTAACTTGAGTGCTGATAACGGGAGAACGTCTGGGCCAATTTTGACATTTTTTTTGCCCAGCACTGCAGATGTCCTTTAACTTTCATTGGCATACTTTAGTCTATCATATAATGTATTACAAAGCCAGAAAAAAGTTATATGTAGGGCAAAATATGAAAAAATATGAAACTGCACAATTTTCTGGGGCAAAAATTTGAGTTCACAATATTGTAAACCTGACAGGCTGACTTTATTCTATGGGTCACTATGATTCCAATTATATTAAATTTGGATAATTTTTGTTTCGTTTTATGGTTTAAAAAAAATATTGTGACCCCTATAACTTTATTTTTCCACCTACAAAGCAGTGATAGGCTACATTCACACTGCTGGTTGTCTCTGGCAGTGTGAAGCCCGTTATTTTAGGATCAAGAATGGAGAAAAAAAAATAGTGCTTGCACAGTCTTTTTCTCTCGCTATTCTCTCTGAGAATAACGAAGCCCAACGGACCCCATTGACTACATTGGGGTCCATCGGGACCTGTTATTGGCCGTTATGACCAGTCAAAATTACGGCCGTCAAACTGGGAAAAAAAAAAAAGGAGTTTGATGGTCGTATTTGTCGGTGCATACCGGCAGTGTGAAAGGGGCCTTAGGGCTAATTTTTCGTGCCATGAGCTATCGTTTTTAAGGGTACCACATTTGGGTAGTTTGTGCAGTTTTGTAGTTAGACGTGATGTGACAAAAAATCTGCAATTTAGTTGTTTGGAATTTTATTGCATATTCACCATTGGCCCCGGGCTTCCCCAGCAACCCATCGGCTCCCTGCTATGTATTCGCATCTGATGCTGATAGAACCACTAAACACCAGTGATTACCGGCATTTAATGCATAAATAGCGTGATTGCTATTGATATTTTTCATATTTCCCTCACCCTACCTATGACCTACCAGTATTTGGCAACATACACATTTATTATTTGTTTCCTCTAAGACCTTGTTCACATCATCTATATTGCGGCCGGGTTTACACTATGAAACTTTTTACGCGTTATTCGCTTAGAAATGACACCCAAAAATTCCTGTACAGCAGAGTTTCAATGGGATTCTGCTGCACAGTGCACACTATGGAACGTTTATAGAGATCAGCAATGTCTGTGCAATCCAAGTGCTGCTGATTCAGTCGTGTAGGATGATTGTAGCATGAACCCACGTGTATGGGACAGGAAAGCTATTAAAACACACTTAACAGGTCAGAGTAATATTAGGTCAACCACCAAGGCCAAAACTGTCATTTAGCCTTTAGTTGGCTAGTATACATTAGCATACTACGAAAAATGATGTATGGAACAATGTAATAAACTACATTATTCCTGAAAAAAACATAAAATCAGTCAACGGATTTATTAATAGTCTATAAGGGACTGATGACCTATATGGCATCCATCACAGGCATTTGTTTAACATATAGGGCACAATGCTTTTAGAGCTTTTAATGATGTATCTGTCAAAACGACTGCTATAATGGCCTATGGGTAATGTGTCACAGCCTTTGTTTAACATACAGTATAGGCCAAACTTTTGTTGGCATACAAACTAAACAAAGACAAAAAAAAATTAGATGTGAATGAAGCCTCAGAAGCACACATTTTTACATACCTATTTGTGAATAATAACATTCTTCTAAGATGTACTTATAAACTGTACACGAGCTAGGCACGAAAGCAAAACAATAAAGACCATTTGTCTACAGAAACAAGAACATAATAATCCCAAAGATATTTTCTGCATCAGTTATTGGACACTAAGGAAAATGTTGATGGCCATTCCGATGACTGTTACGGTATGTTTTGTATAAGTGTTCTACCACAGTGTTTGTGGAACGGGCACAGGCTTTCATTCTGAATAAAAACCTCTCTATTTGCATACACTGATCTAATCAGCATTTAATGAGTCTGACAAACAAAGACCCCCTGTTTAAGCCTCTTACAATCATGGGAAAAGGGACTGCGCTGAAACGCATACGGTTCGACAGCCTCACCTTAATATATGCCTGAAGGACGCATGTAAAGCATTACAAATGGGTGAATGCCTCTGTTGGAAGAGAAACCCTGAATAACTGAAATTAATTATCTAATTCTAGTAATTTTGGATTCCACTTGAACATAAGGGGTCTTCCTACTGAAGTGATCTCTATTCATTTTACTAGTGTCAGCGTGTTCAGTGTGATGAATAGATGCTTTTACAGCTGCCTTGTTTTCCACAGTGAAAAAAATAAATAAATAACTGGATTAAAAGGGTTTTCATTTGTAACCTGAGCACTTTACTTAGCTAGCCTTGAGTGTCAGTCATTATATCATGCGTTGTTATTATTACAAAGCGGTGCAGAATACAAATCACTCCAATGAAACTTCTGCCACTTATCTGCGAGGAGAAATTGGATACCTAAGGAATGTACTAGTATCTCTTGGACTACTATTCATATTAATGCAGCAAGTCGCCCATTGAAAACAATGACTTAAAAAGAAAATGAGACAGATTCATAACACTTTAGCTTGCCTGAGGTTTTGGAAGACATTGGAGAGGGAGGGAAGCGCACTGAATTGGTAGATGCAAGCCGGGGTCTGCGTCTTCTGAAGAAACTGCGAATGAGACCACATTTCAAGGACTCCACAAGTGTTGTCTTCCCAGATCCAACATGTCCAAATAATTTAAGCTTCAGCCTTGGTTGTGGGGTTTGGGTTGATCTTAACTGCTGAATGAATAGAGTCCGATAGGTGTCCTGAGGGAATAAAGTTTGATAACTAACATTTACTGCAAAAAAAAAAAAAAAAAAAAGACATGGATGAACGTCAACACTTTCTAAATTGTGGTACGTTCGGAGGTTTGCTAGTATACATCTTTATGGTCCCCTCAATCATGTGGGTCCCTAACCTAAAAGGCATAGCGCTGAGCAGCAACCACCATATTGCACACAAGGGGAGCAACCCAGCAGTCTGGTTACTGTACACATTGTTGCCCATAACAACCAATCGCAGCTCCACTTTCATCTTATTGGAACAATTTATTAAGTGAAAGTTGTTATGGGCAACACAATTATTCTTTTAGACACATTTAAAAAAAAAAAACAAAAAAAAAAAAAAAAACAATGTGTAGGATTCTGGCAACTAACAAAGTCTAATTTAACCCCTTATGTTGGTAACATGAAAGATTACCAAAGAGTCAATACATCTGAATTTCTATTTAACATTGTTACTGTTATTACATATATTAGACAAGGGAGAATGTATGATGGTGGCAGACCATGCAGCTGCAATGGGTCCTTGGAGAGGGGAGAGGGTATTTCCTGGTTGGTCACAATTCACTATTGTTAAGAAACTGCTTCTCCTCTCTTTAGGGTACTGCACTGTCAGCAAAAAAATGGAGAGGTGATTGACCAATAGGTTATCAAAAGCAAAGGGAAATAAACACCAGACCTTCCTGTCTTGGAAGGAAGAATCAGATGCCATGACAGAATGTCGCTATGGAGCCCCTTTCTTCACCCCTTACATTAGATATGCATTACCCATAAGATAACTATTCTGTAGCATTTTTTTCTTAGATCTGTTCTCTATTATTCCTCCTGGAAACATATGAAAACACAGCTGGGTGTTACACTTCCTTCTGTCAGTGGGACGTGTCTTAACTTAAAACCTTTATACTGTGCATAGGTGATATATGTCAGATTTCAGAGGGTCCAACTACTGTTACCACCTGCAAACTTAAAAATGGGAACCTCTGGGAGGGGAGTATCTCGTTGGAGCAGCAGGTTGCACATACACAAGACTGCTCTATTCATTATCTATGGGAGTGCTCAAGATAGCTGAGTACGGCTCTTGGCTATCGCTAACTCTCTTATAGACAATGAATGCGCATGCACAACTCACCACTAAATTCTGAGGTGCAATTCAGGGTCATATTTTTGAGGTCATGAAGAATTACCCTGTTTTACATTGGAATACTCATTCTGTTTTTAATATTTTATCCTGGAATTTAATTACATGTTTACTGCTATTTTGCTTTAAAAAAAAAATGATGGAAGCGTATCAGGATGATTTTGGATATATAATTGTCACTTAAATAGCGAATAGCATTTTAAAAGACTAATGAATTGTACAGATAAAAAACAATGACCAGGTAATAAATGTCCCCCCTCTATTCTGTATTTTTCTTTTAACAATATATCAGAGCTGGCATTTTAATGTTCACATTGACTGAACTTGATGTTATGGCTTAAGACGCTTGACTGAGCAATAAAAGCTCAGTGGTCTTAGTCACAAGACATGAAGAACATAAGAAGCTATATAGTTTACCTTTATTTATTCACAAATAACTTGTAACAAAAGTATTGCTAATAAATATGTATACTTCTAAGACATCACCGAAGTGTATATGGCAAATGACCCCGATTGCCCGGCCAGTCAGCCCAGCTGAAGCCATGTGTATACTGACAAAGCAGTAAAAACCTCTTCTCTCTAGGAAGGTCAGGAAGTTAAATGGTCCTTCCTACTCCAAGCACAGTATGCCCATTATACAGACAAAGCTGCCTGTTATATACTACATCATTGTATTTCTCATGGTATGAGCAGGGATATATTACAATAGAATAAGAAGCTGGACATCTACTATAAGACAATATATTTATGTTGTAGTATTAGATCTGGTAGGCAAGAAACGCAAGGATCTACTGGAATTTTACCTTGTATTACTCTGCCCATTGTCTCATAGAAAATACAATTGAAGAAAATATAGTTAATATTGTGACTATACAAAGAAAAGTGGTGACACCGCTGCTGTATTTATGTCAACTCTGATGTAGGGAAAAGCATTAATCACCCGCCCCACAGTAACACAGGCTGTTCAATCCTATTAGTGTTATGCTGTAAATATGGGTTGGGAGGATGCATGGGATAAGCATATCTTGACATCGGCTCAGCGGAGCTAGACATTTCTTGAAGGAGAAATTACCACAGTATAGTACTGCACTGATGACACATGAAGAATACTACTCTTCTGTACAAGCTGAGCAGACATATCAGGGTTCTCGGGTGAGTATATCTGCTGGAATCAAACGGAACCATCTAAATATTGGCAGCCATTATTTACACTATATAATTCCAGGATGCTGAATTTTTTATATGTGTTCATCTAAAAAAAGACAATGGCAATTTAGAAATTTCAAATGTTTTTTACTGTCCATTGTCCAGAGCTAATAAACCTTAGTGTTTCAGAGCTCCGTTACAGAAGCTGATAACGGAGCTAAATGGTGTGTGTCACAAAGTACACCAACAGACCCTGACAAGTCTCATTGAGTTTGAATGAGGCCCGTCAGGTTTTAGCTTGATGTCCATTATTTTGCTGAAAAGTTCCGTCATTATAGTGGAATCAGCGAATCGAGCTCCCTATTGGAGCTCCTAGCACTGTTGTGAATGAGGCCTAAGAGAAATAGGTCATCAATATACTCAAATTATAATAAATACACCATCTGTGCAAAGATGTAGAACAGACACCTGTTTACCTAGAGATAAATACACTTAGATCCTTTTTAGGGATTTCTTATAGAGGTCTCTGTAATTTTTTACTTGTTTTATTAAAAAGGTGAATAAAACATTACACCCTATACAATGCGTTAAATGGGCAATGACAGATCCAAAAACGTTTTAAATGTTGTTGCTGATGAAAATTAAAAACCTTTTGTAATATGGTTGTTTAAACATTTTTGAGAATTTAATATAGAAAATGGCCCCAGAAAATCCCGCCACTAGGGGTCCCCATACCTAATGGGACACTAATCAGTCCTGCAGCAACATCAGGCTTGTCCATAAGTCATGGACAAGAGATGAGTCATAGACAAGGCTGCAGGATAAGACACATTAATCACCTTAAAAATTAGATGTACATGGTAAGGATAAGGTACTGAGTAAAATTTTTTTGTGGGATCTGACAGGTACGCTTTAAGCATAACATAGATTCTCTTGTTTAACCCGTTCAGGACCCATGACGTAACGGTACGTCCCGACACCCTGGGTCTTAAGGACCCATGGGCAGTTCCGGTCCCCGCCGTGCGCCGGGCGGGGATCGGAGAGGGATGGCTGCTGAAATCATTCAGCAGGCATCCCGTGCAAATGCCCAGGGGGGTCATTAGACCCCCCCATATCGGCGATCGCAACAAATCGCAAGTGAATTCACACTTGCGATTTGCGCGATTCCGGGTCATTACGGGTCTATAGTGACCCGGTGACCCGGAATGTAAGGGGGATCGCGGGTGTCTAAGACACCCAGGATCCCCCTGTAGCGATAGGAGTGAGGTGGCAGGGTTACCACCCCTCCTATCCCTGCTATTGGTGGTCTAGACGCGACCACCAATAGCAGATCGGGGGCAGGGGGGGTTTACTTTTGTTTTCCCCGTCCTGCCCTCCCACAATAGGCGGGGCAGGACGGGGAAACAACGGGGACCGGCGCCGAAGATCCACTTACCGATCCGGCCAGGCGACGGAGGCTGCGGGCGACGGAGATCGGCGGGCGGCGATGACGTGCGGCTGGATCCGACGGAAGCCGGTGAGTTGCCTAGCAACATCTGGAGGGTACAGTTTGAGACCATTATACAGTGGTCTCTAACTGTAGCCCTCCAGATGTTGCAAAACTATAACTCCTAGCATTCCCAAACAACTGTTTGCTGTCAGGGCATGCTGGGAATTGTAGTTTTGCAACAGCTGGAGGACCACAGTTTGGAGATCACTTTGCAGTGTTCTCTAAGACTGTAGCCCTCCAGATGTTGCAAAACTGCAAATCCCAGCATGTCCTAACAGCAATCAGCTGTCTTGGCATGCTGGGAGTTGTAGTTGCGTACCTCCAGCTATTGCATAACTACTTCTCCCAGCATGCCCATCGGCGATCAGTATATGCTCGGAGTTGTAGTTTTGCAACAGCTGGAGGCACACTGGTTAGAAAATGCTGAGTTAGGTAACAGAACCTAACTGAAGGTTTTCCAACCAGTGTGCCTCCAGCTGTTGCAAAAGTACAACTCCCAGCATGCACGGTCTGTCAGTACATGCTGGGAGTTGTAGTTTTGAAACAGCTGGAGGTTTGCCCCCCCCCCCCCCATGTGAACGTACAGGGTACATTCACACGGGCAGGCTTACAGTAAGTTTCCTGCTTCAAGTTTGGGCAGCGGCAGCTCAAACTCCTAGCGTGAAACTCACCGTAACACGTCAGTGTGAATGTACCCTTAAAACACTACACTACACTAACATATAATAAAGAGTAAAACACTACATATACACCCCTTACACTGTCCCCCCCCCCCCCCAATAAAAATGAAAACCGTATTGTATGGCAGTGTTTCCAAAACGGAGCCTCCAGCTGTTGCAAAACAACAAATCCCAGCATTTCCGGACAGCCACTGACTGTCCAGGCATGCTTGGAATTTAGCAACAGCTGGAGGCACCCTGTTTGGGAATCACTGGCGTAGAATACCCCTATGTCCACCCCTATGCGATCCCTAATTAAGTCCTCAAATGCGCATGGCGCTCTTTCACTTTGGAGCCCTGTCGTATTTCAAGGAAACAGTTTAGGGCCACATATGGGGTATCTCCGAACTCGGGAGAAATTGCACTACAAATCTCCTTTTACCCCTTATGAAAATGAAAAGTTGGGGCTACACCAGCTTGTTAGTGTAAAAAAAAAAAAAAAATTATACTAACATGCTGGTGTTGCCCTATACTTTTTATTTTCACAAGCGTTAAAAGGAACAGAAATACCCCATATGTGGGCGTAAAATGCTCTGTGGGCGCATAACAAGGCTCAGGAGTGAGAGCGCACTATGTACATTTGAGGCCTAAATTGGTGATTTGCACAGGGGTGGATGATTTTACAGCGGTTCTGACATAAACGCAAAAATATAAATACCCACATGTGACCCCATTTTGGAAACTACACCCCTCATGTAATGTAATAAGGGGTACAGTGAGCATTTACGCCCCACAGGTGTCTGACAGATTTTTGGAAAAGTGTTCCGTGAAAATGAAAAATTTAATTTTTCATTTGCACAGCCCACTGTTCCAAAGATCTATCAAACGCCAGTGGGGTGTAAATACTCACTGCACCCCTTATTAAATTCTGTGAGGGGTGTAGTTTCAAAATAGGGTCACATGTGGGGGGGTCCACTGTTCTGGCACCACGGGGGGCTTTGTAAACGCACATGGCCCCTGACTTCCATTCCAAATTTTTTTTTCCTAAAAGCTCAATGGTGCTCCTCCTCTTCTGAGCATTGTAGTGCGCCAGCAGAGCACTTGACGTCCACACATGGGGTATTTCCATACTAAAAAGAGATGGGGTTACTAATTTTGGGGGGTCTTTTCTGCTATTAACCCTTGCAAAAATGTAAAATTTGGGGGGAAGCGCACATTTTAGTGAAAATTATAATTTTTTTTTTTACATATGCAAAAGTTGTGAAACCCCCTGTGGGGTATTAAGGCTCACTTTATTCCTTGTTACGTTCCTCAAGGGGTCTAGTTTCCAAAATGGTATGCCATGTGGGGTTTTATTGCTGTTCTGGCACCATAGGGGCTTCCTAAATGCGACTTGCCCCCCGAGCAAAATTTGCTCTCAAAAAGCCAAATATGACTCCTTCTCTTCTGAGCATTGTAGTTCACCCGTAGTGCACTTCAGGTATACTTATGGGGTACCTCCATACTCAGAAGAGATGGGGTTACAAATTTTGGGAGGTCTTTTCTGCTATTAACCCTTGCAAAAAAGTGAAATTTGGGGGGAAACACATTTTAGTGAAATTTTATTTTATTTTTTTACATATGCAAAAGTCGTGAAACACCTGTGGGGTATTAAGGCTCACTTTATTCCTTGTTATGTTCCTCAAGGGGTCTAGTTTCCAAAATGGTATGGCATGTGTTTTTTTTTTGCTGTTCTGGCACCATAGGGGCTTCCTAAAGGCAACATGCCACCCAAAAACTATTTCAGAAAAACGTACTCTCCAAAATCCCCTTGTCGCTCCTTCGCTTCTGAGCCCTCTACTGCACCCGCCGAACACTTTACATAGACATATGAGGTATGTGCTTACTCGAGAGAAATTGGGCTACAAACATAAGTATAAATTTGCTCCTTTTACCCCTTGTAAAAATTCAAAAATTGGGTCTACAAGAACATGCGAGTGTAAAAAATGAAGATTGTGAATTTTCTCCTTCACTTTGCTGCTATTCCTGTGAAATACCTAAAGGGTTAAAACACTTACTGAATGTCATTTTGAATACTTTGGGGGGTGCGGTTTTTATAATGGGGTCATTTGTGGGGTATTTCTATGAAGACCCTTCAAATCCACTTCAAACCTGAACTGGTCCCTGAAAAATTGTGAGTTTGAAAATTTTGTGAAAAATTGGAAAATTGCTGCTGAACTTTGAACCCCTCTGGTGTCTTCCAAAAGTAAAAACTCATCAATTTTATGATGGAAACATAAAGTAGACATATTGTATATGTGAATCAAAAAATTTTTTATTTGGAATATCCATTTTCCTTACAAGCAGAGAGCTTCAAAGTTAGAAAAATGCAAAATTTTCACATTTTTCATCAGATTTTGGGATTTTTCACCAAGAAATGATGCAAGTTACCATAAAATGTTACCACTATGTTAAAGTAGAATATGTCACGAAAAAACTATCTCGGAATCAGAATGATAACTAAAAGCATCCCAGAGTTATTAATGTTTAAAGTGACAGTGGTCAGATGTGCAAAAAATGGCCGGGTCCTACAGTGAAAAATGGCTGGGTCCTTAAAGGGTTAAAAGGGTGGGGCCTCAAGCATTTGCTATACAGCCAACAAAACCAAAGTTTGACTTCGTAAACTAAGCCTGACTTTCGGCAGAAAAGGACCTCTTGGGCTCTTAAATTTAGTTTTCACATCCCTGAGAGGGATGTGAAGGGAAAGGCTATGGCTGCTGTTATCATAGCAGGATGACAACAAAATGATCTAAATGTATTACTTAGGAAAAAATAAATAAATGTTGCAAGAAACCACGCAGAGAGACTTTTCTTGAAACCAAATGTAAGTCTTTAAGACTTACACAAAAATCATATAGTACTCAATAATAATAATAGAAAGTACAGTGGGGGGAGGTGCCTAAAACTTAAGTTTTATTCTAGTTCTATAAAAAACACCAAATAAATATTCTCGTGAAAACTTTATAACCCAAGATTAAAACTAAACCTGGATATTGTAGCTCACTATAACTAAACAATTAGCAGTCATATATATAAAGTTTGCACTGGACCGCTTGTTATACAGTGCATCACCAAGAGCAACCATATATATGTGGCTCTCAATGCCTTTCTACCGAAATAACTCGGCGTCCTCAGGAGAAACCAATCTTTTACTGAAAATATGGCAGACAAGTAGGTTACCATTCAAGTTTATAACTCACAAGTAGTTTGGCAAGTATTAAATATTTGCTTAAATGTTCAGAGCAATATATTAGCAAGTATTAAATATTTGCATAAATGCCTAAATGTTCAGCGCAATATATATAATATAATAGTTTGAGGACTTTTATTGATGATGCTACAGGTTCAGTGTCTGTTCCATAAGCAGGAACCGTGATGATGATGATCCGGGTATGGCCCTCTCATAGTCCATGGACGAACGGTTCCTTGCCCGGTCAGGTGTTCTCGGATGGAGGGCAACTACCCGCAGTGGCAGGGAGCTGTATTGATACAATGGCTTCTGTGCGCTTCTGGATCAACATTCTGTTCCCATAAATCTAACATCCATAACTTGTAATGTTATTAGTATTTATGGCACACATGCATCTTTAGGCAGCCAGAGTTGCTATATTTTGGGTATTTAGTAGGGATGCACCGAAACTTCGGCTACCGAAAATTATCAGCCGAAAATGCCCTTTTCGGCATTTTTGGCTGATTGAATTTTCCGCCGAAAGATTTGGTGGGCTTGGCAAGTTTCGGTGGACGTGGCTTAACCTCGTCCCGACCCATGACATACATATTCGTCATGGATCGGGTTGGATCCGCGTCATACACGGGAGATGCCTGCAGCAGACATCTGCATGTAATGACAGACATCGGACATAGCTCTGATGTCCGTTATCTGCCATGCCCCGCAGCCCCCTGCTAATTCTTGTAGCGGGGGCTGCTGCTGCATGCGACGATCGGCGTGGCTGGCTATTAACCCTTTAGATCGCCGCTGTCAAAGTAGGAAAGACCCAGATAACTATATTACCTTTCGAAGCCTTCCTAGCAAATTCACCACCTGTTCATGCTGTTCGGCCTTGCCAAGATCTTCTGCCGTTTTGCCATCCTATCAAAGCAAAGCACACATGTAAATATGAAAGCAGTAACTTATAAGTGACAATTCTTCACATTAGACAGGAAGGCTATTATTTTGTTTTTAAATGATTTCCTTACCATAGTCAGTGCTTCCACATTGGCACCAGAGAGACAGAGATAGCGAACAACTTCGAGAATACCGTTGTTTGCAGCAAGGTGTAAAGGGGTACGGCCATACTGTAAGAAAAAGTTATACAAAATTTAAAGCTGACAATTGTTCTCGATCATCACAGACCGCAAAAAAAAATTTGCATCACCTCAAATCTAGTTTTATTCCTCATACAGTGAAGGTTCAATTTACAGCAACAAGTTGGAAAATGAGTGTGGATAAGGATCAGCAATATATTATTAGATTACATTCACTTCTGCTTCACCTAAACCTGGAGCGCAGATAGCTTTTTATATGTAACTTTATGATCCACAGGACATCCATAAACAAGGTGGAGCCTGCCATTCAACTAGTGAATCACTATATTAAAATTCAAGGAAACTCCAACTCAGTTCCTATAGTTAAGACATAACAGGGACAAACATAGGCCTTTGTAGACATATAAACCATTTTGTCACGTTATGGTAAATGTGCAAGTGACCCTTGATACTACAGTAAACATGCACACACACGCACGTACACTATAACTGCTAGCTAAAAGTATGCTTCATTTTCAACACACAAAACACAAGAAACAATGAATTTACATTGATGCCCCGTTCCCTGCAGTATCTGAGAGCAAGGCCAAGCAGCAGTACCAGTTACAGCCACATGGATGTCACTGTGTCAGGTACTGTAGTGAGGGGGGTCATGGTGTTGCTGTCCCTTGGTCCTTCTGCTGCCCCTTGGACATTCTAGAATATCCCTAACATGAGTCTTTATTGTAAAGTCTTGTAAAACTCCCCTGTCTTGACAACATGGTGAGAAGAAAAGAGGACCTGACAATAGATATCTATGCTGGGTCAAAAGGAAACTTTATGTAAGATATGTATTGTTTTACAATGAACGCTTGATGCTACTGCATTAGCTTTTAACTAGAATTAGTGGTCATTCAGCTCACCTTATTAGTAATATCCAAATTACAGTTAGCTTCACAAAGTGTCATTACAATAGAAATATTGCCATCTTTGCAGGCGACATGCAATGGGGTGTTACCATGACGATCCTGGAAGTCTACATAACACCCCTGATTGATCAAGGATTTAACTACTTCCATCTGACATCTTCGTACTGCAAGGTGCAGGGCTATGTGCCCGTCCTGAAAGAGGGGTAAATGAAAATTGGTCAGCTCATTTCAATTGGATTATGATGGAAAGATATTTAGCTACTCACTAATATTCCATATCACACTGTTCAGACTTCTTTCATAGAATCAAGTTAATAATTTTGTAAGGTTAATGGTCCTGAAAATTATCTAGAGTTCTAAAAGCCTGGCAAATCATCAAAAGGTGTATCATGAAAGGCTTAGTTGCTTTCTTGAAACAACATAATATACATTGTTATGTAAATATTCATGTGGTGGTCACCACTAGGGGGTCAGAAAGTAGTTTTATTCTGCCTTCTTTACCCTTGTTGATCCAGAAAAAGCTGAAAATATTGTAACATTTTGCATTTTCTTTATATACGGTAGTCTTTTTTACCAATGCTAGGTATGCACAACTCTGCACTATTAGCTTTACCATTATATGATTTACTTTTTTTTACCTATAAAATATCATAAAAAAAGTAAAAAGTATTGGGAAATACTTAGCTAACACTTTGCCACATAAAAGTATAAAATAAACACATACTAAACAGTGAACAGACACACACAACAACAATAGCAACAAGACGATTATAAACCATTACGCCTATACAAAGCACAACTTTAAAAGGACTTCTGGGAAACTTCTTAAGAATTCCCTTTACAGTTGGACCAGGCCATAATTCTGACAGAATGTCCATAGAACCTTGACATGTGGGTTCATTGCTTGTAATTCATTGCTTATAAAGTGCATTTGTCATCTTTAAACTAAGGCCTATGAGATGCCCTTAAAAAGGAAAAAAACATCTACAGTAAATATTACAAAAAGGCATCCAACTCATGACATATACAAAATACAAAGATTACCAACAGAAACTATTTTTAATAAATAGGTGCTAAACAATGCATATATTTGTCCACTCAAAATATGTAATTTTAAAGAGGACCTGTGGCTGACCCGAAAAATGTAGCTATTACAGTCATTTATTAGCTTGATGTGCCCTGCTCGCACACCTTTTACAGTTTTTTGATAAACATTTTTTTTTATTGAGATATGTAGGTTTATAGTTTGTCTGACAATTTAGGGAATCAGTCAGATGGGCATGAACTTTATTTTAATGATGGAGTGAATGTCGGGTGATAAGTAGACTGTAAAAAGGTGAGTGATCAGGGCACCCTAAGCTATTTAAAAATAATGTCATCTAAATTTTTGGGGGTTGGCCACAGATACTTTTAGGAGCATAACTACAACCATGATCCAGTGGCAGGATATCTATTTAAATTTCCTGCAACTTCGTAACCTGAGACTTGCCCAAAGCTATAGCAATAAAGATATGGATTTGCCTGACGTCCCATAGACTTACATGGAACTTTAGATAAATCAGTAAATCATCATCACTGTAGTCTTAGGCTTTAAACAAATATCCTGTTGCCAGAGTGTGACTGCAGTAATGCTTCCCATCTCATACTGAATGCTTATCACAAGGGTATAAGATGAAGGGTATTTTAACGTAAAGAAATCGTATATCCTAGCCATATGCCATCACGTTAGAAGATGGGAATAATCCCTTCAAGGGAATCTTGCTAGTGGCTGCAGACATCGTTAAATAGCTGTAGTTGTAGGAAATTAGAACAACACGGCTGCTTCCTTCCAGAAACAGTGACATTTTTGCCTGCTTATGGAGCTCAGTCTGCTTCACTTGAATGTGGCCGACTTGTAGTACCAGACACTATCGACAGACAAGAGTGGCGCTGGAGAGCAGAAATGTTTTTCTAATCACACTCAACCTTCTATATGTAAGGAAAGAAGTGATTATAAGCCTACA
The DNA here is from genome assembly GCF_029499605.1 of Hyla sarda. Lineage (NCBI taxonomy): Eukaryota > Metazoa > Chordata > Amphibia > Anura > Hylidae > Hyla > Hyla sarda. Next base: position 381,478,901 of record NC_079189.1, on the reverse strand, counting down.
AAGTAGTGTGATTTACGAACATGACATGACCATGCAGCGTACCATTTTACCTAAAAGAACCTGTCATGTCACCATTAACCCAACAGATAGCAATGTAGAAGTAATGACAGCATGTCGCCGCCAGTGTAATGGCCTAATCCAAAGATTATCAGCTCTCCGAGACTGTCATTGCTGATAAACTGGTCATGCAGGAGATGCTTTGCACATGTTTTGCATGCTTGTTTAAGTTCATTCTGAAGTCTCAAAACAGGTATTATGAGCATCTGTTCTATCCAGTAAGTACACCAGGTGGTTGTAAGTTTTCTAAAACCCACGCACAAATGACAGACAGGTACACTGACATTATCTGTCTCATATGACTAGCAGACAAAATAACATAACATATTCCAGAAAATCCATGTTCCATGCTAAAAAGTTAACCAGTTTATGGCCAAAATTTGGAATCTATTTTATGGGCAAACTACTATATGGACACAACGTGATGATAACTATTTTGCGACCAATGTCATTATTAAGCTATGGAAAAATGTAGCTGTCAAATAAATGAGTGTTTCTGAATTAGAAGTAAGTCATTTCATTCTTTGGCAAAACTGCAGCTTCACAATAAGTCACATGTCACTGGCTGCTTACTTCAGTAATACTAGACAGAATACAGCATTATATTAGCAGAGGGAACCCTTCATTTGTAAGGGTGGGGATTTGGAAATTGCCATAAACCAGAGGCTATATTTTACATTTTTATTATCAAATCATGTAGAGAACCTAAAAGATTGTAATTCTATCTAATTATTCATCCATTCACATTATAAGAAATACTACTCTGCACAGTACTGAATAGGTACAAACTGCCAGCAAGGCGGCACAGCGTTTACATCCCACTGACTATCCGCTCATATATTTTAATGTTTTACTGCCAGGGTTTAACAATGAGGAATTGCAGGTTTCTAACTGCCGATAAGGTATCGGAGATGTTTTTCATGGACATAAATGGCCCTTGAGCGTCTGTGTGTGTAATTTGTGACAACGGGAATCATTCACCTTGTCTGTTGCATCAAGGTCAGCTCCATGTTCAGTCAAGCATTCCACAATATCATGGTATCCTCTTGCTGAGGCTGTCAGGAGGGGAGTCTCTCCTTCCCGGTTACGAATGTTAACATTGCAGCCAGCCTGGCACAAGGCTCTGGCCACAGGATAGTAACCATGCCAGGCAGCACAGTGTAGAGGTGTCTCTTCTTCCTAAAAGGGGCATACCATACCAAAATACGATAGTTAGGGAATTCAATTCCTATAACCCAATTACACTTGGCAAAAGTTATAAGATTACCATAGCGCTGGTACCCGACACATAATTAGCATCAGCACTGTGAGCAGTACAGTTCACAATAGAAGTGGTGCGGCACTGCTAGTGGTGTCCTGGGGTGTAAGACGGCAGATGGATGCTAGTGTAGCTATGTTGCTGGAGGTGGTGCTCAGATAAGGCAAGCAGTATACAGATCAGTCCATGAGGAAAAGAAAATATCGTCACTCACCAATTCAGCTTGCAAGTCTTCTTTATTGAAGCATACTTACATATAGGGTACAGAAGAGAAGGGTAGTGGGGGGATAGTGAAAGGCGACCGAGCTCCTGTTTCGCATGCTTGGCGTGCTTCGTCCAGCCATCCATGATGGCCGGACGAAGCACGCCAAGCATGCGAAACAGGAGCTCGGTCGCCTTTCACTATCCCCCTACTACCCTTCTCTTCTGTACCCTATATGTAAGTATGCTTCAATAAAGAAGACTTGCAAGCTGAATTGGTGAGTGACGATATTTTCTTTTCCTCATGGACTGTGAGCAGTACCATTACTCTGGAGGGAATGTAGATGGAGAAGAGAAGTAATGGTCCATATATGAACAGTTACTTAACATATACAGGCCATATGTGACAGTAACCTCATCCAAGCTTTCCTGAAGAGGTAGATATCCCACTATTTGCCTATAAAGTGGGATACACAAGTCAGGAGTTCTCACAAAGAAAGCCTCCAACAGAAGACCAAAACGTGATGTATATAAGATGTTTATCCAGCTTTTTTTTTTTTCTTTATAGCAAGTACACAATTCACATTTGACATCAAAGTGTTAATTTTGTTGCTGAACATTCTGAATTCATGAAACATACCTTAAATACATGACAGTAAATGCTTATTAGTGATGGCATATGTTTTCCAGATTTATCACCGTTATCCACCATCCACACTCCATCTCTTCAGCTGACAGAACACACCGGTGCTAGGAACACTCGGAAACGCGTCATATTCATAGACGGCACTGTATTTCCGAACGGATTCTGCAGAAAGGATTGACATGTCAATTCTTTCTGCAGAGTGCAGAATCATAATTTCAGTGGCAGATGTTTCCGCCACAGAAATTCTGCTGTGTGCAAGTTGTAGCAGAATTCCTATCAAAACAAAAAGGAGTCTGCTGCAATGGAATTTCTGAGCAGAATTTTTCGACGGACTCCGCTCGGAAATTCTACTGTGTGAATATGACCTTGGTGTTGGTTTGATGTTTCAATCGGTACATCCCATTTTATTCAGACAATATCTTAAAATTCTGTCACAAATTCTGTCTCACCCCCCGTTTCTGGCCATTTGTTTCATTGTGCTTTAGCAGTTTTGTTATTTGCATCAGATTTTACACACAGCTGGCGCAGAACAACCAGCAGCTTTTGGAACACTCAGTGCCGCAATTTCATCTTGAAGGAGTTTTATATAGCTTCAGCTTTCTTCTTGGGGTAATGTTTTTATTTAAGGTACATAAGCATTTTGATTTGCATTTTTCAGACTTGTGCCAATATTTAGAAACATAGAATGTGTCGGCCCATCTAATCTGGAAAAAATCTCCTCAATTACAATAATGTGTATGACATGCGTTCCGCCATTATATTGTCTTCATTTGTTATGAAATTTAACATTTTTAAAAAAGAACATTCTGGGTGAACATCCTTTCAGTGCAGGGATTCAATTATTATTATAATTTTTTTTGCCAGAGGTGATATTTTATTTGTGTGACTTCGGTTGGAGATGGTAGGAGTGCGTGTTGTGCCTGTATAGCTATTCACATGACAAGTCACTTACTGCGATACAGCTAAATGTAGGCATGTATTATACAATTATTTCAGAACTCGTGCAGCACATTATGTGCCTCACATAAAAGCTCTCTGTGACACAACCGGATTGTTTAAAGCGCTGCAAGAAAGCTAAAAGACATTTGCGTGGAGAATGTTTTGTAAAAAGATCTCCCATGTTTCTTTCAATAGCATATAAAAGCATCACGTTTAGCTCAAGGTATCTTTTCGTGTAGAGCAATTTGTAATGTAAATGGCCCATGTCTCCCACTCAAGCTGTTCTTAGCCCTGTATATAAGCAGAAATTGACAGCTGATATCTCATACACAGTACTGATCTAGAAAGTGCACTCTCTCTCCAACCTCCAAGGGGCAATTGTAGACACAGAATTTATCAGTGACAGCTTCATTGACGCGAAGGTGTAGGAGGAATATCGTTAATGTATATTAAGGTTCACTCTTTTGCTGCCGGGATGTATACTATTAATGTTATACAATTGGTTGCAGATTTAGATCCGTTGTATGACAGACATTTATCAAGCGATTTAGTAAATTTTTTTACTAAAGATGTCGCACAAATGTCGCACCAGCGACTAAGCAAGTTTTCCAAAACGTAACTACGTAGTAATAATTTTAAAATGGACTACGGGTAGTCTGGTATTTATTAACTGCGACAGTCGCAACTGCGCAACAAGGTTAAAAATTGACTAAATTTACTCCAGCTCAAAGATTGAGCAGAAAAAGCTACTACCCACCTGCGCCGCACATCTCCCATCTGTCTGCTACCTGTTGCAAGACTACAACTCCCAGCATGTCCATACAGTGAGGGCATACTGGGAGTTGTAGTATTGTAGCGGGCAGACAATGTGCGGCGCGGGCGGGTGGAAGACAAGGGGGGGTGGGGTTATGTACAGCAGTGTCCCCATCCCCATCATTATCTTAGGGTAGCGGGGATAGAATCAGAGGAGCCCGGGCGGCTGCAGAGTGATGCCAGCCCGGGCTCCTTTTAACATACCTCAGCTCTGCCAGATGTTAAAAGGAGCCTGGGCTAGCCACACTTCAGCTGCCCGGGCTCAGTTTACTATTATCTCAGCAGCGCCTGGTAAGGAGCCCGGGATGACACAACTCAGCAGCCCCCCCCGGGACTCCCACAGCCGGGCAGGGAGATGTGTAGATGCCGTCCCTGCCATCCCTCAGCACTGCGGTACACGCCGAGAGATGGCAGGGACGGCTTCCGCACATCTCTCTTCCCGGCTGCAGTGTTATGTCAGCCCGGGCTCCTTACCACAGCGCAGCGGAGTTTGGTGTAATTTCATATTTCCCGCTGGGTCCCGTGTCACGTGACCCGGCAGGAAATATGAAATTACAGTGATTCTTCTATCACTGCAGCCAGGGAGCGGAGCACATTACCACCCGCTTCCCTGGTTGGCACAAATACAACTCCCAGCATGTCCTTACAGTAAGGGCATGCTGGGAAGAGTTGTAGTGGTGGGTGCGGGTGTTTGTCACCTGCCCCCAGCAGGAAAACTACAGCTCCCAGCAGGCCCTTACAGTAAGGATATGCTGGGAGTTGTAGTCATGTGGTGCGGGAGCTTGTCACCCCCCCCCCATAACTCCCAGCATGTCCTTACTGTAAGGGCATGCTGGGAGTTGTAGTTGTCACCCGCCCCCCTACAACTCCCAGCATGCCCTTACAGTGGGGATATGCTGGGAGTTGTAGTCATGTGGTGCGGGAGATTGTTTCCCCCCACACTACAACTCCCAGCATATCCTTACTGTAAGGGCATGCTGGGAGCTGTAGTCATAGGCGAGTGACAATAAATGTATTAACCTATTTTTCTTTTTTTTATTTCTCATTTCAGATCCGTGTATCCTGTGGACTACTTCGGATTCGGTGGACTGCTTCGATGACCAGAATTTTTTAAAAACTGTTTAATGTTAATAAAATGGTTAACGAGGGCTTGTGATTTTTGGGAAAAATTTTTTTGCAACTTGTTGTGTTTTTTTTTATTTACTTGACAGGCTTAGTAGTGGAAGCTGTCTTATAGACGGAGTCCATTAGTAAGCTGAGGCTTAGCGTTAGCCACAAAAACAGCTAGCGCTAATCCCCAATTATTACCCCGGTACCCACCACCACAGGGGTGCCGGAAAGAGCCGGTACCATCAGGCCCGGATCGTCAAACATGGCGCTCCTGGGCCTAGGCGGTAACAGGCTGGTGTTATTTAGGCTGGGGAGGGCCAGTAACAATGGTCGTTGTCCACCCTGGTAACATTAGGCTGTTGCTGCTTGGTTGGTATCTGGCTGAAAATAAAAATAGGGGGGACCCTATGCGTTTTTTTTTTGTTTTTTTTTAAATTAATTATTTATGCAAAAAAAAAAAAGAAAAGATTCCCCCTATTTTTAGCCAAATACCAACCAAGCAGCAACAGCCTAACGTTACCTGGGTGGGCGAGGACCATTGTTACTTGCCCTCCCCAGCCTAAATAATGCCAGCCTGTTACCGCCTAGGCCCAGGAGCGCCATATTTGACGCTCTGGGCCTGTTGGTACCGGCTCCTCCTGGCCCCCCTGTGGTGGTGAGTACCGGGGTAATAATTGGGGGTTAGCGCTAGCTGTCTTGGGGGCTAACGCTAATCCCCGGCTTAGTAATGGACTCTGTCTATAATACAGCTTCCAATACTAAGCCTGTCAAGTAAATAAAATAAAAAAACAACACGTTTAAAAAAAAATTTATTCCAAAAAAAAAAACACTCCCCCAAAAGTCCTCATTAACCATTTTATTAACATTAAACCAAAAAAATGCTGATCACTGTACTCCCCTGAATCTAAAGTAATCCACAAGATACACAGATCTGAGAAGAAAAAAAATGAGTAAGTACATTTAGGGGAAAAAAAGCGGTAAGAAATGTAAAAAAAAACATTTTTTTTTTTATGTATGCTAAATGTGGGTTTTTGCTTATGTATGCTAAAAAAAAATGGTATTCAAAAGTAATTTATTGGTTTTTGCTTATGTAAGCCAAATTTATCAACCCACCATGATAGTATAATTAATGTGTCATACATAAGCAAAACCAAAAGCAAGAAAAAAATGCCTACAGAACTTGCTTACCAAAGCAACGATGATAAATGTCCCCCTATGATTATATATTAGGCTGAAAAAGGGGAAAACCATTTCCTATTACATCCCTCAAGTCTCTTAAAGGGGTACTCCGCTGCTCAGCGTTTGGAACAAACTGTTTCGAACACTGGAGCCGGGAGCTTGTGACGTCATAGCCCCACCCCCCATGACATCCCACCCCGCCCCCTCAATGCAAGTCTATGGAAGGGGGCGTGAGTCACGCCCCCTCTCATAGACTTGCATTTAGGGGGTGGTGAAGTCATGATGGGGCGGGGCTATGAGGTCACGAGCTCCCGGCATGGGCTACAGCGTTCGGAACAGTTTTTTCCAAACGCTGAGCAGCGGAGTACCCCTTTAAGGCTCTGTACAACCTTGTAGCTGCAATGTACAGACCCCTTAAGTCCCCCTTGTTCATACAATGAATATTTTAAGTGAATTTCATGTCATAATCTGCATCTTATTGAGATCTACAACATGGGAGGCCAGCAGCATATCAAACCGCAAAACCACAATGAAAATCCGAGCGTCTGTCTTTGTATTTTCTTTCAAAAATTGATTTTTTAGATTATAAAATATGTTGTGTGAGCTTATATTTCTGTTATGCCTCTGATTTCAAATGGAGGCCTACAGAGTTTATGTGCTAGGTAAAAAAAAAAAAGTCATAGCATGTTCCATGAGATGCCGTACCTACAGGGGTATTCTTCCGTTCTAGGTGAGAATATTTCCACTCATAAGCTTTGTGTGTTACTATAAAGGACAAGTGCCTCTGTTATGTTCACAGAGACAGAGGCCCCCATTACACAGGTCGATTGTGTTGAATAGGGCCAATGCTTGTTTGCTGGCTGATCAGGTCTTTTTGACCTGTAAAAAATCTGTCCGTCAGCCGCGAATCTCCCAGTGTAATAGGGGATGGGCAGCTGACACTCGAACTCAAGCCGTACAAAATCAGAACCAGTCTAACAGGGGCTTTAGAATCTCCAGATGAGAAACATCTGGGGCTGGCTATTACTGGAACTAGAATTGACTCACTTAACATCAATGGTCAAACATCTTAAGAGTTGCCTGGAGTAGCAAAAAGTTTTAAAATGTCCTGTTTAATAGTAGGACACAGTCATATGACTGCCTGTCCAACCAAAAGATAGTAGTATGGGGAGGGCTCACTTTTTCTGTATACAAATAACCCGAGCAGACTAAACAAACACCCACACCTAGATAAAATCTACACTACATAGTGTGGCGGCCAGCGGAGGAGCTCGCCAGTGTTTCTATGGGCATCTTGGGGCTATTTTAACTAGACATTCACTATACCACCAACAGTAAGATCTATTGAATAGAGACTATACATTTCTTCTAGATGGAGACCTAAATATAAAAGACTTTGAAACGTCTGCTACTAGTCCCAGCATGCCCTATAACTATTACTATAGGGCATAACTATTACTGAGGATTTGATCTATCTGGAGCTATATTTGCACCATTAATTGGTGTGGGAGGACTACAGATCCCAGCCTACCCCAGATGAATTAAGGACATATCTGTTATAAGCAGCAATCAATATATTTGTTATTATATTTTATTTATTATATATAATAAATTGGTATTCAATTAAGTTTTATCATCGTATATTTTATCTGTAGATCCTGGAGGTGAATCATAAGGGCCCTGTGACTACACTATCTAGCTTTGAAGAGTTTTTATTAATAAATTTGCATTTAAGATTTGATATTTTATTCTATATTTCTTTACATAGTCCCACTATAGTATTATACTTATTTTTAGAGGAATAAATTAATACCCCTCATATTTTATCTGACCTCGATTTCCACTAACCTTGAGTGCCAAAATCTTGCTACTGCCTGTCCAACCAGTAAGTGTGGCCAGGTCACTGTGCAGCAGATGGAATCAGTGAAATAAATAAGTATACATGAAATGCCTTCCAGACATGCTTACCTTATCCTGAATGTCTGGATTGGATCCAACGGTGCACAGGTACTGTATGACTTCTACGTGACCGTATCGAGCTGCCACATGAAGGGCGGTTTCTCCTGACTAATATATAATGATATACATAGAAAAGTTTTATAAATGGAGGCAAAGACAAACTTATGCAGAAGACTGCTTAGACCAACAGTTAATGCAACCTACTGTAATACCTGGTTATGAGGCACATTTTATCACACAGATTATATAGAAAGAAGGTTAACCAGTGAAAACAATAAATACCCCCACTGCTTTCATATTATTTCCATATTTAGAATGTACTGAATTAAACAAAGTCACTACAAAATGGCAAAACAAAATAGTTCTTGCTTGAGCAGAAAATCTATACGAAGTGAATATAACAGTTGGTAGATAGTTTCCTTGAAGAGGTTATCCAGAAAAATTCAGCTATTATGCCGAGCTGGCGCAATTAAAATAATAAACTTTGACTTACCTTCTATACCCAATGGTGCAGGTATAACTCTCCCATACTTCGGTGCAGTTTTCTACCTGCTTTTGGTACTGGGCCCAGCGATGTCCCGCCTCAGCCTGTGATAGGTATGTGATTTATGGTGACCGGATCCACGAAGAAGATTGGGCTCAGGCTTAATACTTTACACTGCCAATCAGCCTATCAATGACTGAGGCAGGACATCTGAGCTCAGAGTGACTAGTCAGGCACCAAAAGCAGGAAGACGACTGGGACCGGCGGACAGGAGACAGATACCAGAGGCAAGTTAAGGTTTATTATTTTAATTGGGGCATCACTGGCATAACAGCAAAATAAACATTTTTGTCAGATAACCCCTTTATACCATTTCCTAACATATAAGGATGGGTTCAGGTGATACATAAAAATTTGCCACAGATTGCACCATTGCAAAGGATAGAATCTAAAGTGAAAATACGTGATAACAGTAAATCCTTACCTTGTCTTTAACATCTAGTGGACATTTGTTCTGATGGAGGAATTTTAATGTCTCAACATGACCATGCCGGGAGGCCCAATAGAGTGCATTGGATCCAGCCTATGGGAAAAAGAAACCATTAACAGAAACACTAGTTTTATTCAGCCATAGACCCTCCTTATACTTTTCTGATCTGCTACAAATATATTTATTAATTGTGTAATAAATGAGGAAACACAGACCTTATCCTGCACATGAATATGTGCTCCACGCCTTATAAGCAATTCCAGCATCTGAATGTTTCCACAACCAGCGGCTATTAAGAGTGGAGGGGTGCCATGCTGAAACACAGGGATGCAAAGTGAGAAGAGCCAAGAAACAAAACTATAGCAGTTACAGCTACAGCAGTTTACTATTAAACGGAAAGAACTGGTTTTCTAAAACAGGTAAAAAGCAGCTATTGTAAGAAAGAAACTGTAGGATAATCTGTTCTAATATGCATACACATACTTAGCGGTATATTCACACAAGGCAGTAATAGCATTTAGCATTAGCAATAGCAATAGCATTTTCCTATTGATTGCATGGAAAATATTCTGAATTACATACAAATAAAACCTCTAAAAGTTAGAAGTGAACAGGTTACCTTGTTTGGCTGGTTAACATCATAGTTTGCCAGAGATCCCAAAAGATGCTGTAACCCAGGAACATTGTCGTCATTGATAGCATGGATGATGGCCTTCATAACAAAGGAATCCTCCTCGTCCTGCAATGCCAGTGACATTGTTGAATTTAGTGGTCCTTCTAAATATTGGTTCACTTGAAATTTGTTTAGTGAAATAAGAACAAATGTGTATTGTAAACATAAAAATACTTTTGTCTTTAGTGACCACTAATATACTGCCCCATTATGTACAACAGATTTTGTACTCCTAAGAATGGAAAGTACACTGATTGTACACAGGGCCACGAGGGTAGTACTGGCCATAATGCCATCAGGGGCTCAGACCACTTTTTTTTTTTTTTTTTAAATAAAGTGGCCGATTGCTGCCACTACTGGCCTCTTATTCTCTGTTTTTAGCAAACTGTGGTTAGGAAAGGGCAGTAAGAATTGGGTTGGTTAGGAAGGTGTGACATTAGGAAATACATTTTATAAGGAGTTTCCCAGGCATTTAACATTGATGAGCTATTTACTAGATAGGCCATCAACTTCTGATCAGTCTGATCAGCGGAGTGCAGACACCCAGCACCTCTGCGGATCAGTTGTTCAGAAGAGCTGCGGCTCTGCCATGTACACATTAGGGGAGAAATCTCAAAACCTGTGCAGAGGAAAAATTGACCAGTTGCCTATAGCAACCAATCAGATTGCTTCTTACATTTTTAAAAGGGCCTCTAAAAAAATGAAAGACGCAATCTGATTGGTTGCTATGGGTAACTGGTCAATTTTTCCTCTGCACATGTATTGATAACTCTCCCCAATTGTGTAGTGGTGGAGCTGGGTTACTGCAGTGCAGCTACCAATGAGTTCCCAAAATGTTCTGTGCGTTTCTGTACGAATAAAGATTCTTGGGAGTCATCTTATACGCTGTCATGTATACATGCTCGCTTTTCCCTCTTTTTAACAGTTTTATCACATAAAAACTGGGACATAAATTACACTTACACCAATTTTCAGGTATGAAAAGGTTAAAATGTTTGTGCTGTGCTTGCCTTGCCAAGTGAACGGAACGTATTGTAAATAGGTTGGGGCTTTGCTAGAAGTGGGCGTGGTCTCCCACCCCCACAGTGTTTACATCAAAGAGATGTACATGTTAACTGAAATCTACACTCGCTCCTAGCTGGCATACATTTCAGCCTGAGGTGCATGGGAAGCTCCAATTAAAGATTAGCATGTAAAACATTGGTATTTAGTAAATCTGCCTATAGTTTGTACATGTTTTACCACGTTAATAACATTAAGTAGCTCATGGTAAAACTGTATGTGTTTTTTGCCCAGGTTTTAACTACTTTGTGTGGTAATAAATCTCATTAGTCAGTAGTTGAAGGTTTTATTTAGAGCTGCCGGACAGCACGTTACTAAAAGCAAAGAAATGTTTACAGAAAAAACACCACAATTCCAGTAGAAAGCCATAGAAGACATGAAAATCATATACTATGAGGATGTGGAACATTCATAGGGGCTTTTTATATGGCCATAAGAGGGAAGTGATAATTGAACAGAACAAGGAAGTGTCTGGCTTCCGCTTTACATCAATTACAGAAATTGTGTTGGAATGGTTGCTGCTAAACTGCGATCCCCTTCTCTGATGTCAGTATTTAGCAATTTATCTTGGATCTGGATTGGCGTGTTTTGGCAGAATTTTAGGGATATCTTATCTAACAATCTTTTCTATATAGATTTTAGGCAGTGCATCTTTACCAGTTGGCCTGAATCAATTTACTCTGTTTACAGTAGTAAAACTATGCTTTAGCTAATGCCATATTTTAGTTTCATCTTTTTGTCTTCACATCTGAGCTTCTGTCCACTTTTTATGGTTAGAAACAGCGGGGGTAATAGTAGTAAGATCATCTTCGATCAACAAGTCATGGTGTAGTTTAGCAACATAATTTGAGTGCTGTACTGTGCAGCGCAACTTATCTCTTGTCAACATACAGTAAAGCAGTGATCTAGAAGTTTTGGTACATTATGTTGCATTATTATTATTTTCATTATGATTTCATGTATGTATTGAAAATGTCTGTATATGTATATATATATATATATATATATATATATATACACACACACACACAAAGTATATATATATATATATATATATATATATATATATATATACATAGAGTATATATATATATATAATTTATTTATTGAGCACATTATTGTTACTATGCTCTATTTTTAAATATAATGAATATGTGTTTTGATGTATTTATTGTGTATGTATGTTTACAGAAAATATACATTTCATGAGCATTTTCTAACCATCATGCAGCCATCCCAGTATTATTCCATCATTTTAGATGAAATGCATACATAAACCTAATAATGCCATTTGTATTTTATTAAATAGGTATCAATGTTGTGCAATATTCAGACCTCCCCCTGGTGGTGATCTGGACCCCTGTATTATGCCTAATTTTCAGCTCCCCTGTGCATGCCCTGGATACCAGGTACTGGCAGAGATTCTGGCCGGCTGTCGTTAAGGGCGGAAACACGTCATCAATGTTGATGTGCAGACTCCTGTGATGCCTCCCGCAAGTCCACCAGCATGGTGGGCCAGCAGCATGCACCACAGTAATGGACTGGGTTAGTTAAAGGGGTACTCCGGTGGAAAACTTTTTTTTTTATCAACTGGTGCCAGAAAGTTAAACAGATTTTTAAATTACTTCTATTAAAAAATCTTAATCCTTACAATACTTATTAGCTGCGGAATACTACAACGGTAATCATTTTCTTTTTGGAACACGGAGCTCTCTGCTGACATCATGACCACAGTGCTCTCTGCTGACATCTCTGTCCATTTTAAGAATTGTCCACAGTAGGATAAAATCCCCATAGAAAACATATGCTGCTCTGGACAGTTCCTAAAATGGACAGAGATGTCAGCAGAGAGCACTGTGCTCATGATGTCAGCAGAAAGCTCTGTGTTCCAAAAAGAAAAGAATTTCCTCTGTAGTTTTCAGCAGCTAATAAGTACTGGAAGGATTAAGATTTTTTAATAGAAGTAATTTACAAATCTGTTTAACTTTCTGGCACCAGTTGATTAAAAAAAAAAGTTTTCCACTGGAGTACCTCTTTAAGAAAGGTGGCAAGCACCTGCACCAACCCCTCTCCTGATGAAGAGTCGAAACATGTGTTGAAGAGGTTAGTGGCGTGCACTCACAGGGCCAGAAACATGTCCCAGACATGTCATTATTATAGTGATTTTTGGAATATCGCACACATTGATGCTTTAGTGTAGTAATGATATATTTGTGACACATGTATATGGTAGACAATAGGAGGTTGTTGGTAGTCATGTGATGCTCCCCATCTGATCTTTTTTTGAGGCTGCTTTTTTTTAAGGTAGGTTACTTTAGAATGGGAGGGCTTCTCTGTTGCGTTCTGTATATTTTGGACCAACTATTGTGGTTTTGTATAAATATTGCGTGTCAGTCTTATGTAGGTTTTATAAGTGACCAGCTTTAGTGATTGAGAAACAATAGAGATTACTGCTGGCATTCTGGTAGGTTTTGCATTTTTGTTTAAAAAAAGAAATGTTCAAAATGTACAATGTGAACCAACCATTTAAGGCAGTATTCCCCAAACGTGGAGCCTCTAGCTGTTGCATACTGCAACTCCCAGCATTCTCAACCAGTCTTTGGCTGGGAGTTGTAGTTTTGCATCAGCTGGAGGCTTCCTGTTTGGGAAACACTGCCATAAGCAAGGGGTTACAGTTAAACAGCAATCTATATAGTTCACTGCTTAACTATATGTTGATGAAAGAGTTGAATTGTGCTGCACAGCATGGCAACTTAACTCTTTCATTGCTTGGTCGGCGCATAGCACTCAGCCCAGTAAAAGGTAACAATAAAGCAGTGATCTATAAAGTTCACTGGTTTACTGTATATTCTTGCTGGGCAGAAGATATACAATGTGTATCTCCTGCCCAGCCTGAGCTGTACCCATGGCTGTATAGCTGTGGGCACAGAACAGCTATGCTTGGAGCAAGGACAGTATACAGCACTGCTCTATGCAGCGCTGTATACTATACAGCCGGCAAAGGGTAAGAATTGATGCTGCGCATTACTACTTGTCTCTGTTAAACGCCACATAGTCTCAGCATGCTGTGTTTTTGGGAAATGTCCTTGAGCCTTAAAACTATATTGCAAATGCATTTTTTCCCTGCTTATGTCACTGTGTTCATATAATTTGCTGTTTTGTTCAGCGTGTGTCTGTAAATTTTAGTAAGCTGTAACCAGGGGGGTACTTGGCAGTTCTCCAGGGGGTACTTGAAAAAAAAAAATCTGTAATGGCAGCCACAGCCACTGGTTACTGGTCTGGACCACTTTGAAAGAAATGGTAGGCTGACATCACCGAGGAGCAGAGCAGGAGGACAGCAAAGGTGAAGCGCAGGCACTGGGCTGCTGTGGGCAGTAATTACCATCAGCTTTGTTGCTCCACTACTCCTGCAGACTGGGGACCTACTGCTTTGAGCTATAGCAATAGGTTCCCAGACCAGAGGAGCAGTGGAGCACCAAAGCTGGACAGTATGGCGGCCTAGAACTATATATGGGGGCAGTTTGGGGGCCTACAGCTATATTTGGGGGTACAGAGGGGGCCTAACAACTTTATGGGGATGCAAAGCGGGTACTATTATTGTGTGTGACAATAAACCTGAGGAGTTTGTAAATAAGTGGGTATTCGACTGCAGAAAGAAGCCTAAAATGTATTTTTGGCTGGTTCTGTGGATAAATCTTAATGGCGGTCTAGGCCAGATAGTGAAAAAAAGAAATAAACAACTCAGATTAGAGAAGACGTGACCTGTAAATTGTGGGACTGGGGAGATAGGGAGAGGAACAGGGGCCCTGGTATAGAGGAAAGTAAAGCATATGAATTATACTATAATCATTACAAAATGTCTTTAATATGGGGGTACAGTTTTTGGGAATGAGCTGTCAAGGGGTACTCAGGCAAAAAAGTTTGAGAACCACTGGTTTAGACATTAGAAATAGTAGAGATAATTGGAATAATTGGAATAAAATCCACAAACGCTTTTGCAATGCTGTGTGTACATAACCTTGTCTAAGGCTGATCACGCCGAATTCACCGCTTAACATACTAAGCTGGAGATGTCATACACTTTTTATACTACATCAGATTAAACATAGCTAAAATCTATTTGCTACTACAGATTCATCACTTACCAGAGTATCATCACTCCGAGCTATACTCATGTTGCTCCTTGACAAGAATGATCTTGACAGTCTTTGGCACAGGGATATCAAGCGGACAGATTGCTTGAGAAGAAAATTAAAAGACGACGTGGATTTATTGCATGAGAAATGAAGGGTTCATTGCCAAGTAGTTTTACAAATAGGTGACAGAAAGATATCTAGATAGATAGAGAGAGATATATAATGGATGATACAGACATAAATGAAGAATGACAAAAGATGATAAAGAGATGATGTACATCATATATAGGCCATATGCATATTAAGGCATAAAAATATAGATAAATGTTTGCTACCTGTTTCTTAGGTTTGAAAACTTGTGTAGGAATGAGGGTAAGAATGAAAAAAAAATTCATTGGGAAAAACAAAAATCAACTCTTTATTGAAAGAAACCCCCTTGTTTTGCAGGCTGAACCAGTATGCAGTCTACCAACCCAGTGACATCTATTATCTTATAGGAGTGACTGGCCATATTCTCATGAATATATTCCATCATGAAAAGACACCTTCCAAAGGTGCTACTTTGATTTGCACATGAAACAGGTAAAATACCAGAGAAAATAAAGAAGGAACCATGGCACAATGAAATTATGCACCATAGAGATGAAACACTGCAATGGAATAGAAGGAACATACTTTCCATTTTCTCCGGGCGGCAAACTTCTTGAATTTCTCCATGTTCACAGCGGAAGCTTTTCTGCTCAATGCTTGCTGTGTGTCTTTAGGCTGCAACAAGTTGACAAAGTAAGAACAGCAGGGATTTACACACATGGGGGGTGTAATGCACAGATATAATAAAAGCCTTTACAATACATGTAATCACACGGCAGTGTTTTTTGTAAGTAATAAAAACAGTAAACTGAATAAGATCACTTGGAAAGCTGGAAGAAGACCAGAAATAAAAGATTTATGTTCTTTATTTTGTGTCAGCAATGAGACATCAGGGACAAGAATATAGGCCAGTTATTACCAACGCAATAAGCTGCAAGGTAAGATGGAGTTCAGCTTCTCCCAGGACAGGAGTGAAAAGATCTTTGCCACTTATTACAATTAACTCCATCAATAACGCTGCACCGTATAGTACAAGATGGATTCAGACACTTCCCAGCTCGTGCACTGAATTATATAAGTTCATGTCTTCAGCTTCCTATACTAGCATGTGGGTCTGCAAATTGAATTTTACTCTACTGGGAACTAGTCTTCTTCTAGAAAAATGTTACTTTCGGAATAGCTAACATGTCACCATTTATGATGGACAGCTAACTGTCCATTTGGTAGAATATTATCAAGAAATATTGCCTAGAAAACAGTAGAAACTCCAAGCTCTGAGCATCCTGCCCCTTTGGGCTTTAGTTGGACACATCTCAAATTAATGTTAACAGACCTTAGAGCGTCTATGGAATGCAAAATAGGAATTTTCCAGATAAAGCTTTATAAAACCGCTTTCTTTTCAAAGGTGACTTTTGACCAGGCTGGCGGTGCAACTCTTTTCATGCCTGCCTGTGACACTTTAGGAAAATCCATCACAGTTGTCTGCTCTGTGCAGTCCAGCCCAATGCCAGACAAGCATCTGGGAAATATATCCGGCACCGCCTCTCTCACAATCTGTATTGTGTGTAATACAGTGAGGGATGACACCAGTCTAGGCCAAACAGGCAATAATAAAAGAACCAGTGAACATCTTTTATTTAATCACATAAAAAATGTACTGAGTAGTGAATATAAAAACAATAAGAGCTTAACCAAGCTTCATCAGGGAGTACAAGGACTATTTGATACTGGAAGAAGTAACAGGAGTTACTGCTCTTACCTTAATCCAAGGGTGATGCAAACTATCTTCAATGGTCATTCTCTTCCTTTCATATAAAACAAGAAAATATTAACAAGGTTGATACTCATTAATAATTTTGCTATTACACTGTACACTATATGAAAACGAAATAGTGTTCTTAATATAGCCAAAGCCATCTCCCTTGTAAGCAGTGTTTACAAGCAATGTAACTGGAAGGCAATTTTCCTACCACTTACACTAACACTATGTAAATATGTGGCATGGGGCACCATGTACCACTAAGGCTGAGTTATCGTTATTGTCTTTTCCATTGGCTTGCTCCTTCTTTGGAGCAGAACAATAAAAATAATGGCCCTGGCGGATCCATTGCATGATGGAAACCAAAGGCACCTTACAAATCCCTTTGACTTTAATGGGGTCCAGATTTCTGTAATGGTGTCTGGCATTTTACCAGACAAAGTACCACAGCGGTATGTTTGACAGAACCTATGATTGAGACGCCAACAACATAGTGTGAACAAACTATTATAGCTGGACTGGCTCTGTGTTTGCCACAAAGAAGGCAACTTGGATATGCCATTTTCCATCCCAGGCTGAATCAGTTATTTCTAAAATATGGTGGCTCTGTAAGGCTATGTTCACATCAGCGTTGTTGAGCGCCATTAGGGGGCTCCATTACAACTAGTGATAACGGGGCTGGGACGGAGGTAATGACACTGGAAACCAACGGAACCTAACGGAACCTAACAGGTCCCATGCACTTTGAATGGGGTATGTCAGAGTTGCATTAGATGCCTGATATCTTATGATTTTAGCAGAGAATAACTTGACATACAGGATTTCTTTTTCTCCGCTAAAGTCCCTTAATTTCAACAGAATCTGCAAAACAAGTTTCCTAATGGAGTCTTCATAATGAAGAAGAAAATAACTCACTTTGGATCCTTGACTAGAAGCCGCCGAATAAAATCTTTGGCCAGATCACTTGTGCTGCTGAAGAACTCATCTTCAAATTCATAACTAACAGCAGATATATTGGCCAAAGTCTCTTGTTTGGTCTCACCAAGGAATGGGGAAGCACCACTCAACCTGGATAAACAGAAGGAACAACAGGTAACATTTACAAATGTACGAATTAAACCATTACTATTTGGAAGGTTCCAGGACACAGAATTTGGGGTAAATCAGGTATCGAATTCAGATAAGGAGAGTAAATTATAGAACACAAGATAATTTTATTGAAACTTAGAAAGCTTGGTTAGGCTATGTTTACCTAGAAATATTGCCTAGAAAAGTCTGAGCATCCTGCCAACACAGAAAAAGGTGCAAATCTTTCCATTTTAGTATTTCTCTGTGTCTGTTCCACTCTTGATTTTAGATAAAAATACTGAGTAAAATATTATGTGTGAACATAGCCACATACTATGCACAAATCTGCATTGATTTTATAGCATTCTGCAGTTTCCCAGATCTGGACCATGCCCTACACATTTTTACACTAATTGCAATGCAAAAGGTGAAATCCAAAGCAAAATCTACAGCAGAATCCATGTGTTACATGTGTGTTTTGCTGTAAATGATGGGGCTCTTTCCTCTTCATGTGAACCTGTTAAAAACACACTAAAAACACACTTAAAAGGGAAAAGGAAAAACAAATAAATTTGATACTTACAGAATATATGTTATTACGCCAATACTCCTATAAAAATAAAAAATTTAATTAGAATCAAAGAAACAAACTTAAAGTTCACTTACCACCACTGAAAACTTATCATATTAGTTATTTCATTTGTATAGTGATATTCGCTATTCCATTCTCCTGACTCTCCTGTTTCAGCACTGGCCACAGAGGTGTCCCCTCTCAGCCAGCGATTGGCTGAGCATAAGACGTCTTGTCTCAAAATCAGGAACAAGTGGTGGGACTGAAAGGTGCTGAAATGGGAGCTATGGGGGACTGGGGTAGGCAAGTATCACAATTATTTTTATGTTTACAGTGTTGACCAAATTAATGGAAATGTTATAAAAAACAGTATTTTTATTGCTGTTTTGAATTTTATCTCAAATACTAAATATACTTTGTTTTACAAGAAAGACATGTTCTTATAAAAAGAATTTTAAAAAGAAGTTTTATAAATGATCCTTTGACCAATATCAAGGATATCATTATCAACCAATATTCAGGCATAGAGAGAACACTTTTTTTCAGTGTTCAGTCATAAAGTATTTGTGTGCACAAGTGAAGAGAAGTTCTTCCATCAGTCGCTGCTTGTTTATTATGCCAATAATTACACTATTGGAATTAGGTGTGAACTGTTGCCTGGCTAAAGTAACACTTCAATGTCATGGTCCTCAAGAAAACGTGTCACGTTACGACCCTTGTGGCATGAAAATACTGTAACACCATGAAAGCGTACTAAAATTAAAATGTTGCTAAACTGATGATGTTCATGGATCATAAATTGCTTGTAAGATTGGTGTGTTGGTGATTGGTGTGAAAACTAAATGGTGCCCTTAGTATAGCCAAACCTGTCTCCCTGGTAAGCAGTGTTTACAAGCAATGTTCATTGGAAGGCAATTTTCATACCACTAACACTATGTAAATATGTGGCACATGTACAAATAAGGCTGTGTTTATATCTTCATTGTCTTTTCCATTGGCTTGCTCCTTCATCATCCAATCCCAACACATCTATTTTATAAGCAATTTATAATCCATGAACATTACAGACCTTTAAAAGGGGTACTTCACTGGAAAACATTTTTTTGTGCCAGAACGTTAAACAGATTTGTAAATTACTTCTATTAAAAAAATCTTAATCCTTACAGTACTTATCAGCTGCTATATGCTCCACAGGAAGTTCTTTTCTTTTTGAATTTCCTTTCTGTCTGACCACAGTGCTCTCTGCTGACACCTCTGTCCATCCTGCTCTGGACAGTTCCTGACATGGACATAGGTGTCAGCAGAGAGCACTGTGGTTAGACAGAAAGGAAATTCAAATAGAAAAGGACTTCCTGTGGAGCATATAGCAACTGATAAGTAGTAGAAAGATTAAGATTTTTAAATAGAAGTAATTTACTAATCCGTTTAACTTTCTGGCACCAGTTGATTTAAAAATAAAAAATAAATGTTTTCCAATGGAGTACCCCTTTAAAGAAACAGAAACTGGCTAAACAAATGAGGGGGGAAAAATCATTAAAAAAACTAACAAAAAAAAAAGACTTGACTGGACTAAACAGTATGAAAACTGGCCAACAGAAGACTGGGAATAAGTGACAATGTTGAATTTTGTTAGCATAAGTTATTTTTGGTTAGTAAAAAAACCATTTTAAATAATAAATCTTTACATATTTATGGTTATTCTTGAGGATTATGCTCGATGTTCAGGTTTCAGTGATAAGAGCATCATCCAGTGTTCTGAGCAGCAAGTACAATATGTCAGATGACAGTCTGGAAAACAAATGAGGGAAGACTACATCGTCCAGCGATCGTCCAGCACATTATGGAGGGTAATATGAAGCAGAAGCCGTACAAGTCTGACGTAGAGCAAAACCTAATGCCTCAGCTGTGGAATGGAATTTACAGAGACCGGGGACTTCCATGACAGATCATGGTATTAAAATGTTACCTTGACTAAACAACAGCTCACACATGAATTCAATAGAGACATTAGGGGCAGATCTAAGATCTGAAATGAAAAACATCAGTTTACAAACAAACAACAACCGATGGAAGAACTTACCTAAGCTTGGGCACACAATGACTGTATGTATGAACACTAAAAGTTGTGTGAACTTACAGTAAACTGGCTAGTAATGAACCTCGCAGCTCAGCTTTCCAAGTGCTACGGTTGCCTGGAAAAAGTGGATACAGTCCTAGGAAACCTTATACTGTCATACTGGACTTTTCCAGGCAATCAAAACACTTGGAAAGCTGAACTAATTTATGCAGACTAAAGTAATCAACAGCCAAGCCATGAGGTTCATTACCAGCCAGTTTACTTTAAGTTCACTCAACTCTACTGAACACTGTAAGAAAAACATGTTTTTTTTAAAAATAAAGTTTATTTGGTGCTATTTGATGCATCTTTGTTGACATAGCAGCTCAGCAACAGGTCTGCCAGTATAATACTAGCACTCAAATGGTACCCTCCCAACTTTGGCCGACATCTACTATTCTTCCAGATTACCCCTTTTACATATGGCATAGCTTGGGATATGTTTTCTTTGGGGGGAGAGAAGAATAAAACTCATTTGGCATGATACTTCTTTCCCCTGACACCCCCATGTACATTTTACAGTCAGCAGGTGGCATGTTTGGTCAACCTTCATCTAATTTTAAGGCAGAATTCTGAATGTAGCTCAGGAATGTGCATAGACTTACCACATATCAGACTCCAAACCAAGTGGCTCATAGTTAACAATTTCTGGAGCTGTCAATAGAACAAAGCACATAGTAAGAAAAACGGAGTTAAAAAAATAAAAATGAAAAACTTTGAAGGTTTTTTTCAGGGACTTTAAAATGGTTGGTGTATTCTTACGATAGGACATCGATATCATTTTGACGGGGATCAGACTCCTGGCACCCCCACTAATCGGTTGATAAGGGGCCACAGCTCCTAGAGGACACCACGTCTCCATTATTTACCGGGGTACAGATGTTCATATTTTGTGACTATAGTACAAAGGACATGGCACTTGTCTGATGCCTTTCTTATGAATAGGCTGTCAATATCAAATTCCCAGAGAAATCCTTTTATTTTAACAAAGGAGCAGCAGTTCTAACAAAAAGAATACTTACTTACCAACAAATTCAGGAGTTCCAAATATATTTTTAAATTCATTGCTAATGTCAATTTTGTGAGCTAGGCCAAAATCTATTATCTTAATACGAGGCTTCGGAGAGTTCCTGTCCAGCAACATGATGT
Organism: Hyla sarda; assembly: GCF_029499605.1. Classification (NCBI taxonomy): domain Eukaryota; kingdom Metazoa; phylum Chordata; class Amphibia; order Anura; family Hylidae; genus Hyla; species Hyla sarda. Next base: position 381,457,141 of record NC_079189.1, on the reverse strand, counting down.
TTTCCGGCTAGGTAAAAAACAGCATATTACTAAAGGGTTAAAAAACTGAAAACACCTGTGCTCTGTAATTTTAACAGTGGTTCTTATTTGCAAGTAACTATACATGCTTGTAAATGTTCTGTACCTTGAGATCAAAATGAGCAATCTGCAGGGAGTGAAGGTAGTTGACGCCATTCAAAATCTGTTTGAGAAACTCAGTGGCTTCTTCTTCTGTCAAGGATTCTTTCTCAGCAAGGAAGTCAAACAGCTCTCCACCTGCAACACTAGTTTAGAGAGAGAGAGAGAGTACAATGTATTATTAAAGTAAATAGAAGGCATATCAGACAATGGGTAAAGGGAACCGGTCACAATGAAGAAGTAGTCCAATCTACAGGAGGGAGGGGGGGGGAGAGAGAGAGAGAGAGAGAGAGAGAGTGAGAGAGAGTGAGAGAGAGTGAGAGAGAGTGAGAGTGTGTGAGGGAGAGAGAGAGGGGGAGGGGGAGAGGGGGAGAGAGAGTGAGAGTGGGTGAGGGAGAGAGAGTGAGGGAGAGAGAGAGAGAGAGAGAGAGAGTAAGAGTGTGAGCGAGAGAGTGAGTGAGTGAGTGAGTGGGGAGAGTGAGGGGGGAGAGAGGGGGGAGAGTGAGGGGGGAGAGTGAGGGGGGAGAGTGAGGGGGGAGAGTGAGGGGGGAGAGTGAGAGGGGAGAGTGAGGGGGAGAGTGAGGGGGAGAGTGAGGGGGAGAGTGAGGGGGAGAGTGAGGGGGAGAGTGAGGGGGAGAGTGAGGGGGAGAGAGAGAAAGGGAGAGAGGGAGGGAGGGAGAGAGAGAGAGAGAGAGAGAGAGAGAGAGAGAGGGAGGGGAGAGAGAGAGGGAGGGAGGGGAGAGAGAGAGGGAGGGAGGGGGAGAGAGAGAGAGAGAGAGGGAGGGAGGGAGGGAGGGAGAGAGGGAGGGAGAGAGGGAGGGAGAGAGAGAGAGGGAGGGAGAGAGAGAGAGGGGGAGAGAGTGAAAGAGAGAGTGAGTGAGAGTTTGAGAGAGTGTGATTTACAGCTATCTGTGTATAAATGTGCATATAGAGCGCTGAGAGTTGAATAGCAATATCCACTTAGCCCAGAATGAGTAGCTTTCCATAAAAATGACAAGTTATCTTGAAGCTTTTCCCACCAATATATATATATATATTAATCCACTCAGTTCCTCCTTTTCCATGACATGATGCCTGCAGATTTGGCTCTATTTTTAACATACACGGTATTCCCATCTCAAGAAGTTTTCATCTATTCACAGGGGAGGGAAAAATTACTGATCGATGGGAGTCAATCTTCCAAGACATCTACCCATCATGCAATGGAGGTGAAATGTCCAGAATGAACAGGATGCACTGCATGTGCATAGAGAGCAATCCATAGTTTCTCTTATAGGGCATCTGGACATTGCTGAGTGCTGAGCTTGGAAGCCCCATAGAGAATGCATCACTGGCTGTGCACTCGCGGTGTGCTTCCTTCTCTACATAGACTTCTATGCAGAAACATGTACAGATTTTTCAGCTGGCCAGGGAGCAGAGCAAAATGCTGTCCCCGGCTATTAACTTACGATCACAGTGGGTCTCAGGAGTGAGCCCCGGTGCAATCAACAACTTTTGACATTTCTGATCGACATGTCAGAAGTTGATCCCTTTAGGGTACCTAGACGCACTAAAGAGGTACTTAGAAAGTGAGAAGACAGAAACAGGGAGAGAGCAGATGCAACAGGAGCTGCTGCGGGACCTGCAGGAAACTGGGGGGCAGACATGTGTACCTTTTTTTTTTTTATACATTTTTTTTAATGCAGGAAACCCCTTTTATATAAATGTCAACTTAACCTGCCAGTTGACATGGTAACATAGAATGTGTTGACAGATAAGAACCATTTGGCCCATCAAGTCTGCCCAATTTTCCACCTGATCAGCTGACCATTTAATGTGCACGTTGAGGAAAGAAGATTCAGGCATGTCGGATTTATCATTCAGCCCCGCTGGAGGTAAACTACTACAGAAGGGTCTCACGTTACCTTTTCTATAATTAACAGCTTTAAAAAAACACACGCTTGGTCGAGCAAGTATGTTTATGGGGGAGCCTGCAGGGAAAGCAGTCATGAATATACATCTTTATGGTATATTTTATGTGTGGAAAAATTGGTGGAGAAATTAATTAATCTGAAGGAGACTAACAGGAATCTATGCTCACTCTGCAGAAACAACCCCATTCAGAAACATGGAATTCAATTCCTGAAACCAAACTGCAGGTGAATATACTCTGACATTTTGCTAAAAAGCCACTAAAATCAATAGTATATTCATTCGTCTGGATTTAGTTGGTGTCTTAACTTATGGACCATGACGACATAGGTGCACTTACCCATTACACATATAAAATAGTTCTTTGCTGTCACCAGGTTTACGGTCATATGGCCGGGTTTAAAAGAGGAATCCTAAAAACACTCCAACAGACACACACGGGGACATTATTTTCCTAAAGGGGTGCTCCGGTGGAAAACAAATGTTTTCAAATAAACTGGTGCCAGAATCAGATTTGTAAATGACTTCTAGTAAAAAATCTTAATCCTTCCAGTAATTTTTAGCTGTTGTATACTACACAGGAAGTTGTTCTTTGTAGTTCTTTTCAGTCTGATCACAGTGCTCTCTGCTGACACCTCTGTCCATGTCAGGAACTGTCCAGAGCAGGAGAGATTTGCTATTGGGATTTTCTCTTACTCTGGACAGTTCCTGACAAAAACAGAGGTGTCAGTACTGTTGTAGTATACAACAGCTGATAAGTACTGGAAGGATTAAGATTTTTAAACAGAAGTCATTTACCAATATATATACAACTTTCTGGCACGAGTTAATTTGAAAACATTTGTTTTCCACCAGAGTACCCGTTTAAAACAGCTGTGATACAGAGTAGACAGTACCACAGATTGATAGAAAGATAGAAGTATTTCAAGTGATAATCTGTTTCAGCAGTATTTTTGTCTGATATCTGTTATTGTGGCTCAGACATGTAGGTTATACCTGAAACTGCCTTTCTGGGAAATTACTTTTATAACAGCTAAAAGTTCAGAAAAAATAAACTAAATACACGAATGTCTTTAAAGCGTACCCGTCAGATCAAACAAAAAACATTTTTTTTAAATATATCACTCAGTACCTAATCCTGACCATGTACATATAATTTTTATGTGTCTAGCACCTTTATTTATTTTTTTATTACACTTTTAATTTAGCTCACTAGTCTGAATTCCTCTCAAAGGCAGGGGGCGTGGCCTCACTGTGAAGGTCTCCGCCCCCTCCCTCAGTATGCTGTCTGCTCACATCTCCCCTAGAATTAGCAAAACTACAACTCCCAGCTTGTCCTCACTGACAGTAGTGGGACACAAGCTGACAGTGGGAGGATTTTTCCTCTAGCTGTGATCCCTGCACTCACAACTGTCAATAAAGGAAGTGTGTCCATGACATAGGTGATGATGCTTGGACACAGCAGGACTAGTATGTGTCCAAGCAGGCAGTTTTTTGACTGGCCTTTTCAGCATGAAATACAGAAAATTTTCTAATGAAAGCTATTGCAAAACCTATTGGTTATACATGCTTTACAACATATCAAAAGTTTTTGTATCTGACAGTGCCCATTTAAGCTGCAGGAAACAGCAGATAAAACATCTAGACAATAATGTCAGTGGAAGGCCTGTTGTAACAAGAACTATAAAAAAAAAATAAAAAAAATTATGTTAACCCCTTAAGGACCAAGGACGTACCGGTACGTCCTTGGTCCTGCTCTTCTGATATAACGCGGGGTTACACAGTAACCCCGCGTCATATCATGGCGGGCCCGGCGTCATAGTGAAGCCGGGACCCGCCTCTAATAGCGCGCAGCGCCGATCGCGGCGCCGCGCACTATTAACCCTTTAGCCGCGCGCTCAGAGCTGAGCCGCGCGGCTAAAAGTGAAAGTGAAAGTTCCCGGCTAGCTCAGTCGGGCTGTTCGGGATAGCCGCGGCTAATCGCGGCATCCCGAACAGCTGACAGGACAGCGGGAGGGCCCCTTCCTGCCTCCTCGCTGTCCGATCGCCGAATGACTGCTCAGTGCCTGAGATCCAGGCATGAGCAGTCATGCGGCAGAATCGTTGATCACTGGTTTCTTATGAGAAACCAGTGATCAACATAGAAGATCAGTGTGTGCAGTGTTATAGGTCCCTATGGGACCTATAACACTGCAAAAAAAAGTGAAAAAAAAAAGTGAATAAATATCATTTAACTCCTCCCCTATTAAAAGTTTGAATCACCCCCCTTTTCCAATTAAAAAAAAAACACAGTGTAAATAAAAATAAAAATAAACATATGTGGTATGACCGCGTGCGGAAATGTCCGAATTATAAAAATATATCATTAATTAAACCGCTCGGTCAATGGCGTGCGCGCAAAAAAATTCCAAAGTCCAAAATAGTGCATTTTTGGTCACTTTTTATATCATTTAAAAATGAATAAAATGATCAATAAGTCCTATCAATGCAAAAATGGTACCGTTAAAAACTTCAGATCACGGCGCAAAAAATGATCCCTCATACCGCCCCATAGACAGAAAAATAAAAAGTTATAGGGGTCAGAAGATGACAATTTTAAACGTATTAATTTTCCTGCATGTAGTTATGATTTTTTCCAGAAGTACGACAAAATCAAACCTATATAAGTAGGGTATCATTTTAATCGTATGGACCTACAGAATACATATCAGGTGTCATTTTTACCGAAAAATGTACTACGTAGAAACGGAAGCCCCCAAAAGTTACAAAACAGCGTTTTTTTTTCAATTTTGTTGCACAATGATTTTTTTTCCCGCTTCACCATAGATTTTTGGGCAAAATGACTGACGTCATTACAAAGTAGAATTGGTGGCGCAAAAAATAAGCCATCATATGGATTTTTAGGTGTAAATTTGAAAGAGTTATGATTTTTTAAAGGCAAGGAGCAAAAAACGAAAATGCAAAAACGGAAAAACCTCCGGTCCTTAAGGGGTTAAATGCAAACACACACACATATGATCTTGATCAATGGTGTCCAGGCACAGCAGTTGGGCCCACACAAATCTAAAGTGCAAGTTTCTCCAAAATTGGGGTACAATATTTCCTGATATGAAATGCATAACAAATATGGACAATATTTAACCAAATGTTATGAAAACTAATCCATAAACAGACTCCACAGTGGCGGAATCTTATATGGTTACCCTGGCAAAGAATGTATTTTTTGGGTGTTTGCCAGCACTTTCTGTTCCATTTTAGACACTTCACAGAGACATAACTTGCTACAGACTGATTTTGCTTAGGAAAACTGTCAAACAGGATAAGTGAAGGGCCCTTGAAATAGCAGGCTTCAGTTGGTGCTGTGTTGTCTTGTGGTTGCACAGGAAGCACATTACATCATCCTTTCAGAGACTTAAACACAACAAGTATTGCAAGGTGGGGGGGGGGGGGGGCACTTACAGCTCAAGAATGAGAATGACATCTGCTTTGTTCTCGAACACCTCATGCAGTGTGATCACATTAGGATGTCGGATTTCTTTCAGTATGCTGACCTCCCTTTCTATATCCTCCCGAGTCACCCCGCGGCGGCTTGATTTGGTTCGCCTCTTCTTGATGAATTTTGCAGCATACTGCACACCTGTACTTTTTTCCTGGCATTTCTTTACCACAGCAAACTGCCCACTAAAAGTGAAAAAAACAAAACAAAAACATATCAAAATAAGAGTCAACAGTCACGGAGCAGGTAAGATGCCAGGACAACATCTCACACATACAACTGGACCTAGATATATCAACTGCAACACTGCTATGTGTCAGAGGAAACCGTCCTGCATTCATATTCATATTACAAAACTAAATATCAAAGTTACACAGACTATTTGGAATATGGATATCTATACACACATTTCATCTTCAGAGGTCAGTGCTTAAAGGAGGAGATTTTGCTAGTAGTAAAGTCAATCCCAAAGAAATTGTAAATTGATGCCAAGGTCTCTTGGTAAAAGCTTCAGTCGGTTCATCGAGTGATGCAAGATGAAAATTTATTACAAGGTCACCTTGCTAAGATATGTTTATCCAGGCCATGGTGTACTTCTTTCTGATGGCTGGTTTTACAAGTTTCATCAGAGACAGCCAATGATCCCCCTCCCCACAACTAGAGCTATTGCAGAACACATGCAAATAAAGGGAATCTGTCAGCAGCATCACCCACACTAAACTGTTAATACAGGGTAATAGTGCGGGTGATGCTGAATCTAATGCAGGGTACCTTTCTGAAATCTGTTGCACAGTCCGGGGAGAAATAGCTAAATATGAATAAGCAAATGATGATCTTTGTCCACTTAAGGAGTTCCCAGTCCCTTGGTGCACCATTCTGACCTCCTGGCTGGTCCTTATAATATGGCCCCTTCATAAATATTCATCTTTTGCACTCGATCCATGAGCGCGCTTGCGCCAATACCCCCCCTTGTGCTGAAGAGCACAAGATTAATAGCTATGAAGGGAAACCAAGGGGCTGGGAAGAACCCAAGTGCACACGCACCAAGACAATCATTTATATATTCAGATGTATCTATTTTTCAAAAAGGTAAACTGTATTAGATTCAGCATCACAAGCACATATATTGTATAAACAGGTTAGTACGGGTGATGCTGCTGACAGATTCCTTTCAAAAGGAATCATCCTGCCTGAACCATGAGTTGTCAGGGCGATATCCGGCAGCTTCTCCAATCCCCATCAGCCCTGACTGATAGATCTATTCCTGTTTTGGGACAAGGGATAGCTCTATCAATCAGGTTCGCTGTGGCAGGCAGAATCCTCCAGCAACAGCCCCAATGACTTGACATTCGGCAGCAGGAAAGTTATAACAGGTTTACTTTAAAATGCCAATGTAAAAAAAAAAACTGAAATTTTAAAAAGAGGTACTCCACTGCCCCAGCATTCGGAACATTTTGTTCCGAACGCTGGGTGTGGGCTGCGGGGATAGTGACGTCACAGCCACACCCTTTGTGACAACACCACGCCCCTTGTGGCGTGACGTCACACCCCCTCAATGCAAGCCTAGGGGAGGGGGTGTGGCACATGCCACGCCCCCTCCCATAGACTTGCATTGAGGAGGTGTGGCGTGACGTCAAGAGGGGCTTGGCCGTGCCGTCACGACCCCCACAGCCCACAGCCAGCGTTCGGAACAAAATGTTCTGAACGCTGGCGCAGTGGAGTACCCCTTTAAGCACATCAAATTCAGCTGCCAATAACAACCCTGATTTGTCAAACCCTAAAATTAATCCTAGAGCTCTATGAAAATATGCCATGAAACTGAACAAATGTCCAAAACACCCTACTTTACTATAAATATTTAGTCATGACTAGATCTGACAATTATTACGTCTATGGGCAACGATTTACTGTGTTTAGGAGACATTCCAACAGTACTTCGACAGGTCTTATTCTCTGAGCTTACCTTTACAATAAATATGCCTATCCAATCTTGCATGTTTATAGTGGGAGGCCAACAGGACACATAGCTGTTGACTCTAAAGAGGATGCTAGAAGATTGTTGTAACAACATCAGAAGGTGAGCAGATTCACTATATGTGCCATACTCAGATGTCCTACTATCAGAGTGGAGCTCTGTTTTCTACCATATAGCAAACCAGCTTTTGGTTGGCATATCCTTAGGTATATTTGGATTGTTTTTTGGTATATAATAAAGCTACACATTTTTGGTAAATCAGTGTTTTACGTGGAGAATGTGTTTGTATTAATCTGTTGGTATTCTTTATTGCTCCTAATTTTTGTATAATCTTTGATGGTGTATTTAATTGTTTTTTTTTTTACAATATTTTGTGTCAAAAGGGTAAATATATTCACAAACCAAGGTAAACAAGTACAGAGGAAGTATTAGTACAATGCTGATGAGGTGAACTCAAGAAAAAAAGGGGAGCCACACATTTCAGTTACGAAAAGGAAAGAACAATATCAATACAAATGACATTGAAAAGTAAAAAAAATAAAATAAAAAATTGTAAGTATCTGGTGGAAAATCATCAAAAAAGGTTGTCGTCATAAAGATTGGTGGTACTGCATGTCACGGGCATGAGAAGACGATATTCAAGGTGGCCAAAGTCAGTCCAATAGGAAAAATTGGAAGGCTGTGTGCCAGGAGATAAGGGTGGTTTATGGAAATTAGGAGTGACAGGTGAGATGGGAGACTGTAAAGGAAGTTTAAAATGGCCATAGTAGCATGGAGTTGAGTGATAAAGATGCAGATGATAGTGTTTAGAAGATACTTAAAGGGCCTATTACAGGGCCTATTACACTGGTCAATTTTGGGCCAAACAAGTCAATTATTGCCCAGTTTAATAGACCCAATAAACAAGTGAATACTTGTTTTTCAGCTGATCGCTGGCATTGCGTAGCCATCCAATGATGATTTTTAGGGTCTCACATTTGCCTGTGTAAGCAGGTGATGTGCAGCTGTAATTTAAGTCCAGGGCTGAACAAACAGCGATTGTTCATGTAGACCTGGCCGCACAATCGTATTGATCATATAAATTGCTCATTAAATGTGTCGATTTGCTCTATCGGCGCTCTTATCCGGCTTGGGCCTATCTGTCTAAAAAAAATAAAAAATTTAAAAAAGCCCTTAGTCTATAGTTACATAAATAAACGAATGCAATAAATAAATGAAGGTCGGCATTAAAGAGTTCTTTCTCCACAATTAGATAAAGTTGCATACTTCAGACCATGAGAAAAATGCTATTCTGTACATCAATCACACCAACCATCCATTTCCATGAGTAATAGTCTTTCCAGGAGGAGAGAGGTTTGCAGAGTAAACTCAGACTGGAAATACCAATAATACAGTACATGTGTAAGCTTGTATCTTACTTAAGCCAATTTGTTACACAGAGGAGAATCAAGACACACAATGAATGTAGATGATAGCCTTGTGCTGGAACAAATACTTCAGCAATAACAGTGATTTTCTGAGCGATCTTCTAATGCCTATCGAATTACTCATGAATTATTAGCCTGAAATAGATCTTTTAACAGAACTTGGAAGGTTGCCCCACTCCACTGCACCTAAGTCACAAAACTACTGCTACAAGTCATCTCTTCTCTTCCTAGCCTAGAACACTATAATAATAGATATATTTAATGACACGTATTAGGTTTTATAAAACATTTCCATTTGAGATAAAATAAATGAATACAAAGCCCTGAGGTGCTTTCTTGTGTGAAGTCAGTTAAAGGGGACGTTTACAATTAGAGAATAATTAAGCTTGGTATATACATCACAGTCAACCGAACTACGACTTGCTACGACTATTTATAGGGGCATGGCAGCACCCTCTACATATTAAACCAATAACCCCATGTCATGAAAGATGTTCCTAAAATCCTTCCTCGGAACATAGTTCAAAAGTCCTACGGGAAACTGCAGTATGCTTTTACAAACACACTGGAGAAGTTTTTCAGTAAACGTGAAATACTCAAGTGACAAATGCAGAAGTAGAATTCCATAACAACCGGCACTAGCCTATGCAAATCTAAAATATCAGAAGAAGTTAGCATTTCTCATGATTTCCGTAATAACATGAGTTTGGGAAGTAACTGAAAAAATAAAAATAAAATAATGTCCTGTTCTAGTGTGTGACTACCTGATCTGTGCTAGGAACTATTTGATGAGGATCCGAAGCCTCTCCTGACCTCTATGTTTTAGTACATACTATCCTTGTATTCCCCTATGAAATAAAAATTTTAGATAATCTATTACCAATTAGGGACATGTTACTGACACTGTTAGCGATGATTGGACAATGTCACACTGTGTAGAGGACACACCCATTTGACAAGGGGGAATGGGAATGCCCAGCTGTCAATTCAGTCATAACATTTTTTGCTAATTTTATAAGGTAGCTATCTAAAGAAGGCATTAGAAATACAGTTTTCTTTCTTTCTGTAAGACCCCCTCCAACAGCTGGATCTCTGCTGGACCACCACAGGAATGACAACAGTTTATTGGGGAATACAACTATTTACCAAAACAGGCAGGTCAGAAGAGGTGAAAGGCCCTCTTTAATGACCATCATATTTAACCCCTTAAGGACGCAGCCCTTTTTCACCTTAAGGACTGAGCCCTTTTTCGCAATTCTGACCACCGTCACTTTACAAATTAATAAAGCGAAAATGCTTTTACCGAATATTCTGAGATTGTTTTTTCGTGACACATTCTACTTTATTTTGGTGGTAAATTTTCGGCGTTAATTGCATCCTTTTTTTGTGAAAAATCCAAAAATTTCATGAAAATTTTGAAAATTTTGCATTTTTCTAACTTTGAAGCTCTCTGCTTGTAAGGAAAATGGATATTCCAAATAAATGTTATTTTTCTTCACAAACACAATATGTCTACTTTATGTTGGCATCATAAAATGGACATACTTTTGCTTTTTGAAAAAATTAGAGGGCTTCAGAGTAGAGCAGCAATTTTCAAAAATGTCATGAAAATTGCTAAATCTGAAGGGACAGATGTTACAGAACTACAACTCCCAGCATGCCTGGGCAGTCGAGGCCTTTGCCCCCCCCCCCCACTGTCGATTCCCTACCTGATCAGGATCCTGCAGACTCCAGCGAAGATCCCAGGTCCCCAGGCATCTTCTCCTGCAGGTACGGCCTCCATCTTCTTCCCAGAGCCCCTCGACATCCAGGGGCGGGCAGAACGGGGGGTTGCCATGGCAACCCCCTGTCCTGCGCTGCCATTGGTCAGAACTCCGTTCTGAGTAATGGCAGGGGATAGGAGTAGATCGCAAAGCTTTGCGATCTCACTCCAATCCTTTAGGCTGATCGGGGGTGTTGCTGACAACTCCGATCAGCCCTATTTTCCGGGTGATCGGGTCACCAGAGACCCGATCAGCCCGGAATTGGAGAAAATCGCATGTCTGAATTGACATGTGATTTTCTCCGATCGCCAACATGGGGGGGTCTCAGGACCCCCCTGGGCGATGTACCGGGATGCCTGCTGAATGATTTCAGCAGGCATCCGGCTCCGGTCCCCAACCGGCTAGCGGTGGGGACCGGATTTCCCACGGGCGTATGGATACGCCCTCGGTCCTTAAGGACTCGGAATGCAGGGCGTATCCATACGCCCTGCATCCTGAAGAGGTTAAAGCATAAAAAATAAATTAGAAAAACTCAGAAATTTGGGTTATATGCTGGCCAGACAAATATACAATACTCAAAAAAAAAAAAAAAAAAAGGGAACACTAAGATAACACATCCTAGATCTGAATGAATGAACTAATCATATGAAATGCTTTCGTCTTTACATAGATGATTGTGCTGACAAAATCACACAAAAATTATTAATGGAAATCTAATTTATCAACCCATGGAGGTCTGGATATGGAGTCACACTCAAAATCAAAGTGGAAAACCACACTACAGGCTGATCCAACTTTGATGTAATGTCCTTAAAACAAGTCAAAATGAGGCTCAGTAGTGTGTGTGTGTGTGTGTGTGTGTGTGTGTGTGTGGCCTCCACGTGCCCGTATGACCTCCCTACAATGCATAGGCATGCTCCTGATGAGGTGGCGGATGTTCTCCTGAGGGGTGTCCTCCCAGATCTGAACTAAAGCATCCGCCAACTCCTGGACAGTCTGTGGTGCAATGTGGCGTTGGTGGATGGAGCGAGACATCATGTCCCAGATGTGCTCAATCGGATTCAGGTCAGGGAATGGGCGGGCCACTCCATAGCATCAATGCCTTCCTCTTGCAGGAACTACTGACACACTCCAGCCACATGAGGTCTAGCATTGTCTTGCATTAGGAGGAACCCAGGGCCAACTGCACCAGCAAATGTTCTCACAAGGGGTCTGAATATCTCATCTCGGTACCTAATGGCAGTCAGGCTACCTCTGGCAAGCACATGGAGGACTGTGCGGTCCCCCCAAAGAAGTTCCAACCCACACCATTACTGAACCACCGCCAAACCGGTCATGCTGGAGGATGTTGCAGGCAGCAGAACATTCTCCACGGCGTCTCCAGACTCTGTCACGTCTGTCACATGTGCTCAGTGTGAACCTGCTTTCATCTGTGAAGAGCAAAGGGCGCCAGTGGCAAATTTGCCAATCTTTGTGTTCTCTGGCAAATGCCAAACGTCCTGCACGGTGTTGGGCTGCAAGCACAACTCCCACCTGTGGAAATCGGGCCCTCATAACACCCTCAAGGAGTCTGTTTCTGATCATTAGAGTGGACACATACACATTTGTGGCCTGCTGGAGGTCATTTTGCAGGGCAGTGGCAGTGCTCCTCCTTGCACAAATGCGGAGGTAGCCGTTCTGCTGCTGGGTTGTTGCCCTCCTACGGTCTCCTCCACATCTCCTGGTAGCGCCTCCATGCTCTGGACACTATGCTGACAAACACAGCAAACCTTCTTGCCACAGCTCGCATTGATGTGCCATCCTGGATGAGCTGCACTACCTGAGCCACTTGTGTGGGTTGTAGACTCCATCTCATGCTACCAATAGAGTGGAAGCACCGCCAGCATTCAAAAGTGGCCAAAACATCAACCAGGAAGCATAGGAACTGAGAAGTGGTCTGTGGTCACCACCTGCAAAACCAATCCTTTTTTGGGGGTGTCTTGCTAATTGACTATAATTTCCGCCTGTTGTCTGTTCTATTTGCACAACAGCATGTGAAATTGATTGTCAATCAGTGTTGCTTCCTGAGTTGACATTGTGTTTCACATAAGCGTGATTGACTTGGAGTTACATTGTGTTGTTTAAGTGTTCCCTTTATTTTTTTGAGCAGCGTACATTGTATTATCTGGAGCCATCTATGTGATTTTTCAAACACATACTTACCTACCTCAGACTCCCGCTGATGTCATCCGGTCCACCTCGTAGCTCCTGATATTTCCAAGATGGAGTGTTCAAGGCAGTGACAGCTTGCTCTCCCAATCCTTTATTGCAGTGGTTGGCTGAACGGCCATCACTGATGTGAACACTCATCTGGGAAGTAGCAGGAGCTGAGGAAGACTGGATGACATCACAGCAGTAGTTTTTCAAACACATACTTTTGGGGGGGACCAAAGTAGGAGAGTAGTTTGTGTTTTTTTTTTTTTTGATTCAGTTTTTTTTTTTTTCATGCTACCCTCAGCAAAACATATTACTTGTCCTCAAATAACCCTTACTTAAGATGCCTTAAGACAGCTTTTACCGTTTTAGGGCCTATTCACATGTACAGTATCCTGCGCATATTTGATGTGCAGAATTTAATGCTGTAGATTTGAGGCTCTGTGTTTAGTCATTTAGTTTACAATTAAATCTGCAGCTTCAAATCCTGCGCATCACATATATGCACAGGATACTGTACATGTAAATACAGCCTTACACAGCGCAGCTGCGGTGTGTTTGATGCTGCAAATGCCCTTCCAGCAGTCACAGACCAACAGCAGAGGGCACTCCCTGTAGCTCTGGGTGTCCACTTGTAGCAGTGGATTTCCCACCAGCAGTCACAAGCTGACATACAGAGCTACCAGGCCGCAGCAGGAAGCTTGCTCTGCAGTTGCTCTGTGACTGCTGGCAGGACATCCCCAGCGTCAAACACACTGCGGATGTGCTGTGTGACACTACCCTTAAAGTGTATCTGTCATTAAAAAAAACTTTTGATATAACATAGATAATACTATTATATGTATATTTGTAATATACATCGATTAAAAAAATTGTATATTTTTGGCTGAAAAAATGATGTCCCTTCAGCTATTGCCTGTATCTCTATGAGGGGACCAAATTGTCCTGCTTGTCCTCAGCGCACAGAGCCCTGCTTGTCCTCAGCGCACAGAGCCCTGCTTGTCCTCAGCGCACAGAGCCCTGCTTGTCCTCAGCGCACAGAGCCCTGCTTGTCCTCAGCGCACAGAGCCCTGCTTGTCCTCAGCGCACAGAGCCCTGCTTGTCCTCAGCGCACAGAGCCCTGCTTGTCCTCAGCGCACAGAGCCCTGCTTGTCCTCAGCGCACAGAGCCCTGCTTGTCCTCAGCGCACAGAGCCCTGCTTGTCCTCAGCGCACAGAGCCCTGCTTGTCCTCAGCGCACAGAGCCCTGCTTGTCCTCAGCGCACAGAGCCCTGCTTGTCCTCAGCGCACAGAGCCCTGCTTGTCCTCAGCGCACAGAGCCCTGCTTGTCCTCAGCGCACAGAGCCCTGCTTGTCCTCACTGCACAGAGCCCTGCTTGTCCTCACTGCACAGAGCCCTGCTTGTCCTCACTGTATAGAGCCCTGCTTGGCCTCTTCTTGTATTTGGAATCCTTACAGACACACCCAGACAATAGCTGTAGGGACAATAATATAAAAATGTTAACCAATATATATATATATATATATATATATATATATATATATATAGCAATCCAAGGGAAGCAGCACCCCAAAAAAAAGGTAATATGGTGCACGCAGAACCGAACCCTGGTCAATGGTCCATATGTAGATAAATTAGTAGAAATCCGCAGCACACAAAATGATGAAAAGTGCAAAAAAATGAGATTTATTCCATATCTTTGCTTGAGAAAGACCAGGAGAGCTGGTTGAAACGTCGCTGTAACTTTCACCAAAGATATGGAATGAATCTCATTTTTTTTGCACTTTTCATCATTTTGTGTGCTGCGGATTTCTACTAATTTATATATATATATATATATATATATATATATATATATATATATATATACATACACACATACACACACACACATATAATGGTATTATCTACATTATATTAAATGTTTTTGTTAACGACAGGTAGACTTTAAGTATTATTAGACTCATTTAGGGTATTGGAGAAAGGACCAGAATTTCTAGAAGAATTTTATAGTAAGTATCCGGGTTCAAGTCAGTAATGGTCAATATTTTCAGCAAAAACCAGGAGGGTTTTAGATTTACTGTTTTTTAGACCTATTCCTGGGTCAGGAAAAATAATGACTAAAGTACTATTTGTGAACCAAGCCTTAGGATGATGTCCCAAATACTAATTGAGATGTTTCTTATCACATAAACTGCAGAGACTCTTAGATCCCAGCCTTTCATGTGATCATGTCTTGAGTACCATTTATACACTGTGCAAAGATGTAACTTCACACTAAATGAAAGTGGTCAATGCCTGTAAGTATCAGAAATATGAGGCTCCAGTATAAAGACAAGATATCACTAGTAAATTGGACACTGTCAAGCTGTACTGGAGGGGACAATTTAAGATAATTCAGAATTGGATAAGTTATACAAAGTCTTTATAACATTTTAATCTACTTTTCAAATGTGTAATGGATATCTGCATCCCAAGAGAACAATAACCATATATTTTGTAATATAAAGGAATAGACTATTATACTTAATAGTTTCTAATCAAATATAGTAGTAGTATAGTAGTAAGTATAGCTGATGGTATCTTGCACCCCGCTGTACATAGTCCTCTGTGAAGCCATTGTCTAATATGGCCCTTACCTTGGGCTCACTAATATCGCTAGCTAACTATAGAGGAGATACTTTCACATTAGAGCTATAGTATTTAGGATAATGTTTGAAAATACGGACTGCAACACAATTAGCTATATGCCATAGCAGCTTTTCCACCATATACGTTAAATTATAATAAAGAATTGGTAAAATAAGCATAAGAGGTTGCATATGGTTTGCACTTGGTTATCTTAAGTATTTTATTGGAGTACTCCTGAAGTTGAAGACTGATAGTGTAAGCACTGCTGGACTCGCACTACTGCTTCACATTCCATTCTTATCACTATACAACTATTATATGGTGATATGTGACATTCAAGTCTTCTTTCCTCATTGTTTGCAACTGACTGGAATGTTTAGAAAAGCCTAAGGTCCCTTTCACACTATAAAAGTCCGTTATAAACTTCTGTTAGAAAAGCCTGAAAAAGGGATGTCAAATGGCCATTCCAAAATCTCATTAAAGCCTATGGGATTTTTTTGATAATGTGTTAAGACCTGTTATAGCCCGTCATGAATAACGGACGTTTTTTGTGCACTAATTTTTTATCCGTCAAAAATAACGGTGGAATAACGGGCGTTAACATTTTTACATTGAAGTCTATGGCAAATGGATGAGCCTTTAATGTCATCCTTTTGCACCCGGTTTATAATATCAGTTATAACTTCTGAGCATGCGCCTGCAGTGCTGAGGGACTACTACTGGCTGCAGGGGTCTGCCGGTGGCCTGGATGGCTACCTTAGTGTTTGTACTACTACCCCCATCATGGAACAGACTCTGTTCCATGATGGGGGGGTAGAACTGGGGCTGAGGGATTGATCGCACGGGGTCTCACTTCTGGGACCCGATGCGATCAGAAGTTATTAAACAGGAGAATGGGCGGCATGCTCCGCTCCCCTGCGATGTATTTTTACTTTCATTTTTTAATTCCCCGCCGGGAGCCCTGAATGGCTGATACGAAGGAGCCAGTCAGGGCTCCCAGTCGGGTTTTTAAACTTAGTGTGCCTAATTACTGTATAAATCACATTCCCCCTGACTTAAGTATATTCATTTTATTCCCCCCACCCGCCTGCTGCCTAGTCATCTTCTAGTGCTGTCACAGCGCACAGCAGGGACATGCCATTCCATTCCCTGCTGCTCATCTCCTTATCTGACAGAGGAGCAGCGGAAAATGAAGGGACCTGTCTCCCCTGTGCGCTGTTATAGGCCTCCATTCCCCACTGCCCAGCCATGGAGGGGAATCATACATATACACATTGGGGGGGGGGAATACGTATATTAATTTTAACTCAGGGGGAATATGATTATACAGTAATTAGGCACACTAGGCTCCTCCATACCGGCCATTCAGGGTTCCCGGCAAGGAATTAAAAAATGAAAGTAGAAATACATTGCAGGGGAGTGGAGCATGCCGCCCACTCCCCTGTTTAATAACTTCTGATCGCATCGAGTCTCAGAAGTGAGACCCAGTGCGATCAATCCCTCAGCCCCTGTACTACAACCCCCAACATGGAACAGAGTCTGTTCCATGATGGGGGTAGTAGTAAAAAAAATGTAGCATCCCCAGCCACTGGCAGACTCCCGCAGCTGGGGAACTACTACTCCCATCATGGAAACAAGTCTGTTCCATGATGGGAGTAGTAGTAGTCTAGCTGCGGGAGTCTGTAGGCAGAGGTGTTAAAACAGCCATAAAATAACGGTACATGACGGATGTTATAACCGGTCTAAACGGATGAATATGCCCATTATTTCATCCGTTATTATACATCCATTTTTTTATTACACAATACAGAAAACCGATGTTTAATAATGGATGAATAATCTATAGTGTGAAAGAAGCCTAACACAATGCTCAAAGTGTCTTCCATCCCTTTTTTTGTAATAAACTCTAGAAAATGACTATTTACACAGGTTGGTTTTAACAGTAGATTGTTACATAGTTCTTCAGTACACCATGTTGTAAGGTTACAATAGAAGACTAGAGTTGGAGAGGAGCTTGAACTCCGTGCACACAATAGCTAAAAAAAATGATTCTTATATACATTTGTAATGAACACTTCCACTTTATGGGCATACCTTTAGAAATAGGCAGTATTTAGGAAATATTTAGTCTTCTTATAACTTGTCTATATTGCTTTCCTAGCAATGAAATTTTTGTGCCCCATTAACCTTATTCTACCATACAAAAAATGTTTTTTTTTTAACAACTGATGCTAGAAAGTTAAACAGATTTGTAAATTACCTCCAGTACTTATCAGCTGCTGTATACTCCAGAAGAAGTTCTATTCTTTTTGAATTTCTTTTCTGTCTGACCACAGAGCTCTCTGCTGACACCTCTGTTCATGTCAGGAACTGTCCTGAGTAGGAAAAAATCCCCATAGTAAACCTATCCTGCTCCGGACAGTTCCTGACATGGACAGAGGTATCAGCAGAGAGCACTGTGTTCAGACAGAAAAGAACTATACAATTTCCTCTGGAGCATACAGCAGCTGATAAGTACTGGAAGGATTAAGATTTTTTAATAGAAGTAATTTACAAATCTGTTTAACTGTCTGGAACCAGTTGATTTAAAAAAAAAAAAAAAAAAGTTTTCCTCCGGAGCACCTCTTTAAGGCATACCTGTCATGTGGGTGTACATGGGGGTTGCACGGTTACTGTGCATTATATAACTTGTATATATAGCATTTTTACCAGTTTTCCTATTGGCAGGCTCAATTTCTAATTGGCCATGAACTACTGGTACTGAGCTGCTACAAACTCACACAGAAGAGGGGATCCTTCTCCCTTATATCTCAAAAGCACACCCTCAGTAGAGAAGCAGCATGAAAGACATTATAGAGCTAAAAGCTCCTGAAGACACTCTGCTTTTAGCTCCTCCAGCCACTATGATAGCTTCCCTCCTCTCCTTACCTATCCTAACTCCATAGACTTTTATGGGCAGCATGTTAACTGATCCCTCAGTGAGCTGACACTTTTTCTCCCATGCAAGACAGAGCTGGTTTTTAGTGATTGAGGAGTTGTCTGATAGGTGAAAAAAAAGAGACATTTCTAATATAAAGAAATATAAAAAATTACAAATATTCTTACACAGTCTCTTGTACAATTGATCTTTTGATGAAGTGACAAGACAACAACTATTCACAATATCTGGGTCATTTCATGATTGATTGTAGACATTGGGGGACATTTCCTAATCTAGTCTATCCTGGGTATGCTTATAGACCAGCGTATGTGGTAGTCTCTTGTCTATTGTGCTCCTAATTTATCAAAGGTCTCACAGCCCTTGATAAATTCTGTGCTCAGACTTCAGGGTCTACAGCTTAAACTGCATTTAGACCTGCTCCAACATGGTCTGACATTTCAGCGTATTTTGGGCAGATGCGACTTGTCGCACAAAAGTTGCACTTGATAAATTCTGCACCAGTGCATTTTCCAATGCATTTCCGTCTAAAATAGACTTGCATGCATCATGTTCTAAAAATCCTCTACAGCAAAAGTCGCAGAAAAGTCGCACATATTTAGACTGCGACTTTCTGTGCGACAAATTTAGACAGGAAAAACCAGTCTAAATCCTTTGATAAATCTCCCCCATTGTTCTGAAGCCACAAAGCAGGCCTGGCATTTGTGTTCAATACAATACGATACAAGATACAAATAACTAAAGTGTAATTGCCCTCACAGCACCATGATTAGTGTGGAACACAGAACTCAAAGATATTACAGAGGAGTTCACTCTTTCTTAAACACAAGAACCAAAGGGCCCATGCTTGGAACAAATATGGTTGCACAATAAACATATATCTACCCATAGATATAAAAGGGAGGAAAAAATATCACAAACAATAGAAAATATTTTATATACAGTATTTTCACACTATATAATACAAAATAATTAAGAAATGTATCAAACGTCATCACATTTTTGTCTCCTGTTCCTTTAAGTAAGAAACAACAGCAGGAATACACTTTGCTCCAAGCTATTGTTAGCAGCAGCGCTTCCTTATCTTTATGGGTTATTAGGTGTAATGATAGTTGCTAAACTGGTATTTTAACTTGCAGTAGTGAAAAGAACAAGTCATCTTCAGTAAGCCGCTCCTTTCTGTTTAAACATGAAAACCACAATATTCTTCTGTGAAACAAAGCGGCATACGCTGAAAGCGAGAATGGCGGAGGATTTTGGAGCACAATGCGGGGAGATGGTTTCAGAGCTCCAGTGGAATAATAAACTGGGAAGTGATAAATGAACTTTATTATTACGTGTTGAGATTTGCAGTAAAATAGGTTAATGAAGCTCTGGTGGCTGATGTTTAATATTCTACAAGTCATTATACAGCGGTAAGCTTCATGTATGCTATTACAAGGAAATCATTGTCAAAGGATACTGTGGATTAAGGGTTTTCATTATGCATGGTAATGAGCTTGATCTATCTTTTATATTGTTCTACAGATTGTGAATATCATAAATAGCATAAAAGAATAGTGGAAGATAAAGATATTTATATGCTGTACAGTATATATGTCACACATACATACACACACGTTAGCTGGAGGAAGCAGTTATCACACACTGTGCAATAAATGGCTGGTAACAGGTTCAGTGAACCGCAGGATTGTGGAGTTCTACGTTTGTGCGCCCTTTGCTGGTTACACAGCTCTGACCTTTATTTACGCCACTTGAAATGTAGCAATGAACCATCACAGGAAAGTTATTGCTTCTAGGTTGGAGAAATGATGTTTGTTAGGCCTTTAACCCTTGCAAAGCAATGTCTAAAAAACACTAAACTGCCCTGATTCCAGTCTAGTGGTAATATACTGACTTCTTGTCCGAGGAAACTAATCCTATAAAAGAAAAGCACCAAGTCCAAGTACATAGACAGACTCCGGACCTTCACTATGGACTCAAAAAATTGGAATAACTATCCATCAAGTGAATTAGTGAATAGCATTAGAGAATTTTTATGACATTACTCAACTATAGGATTTGTATTTAACCAGGTTACATACAGTTTCCCAAAAATTAGTTGTCACTTTATGTGATCCATGATTTCTAGTACTCCTGGCTCTATTAGGCTGGGTTCACAAAGTGAGTTTTTTTTTTTTAATGGTGTTATGTAGATCAGAGGAATACAATGCATCACAAACACCATGTGTTTTTCCATGTGGACATTAACAACATGTTTAACAGGAGAAGAATTTTAAAGATGTGTTTCACCTGTTAGAACCGCACTGGCAATAACTGCAAAACAAAACCATGGTGATTCACAGTACATAAGCTTTTGGTTTTAAAGGGGTACTCCCGTGGAAAACGTTTTTTATTTATTTTTTATTTTTTATCAACTGGTGCCAGAAAGTTAAACAGATTTGTAAATTACTTCTATTAAAAAATCTTAATCTTTCCTGTACTTATTAGCTGCTGAATACTACAGAGGAAATTCTTTTCTTTTTGGAACACAGTGCACTCTGCTGACATCACGAGATACAGTGCTCTCTGCTGACATCTCTGTCCATTTTAGGAACTGTCCAGAACAGCATATGTTTGCTATGGGGATTTCCTTTTACTCTGGACAGTTCCTAAAATGGTCAGAGATGTCAGCAGAGAGCACTGTGCTTATGATGTCAGCAGACAGCTCTGTGTTTCAAACGGAAAAGAATTTCCTCTGTAGTATTCAGCAGCTAATAAGTACAGGAAGGATGAAGATTTTTTAGTAGAAGTAATTTACAAACCTGTTAAACTTTCTGGTACCAGTTGATTTAACATCTTCAGGACACAGGGCGTATGGATACGCCCTGCATTCCGAGTCCTTAAGGACCGGAGGCGTATCCATACGCCCGTGGGAAATCCGGTCCCCACCGCTAGCCGGTTGGGGACCGGAGCCGGATGCCTGCTGAAATCATTCAGCAGGCACCCTGGCACATCGCCCAGGGGGGTCCTGAGACCCCCCCATGCCGGCGATCGGAGAAAATCGCATGTCAATTCAGACATGCGATTTTCTCCAATTCCGGGCTGATCAGGTCTCTGGTAACCCGATCACCCGGAAAATAAGGCTGATCGGAGCTGTCAGCAACAGCCCCGATCAGCCTAAAGGATAGGAGTGAGGTCGCAAAGCTGCGATCTACTCCTATCCCCTGCCATTAGTCAGAATGGAGTTCTGACCAATGGCAGCGCAGGACAGGGGGTTGCCATGGCAACCCCCCGTTCTG